>NW_005054396.1:759126-759528 GCF_000277835.1 Geospiza fortis | reverse complement strand
CCCTACACTCTTTTTCTAATATGGGTCTGGTTGTTTGAAATATGCAAAAAAAGGTATGGAGGAGGGACAGGGTTGTGTTCAAAATTAGTTCCAATCAGGCTCCTACCCCCCACTGGCTGCTCGAGAGGGGCCTCCCTTGGCACGCTACTGGAATCTGCCACTGAAGGCAGGAGCAAATGCAGTCATCTCCATCGTGCTGGCCTGGGAAAGGTTTAGAAAAGATGTTTTTTCCCTTATTTTTCAAACACGCATGGGAGGCCCAGCAGAATTCCCTGGGGCCGGACGCCCTAGAAGGGGCGGGATGTTCCCTCCGGCCCCAGGAGTTGTGCCAGAGCTGGGGCCGGGCGGGCGGTCCCGTCCCGTCCAGCCCACAGCCCGGCTCTGTGTCCGGGCAGCCGGGCC
>NW_005054396.1:757980-759075 GCF_000277835.1 Geospiza fortis | reverse complement strand
ACTCACTGTCAGGAGAAATTCGGATTTTCCTCAACGCCGTGTGGTAAGAGCCTGGGTTATTTAAAACTGATAATTTTGAATCCAAAGTTTACACTTTATTACTATTCAATTGAGTATATAGCAATGGGTCCTGTCTGACAAATGGTTTAATTCATTCTGGCATGTTTTGAACTTTTTGTTCTTGTTACAGGGTTTCTTTTGGTTTGGTTTTGTTCTTTTTTTTCCTCCCCCAACCCCCCAATCAGGCTTTAGTATCCTGCTTCTGTGCCAGTTGCTTTCAATATTCTATTAATTAACGAGACTGAACATTTTAAAATAAATTAGTTATTTTTAAGCACTTTTTTTCTTTTTCTGAAAATAAGCCTAATGCAAGTTCTGGAACCTCTTTAAAAACACAAATTGCAGATAAAATCCCAACCTCAACTCCTGTCTAGTTCTGAGCATATTCCATACTAGTGCCTGCAAAGGCCAAGATTCTGGAAAAGGTGTAAATAGTGTGACATGTTCAGTGCATGGTTGTTTGAACAGGGCTTGTTATTGTCAAAAAAAAAAAGAAAAAAAAAGAAAAAAAAAAGAAAAAAAAAAGAAAAAAGGCTGTATTTCCCCTTCCCCTCCCACAGACCTTAGAGCTGTGCCTTTTCTATGCAATATTACAGACATCTGAAACCAGATTACTGTATTCACATGTAGGTATGGGCTGTAATCAAAAAAACAATTGGACAAATGTACATGGAAATGAGCAGTCTTACTTTTGTAGTTTTATATTATACAATAAACAATTAAAATAAATTCTGGCTTTGTTCTTTCCCTCCACGGGGGAGGGCAGTCAGGGGAAGACAAGACCCCATGAGGGCTGCAGGAGGAGGGGTGGGAGGTGTTCGCCCGCGAGAGGCGGCAAGGGACAGGGGCGGGACAGCCCGGTCTGACCCCGCTCCACCTGACAGAACAAGGGAAACATCGCCCTGTGCGGGGCCTGCTCCTGCTGCGAGGCTTTTGTCCTCCCCGGCACAGAGAGGTGCTCGTGGTGGCCGTTCCTGGACTGCGTGTGCCGAGGGATGCTCGGGGCTGGAGCGGCTTTCCCCGCGGGGGGGGGCC
>NW_005054396.1:735703-757530 GCF_000277835.1 Geospiza fortis | reverse complement strand
TGCGCGCGCAGGGGGGAAGCGCAGCCGGGGCTACGGCGGGAACCCTTCCCCGGGGGCTCGGCTCCCGTACGGACACGGCCGGGGCCTGGTGCGCTGATCCGGGGCAGGGCCGGCGGAGATGCCGCTGCTGCACTCCCGAAGCTGGCCCGGTTCTGTTGCCACCTACGTTTTAAGAGTTTTTTCCCTCATTTGTGACTTGTCAGTGAGAGCTGCCTCCAGCGCAGAACGCCCGGGCTGCGCACAGAGCCCTTCTTCCCGCTCCTGAGGTGAGCAGCTTCCCACCCACTCCAGCCCTCCAACTTCCCACCTCAGCGAGGGCAGACCATTGCTCTGGGCTTCTAATCTGCATCTCCCCGCAGCGTCTGCCCCGACCCGAGGGCAGCTCCGGGCATTTGCCCACAGGCAGCCCGTGCTCCGAGCCGCCGTGCGGGCGGCAGGAGGAAGGGGGAATCAGGCTGGAGTTCGGCACAGGCTGGATGGGGCTCAGGTCCGAGGTATCTCACACCAACACCACAGCGGAGGAGTGAGGCACTTGCCTTGTTTCTCGAGGTGACAGGGCTCTGGGGTACCCTGGGGACCGAAGGACACTCCCTCCCTCCCTCGGGAGGTGCCACTGTGCCCCAGGAGTGGCATTTCCACAGCACTGGGCAGTGGCTCGTTTCAGCAGCATTGGCCCAGGTCTGCATTCAACTCTGCAGATGCTCGGTACCACGAGTCAGGGCAGTGGCTCCGTGGCTATCAAGAGCCACACCAAGCTCCTCTCTGGGCCTGAGTAAGTGGAAGATCAGGGAGCTGAGGCCACCAGCTTTCAGGGACCTTGCTCAAGTATATGGTGTGTGGGCAGAAAGACACCCAAACACTGAGGCAAGGAGGGGACACAAAAGCGCCCTTGTGCACCACGCGGCTGGTGGCCTCACCCAGGAGAGACAACGCTCCCTGCCTCCAACCTGCACATCCATGTGGGACACGTGTTCCTCCAGCACTGGCATTAGCAGCCAGCCCTGCTCACACAGCACAGCCAGCTTCCCTGGACCACACGCATCTCGTACTCACCAGAGGAAACACAGCAGGAAAAATCGCTGGAGAATGAAATCCCCTCCTGCCACAGGCAGTGCTCCACAGAGCTGCTGTGAACCACAGCAAACCCATCAGCTGAGACAGGTCTGCTGGGATGCTGGCTCCACAGCTGAGCTGTGCAAGGAGCTGCTTCTCCTGGCTCCCCCTGCCCCTTTCCACCTCACCCCTCTCCTCTGGGCTCCTTGCCCCCAGCTCCCATTTGTCACCATCACCGGTGGCTGCAGGCTCCTCTCTCTGCCTGGCCCTTGCATACATCATCTGCCTCCTCTCCAGGCAGCTCCCTCCTTCCACAGCTCCCCTCCCTTTTGAAGAAACTGCCTTAGCAACTGGCAGCAGGCCAGCAGGATCATGGGTTTTCCCTCCCACCCTTCCTTCTCCTCCAAAGAACAAGGTGGCCAGGGAGGGGGAAGGAGCCATAAGGCCTCATGTGCAGCAGCCACAGGGGTTCTGTGTGTGGCAGGGGGCTGGGCACACTCACATCTCGTCCTCCGGCACTCCAGGTGTGCCAGGTGCTCTGGGGTCAGGAGCAGGGAGGGTTCCTTTTAGTCCTCTGTCTCTCTTCCTTTTTCAACCAACATGTCCCCAGAAAACAGCTGATTCCTCCCCAACCATCTCCAGATCTAGAGATCTGCCAGGGGAAGGCACAGAAGGAGCAGCTTCCAAGTAGCCCATTTCTGCCAGGATTTCCTTCCATTCTTTTGGCCCTGCCTTCCCCACCTCATGCTACTCTCCCTGGACTGCTTCCTCTCCTGTTCCCTCTCCTTTTCCCCCTGTTCACTGGGCTTCCTTCCCCTCGCCCTGTTCCTCCCATTGCTTTCTCTCCTTCACAGTTTGGCCTTCAGCACTTGCCCCTTTCCTGGTGTGAGCAGGGATGTCATGGATTGTGTGCTTGTGCCAAGCTCTGCATTTATTAGAGACGGGGAGGGAAAAGAGAAAAGAAAATGCCTCAAACCCCTGGAAGCTTGCTAGAAGACAATACTCAGGTAGGGTAACCGTGCTCTTGCTTTCCTTGCACTCTGCCTTACCGTTTGCATGGAGAAAGGATTGTTTGGGCTGCTCCAAAGGGACTTTGCTGCCTAGCTGGCAGTAAACCCTAGCCCTAACCCTTTGGCAGAGCTAATCTGGCCAGCCTGCTCCTTCCTGGGGTGGGGGGGGAGGCACAGAGGGATAAACCCCCCTTGCCCCTGCCCTGATGGCAGAAAAAAGCAGCTGCCACCACCCTTTCCCTGCCTGCCAGGGGTTAATATCTTGGCAGCCAAAGTGGCACCTTGGTTCAACCAAAGGTTTCCATCCAAATCCTTCAAAAGGGTCACGCGAAGTGCTCTGCATTTCTTGCCCTCCCTGCTATTTGGTGGGAAAACTTGGTGAAGCAGATGTGCCTAGTATAACCTTAATTAAGGGATGTGAGGGAGAAAGGAGGAGACCCCACTGGGAAAATCCAGAGGCACCACACACCCAGGGGCTGTGGATGAGGGGGGCTTTGGGTGCTGGCTGGTTTAGCAGCAGCATTTCCATGGCAGGCCTGGCAGCTGGATCAGGACACGAACGGAAGGGGGGCTCCATTTCCAGCCAGTTTAAAGCCCAGCCCTCTGCTCCTGCACCTCTTTCTCCAGCCAGAAGTGCAAAGAAGCTGCTTCTGCCACCCTGAATGGGACTGAGGGTCACCTCAGCCACTGTCTTCTCTAGCCTCAAGCTAACACTCCAGTTCCAGGGATGAGGAACACCTATTCTCAGTTTGGAGAACATCTCTCTTGAATGTAACTCCATTTTCAAAGCACCAGAGCATCCTGCATCCCTTTGGTGGCTGTGGGGACACAGCTTCAGGCTACACCAGGGTTTGAGGAGGGTCTGGTGAGCTGAGCTGACAGGCTTTGGCTTTCACTGGATGAAAGCAAGAGCAGGGTCTGGGCCCAGATCATATTCCCCAGGAGGAAATGTGTACAATTGGAAGCAGCAGTGATGCTCAAAAACCACACAGGGGCTGGCCAGTGCAGCCCAGAGGGAATCCAGCTCCAGCAGCAGGACTTGGTCCCAGCTGTGGAGCTTCCATCCAAGGAAAGGCTGGAGGTCAGGAGAGGAGCAGCTCAGCTCCAGAGCAGGAAAAGCCTTTCAGGGTTACCTGTGGATCCACGTGGCCTCTGCACACAGCAGCTGCTCTGTCTCCAACCCTTGGATGCTGTGACAAAGGGACACCATGGGCACGGCCCCGAGCTGGCTGTGCTCCAACAGTGTCACCTCACATTCCTTGGAGCAGCCCCTCCCACCGAGGAACCTCGGGGCACTCAGACAGGGAGGGAGAACTGCACTGTGCTGCTCTGGGAGCCAGGCTGCTCCCACCTTGGAAAGGAAAAGGATTCAGGGAAACAACAGGGCAGGGGGGCTGGGGAAGAGCTGAGCTTGCAGTTTGCTGGTTTTGCCCTCTCGGGTGCAGCTCTGCCAGATCAGCAAAGCCACCCCCATTTGGATGACACCCCAAAGACACAGAGCAACAGCAACAAACAGAGCAGAATTTCTAAGCAGAGTTCAAAACATCCCCTCCATCCCTCTCCTGCTACAGATGACCCCAAACACGGTGTGGCCTCACCGGTCTCATGGCTTATTACTTACTACAAGCTGAATTCTGGATGGTTTCCTTTATCCAGCCCAAGTGAAGAACTCCAATGCAACAACAACAACAACAACAACAACAACAACATTAAATCACCTCCTCACCTCTGCCACTCAATTTGGGTTATTAAAAAGCCTCGACTTAGTGGGTTAGGGATCACCAGCACACCCAGAATCCCTTGCAGAGAGGAGCACAACCATGATTTGTACACCCATGGTGTGTCACAGGGACTCTGGGGATGGGAGGGATGCAGAACAGCAGCCACAGCACAGCCCCAAAATCAGACACTGCAGCAGCAAAGCAAGGGCCCAAAGTGCCTGGTGACCCATCCACTAGGAATTGGTTCAACCAGTCTGGAGTCCCACACACGAAAGCAAGGACAACCCAGGACTGTGTCATGCCAGGCAAAGCAGTGGGGGAAAAAGGGAGAGGAACATGCTGGGCAGGAGGGACGACTCTTCCATGTGGCCCTGGGGATGAGCTTGGAAAGGTGGCAAGTCCCAGCTTGCTCCCTCGTGCCAGAAACTCCTATTCCTGCCTGCCCTCCCACGCCCTGTGCTCCTGATGTGACCTTCCTCCCAGCTCAGCACCACGCAGCCGCTCCCAGGCAGCTCCCCGTGGGGAGCAGAGGGGCAGGGGATGAGGCGAGCGAGGCTGGGGAAGGAGAAGGGCTCCAAGGGCTCCCTGGGACCTGCCAAACAGAAGCATCCTTTAGAAGGGATGGGAGGAAAACCAGCCTTCCCACAGCTGATGGGCTGCTCCTGGGGGACAGCAAATCCACGTGGCTCTGACTTCATTTCACACCTGGACCTGGGGCAGGGGAAGCGCTCTCCAAAGTTATGGAGGAAAAAGATGTAATTCAAAAATAAAGAGTAATCCTCTCCAAGACATCCTAGCCTGGCTGGTGCTCGCCAGGCTCAGAGCAGGCACGGTGGCTCCAGCCTGCCCAGCACCCCTGCCCAGGGAAATCCGGCTTTGGCACCAGCTCTGGGTGCCAGAACGTGCCCAGCTGGCTGGGAAGGGCTCCCTGGGACAGCGGCACCGAGGGAAAACTGCAGCCTCAGGAACACACACACACACACCCCGAGCCTGCTCTCTGGTGCTGCTCTAAATGCTTCACTGCTTCAAGGGAGAGGCATCAAGATTTAAGCCTAAATCAAGATTTAAGATAAACAGCAGGAACAAACCCATTTGGCCCAGCTCCTTCCTCTCCAGCAGACTTGCAGTCTGTACCAGGTGAGCAGGACCCAACCATTTCTGGTTATGGTGTCTGTTCCAAAGCAACTGATCTAAACCTCAGTGAAACAGGCAAATTTGGCTCTGCTGTTCCAGAACACCCTGTGCCATCTGCAGATGATTCTTTACACAGAGAGAATGTGCCCTGACAAACAGAGTTAAACAACCCAATAGCTTCGTGCAATATGTAATTTATCACCCAGAGTAACCATAAGAAAAGCACATTTTAAATGTGGGGTTTGACTGTGGTTAACCCTGAAATTAGGGACTTTCTTTTCTTGATTACTGCACTCCTCTTTTTGAAGCTCAGCTACCTCCCAAAGCCAAGCTCAACTCTGCTGCTTCAAACCCAGCGCCTCACACAGCCTTTAGCATGAAACAGGTCCTGCAGCTGTACCTTTGGGCCAGCAAAGGCAACACCTGCCATGGAGAAGAAGAGTTAGAAACACTTTGTAAAACTCTGCCTCCTTGTTAGCCCAAGGGAGCAAACCCAGGCACCCACTCCTGATTTAGTGTCCCACAGCACCCCGAGCAGCAGAATAATTTACCAACATATAAACAGAGGGCTTTGGGGCAGCTGCACCACATAAACAGTCACGGTGGGGCTCTGAAGTTTCTGTCAGGATATGGGATACAAAGCTGGATGAATAACTGATTTTTCGGTTCACTGGCAGCCCTGAAAAAAGTTTCAAAAGAAAAAAAAAATTCATTTGGGGTCGACTGAAACAAATGTTTCGCTTTGACTTTTCAGCCTCTTTAACAAAAGTTAGCTCCAAAGATCATTCCAAATGAAAAGTTGCTTCAAATAGGAAAATCTCAACGCCTTTTATTCAGAAAAGGCTGAAACAAAATAGGTTTGTTTCTCTTCTAGGTAGGAAAAAAATATGTGGCAAATCAAAACAACTAATTTTCATTTTGCCAAAATTTGTCTTTTTTGCTCAAGATTTTACCCAGCTCCAGCACAACCAATTTACACATGCAATAATTTAAAGAGTGACACTACTAATCCTGATGGAATACAAGTTTGTTTTGGTTTGTTTTTAAAGAAACAAAACAAAAAACAACACTGTACAAATGTCCTGAAACTGAAACCCAACAGAAAGTAAGCTCAAAACCACTAAGCTTTTCTTGGCTCGGCTAGAGAATCTTATTAAGTCTCTGAATCGTAGAGCCACAGATTTGGGATGTTGTGAAAATTAAATTAGTCTTACTTATTATTAGCATGGCAAGAAAGGAACCAGGAGATTAGGATGCAGCAAGTGGCATTGTGAGCCAACTTTTCAGCGTGTCCCTGCCTTTCTCCTGCAAACCCACAATTAGCTCCATGGTGGTTTTAATCTCGGGCTGCAGGTTCCTGACTCTCCCCTCAGCCTAATGCAAATCCAGGACTTAATGCCACGCCACAGTGAGATTCCCATTTCACTTCCTGCCTTGTTTCATTTGGAGCCTCTGCTTGTCTGTGCTCTGTAGGTGCATCTTACCCCACAGCTGCAAACATTTAAGATCCAGGGAAAGCAGGAGTTAAACCCTTGGGATAGAGGAGGAAAGGCACCCATCCATATGGACTTCCAGAGAGTACAAGTGGGATGACCTCACCCCTCTCCCGTTTGGTCTTTTTCATTGGGAGTTTAATATTGGAGTTTGCTGGATGGCTCTGATGCCTTGGGGGACAGAGGTTGGCCAGCTGGGACAGGAACACTGTGGGACCAGAGATGGGATTTATCCAGATTTATTCATGCTTTCATTCAGGATTCAATTGCTTCATGTGCCAGGGAAGAAGTGGGAGTGAGGCACTTTGTTTTTCTAAGTGCTGTACTTTTAAATTAAGCCAGGCCATAGCACAGCTCGCCTTCGTAATTCACAGCTTCCAGACATCCCACCACACTCCTCAGTGGAAAGAAAGCGAAGAGCAGATATTCCAAGTGCCTCACTCAAGCCTGGGTTTTAAACAGTAGGAAAAAAATAAAACTGGTTTTCATACATCATAAAGAGACAAAGACAGGCAGTGACAGTTTGCTGCATGTTGTTTTAACAGATCACAACTGAAAGTGGCTTTAAACCCACAGAAATCCTTGGAAGGTAAAATAAAAAACACCCAAAGAAGAATTTGGACCATCTCAAATCACCACTACACCATGAAACCATAGCCTTCCTGAGGGCAAACTCCAAAGCAATATTTAATGAGCCAATACTTCCATTTATCATGAGCTCATTTGAATACCAGAGTCCCTACATAATAAATCAAACCTGCCTGCAGTGTTATTATTATTGTTTTGTTTAAACAGCCCCTTTAATCCCCAAACAGCTGGCTATCAGCACAGCAGGGCTAGGGGTGAGCAGCTGGGCAGCACAGCACCTCTGGTCCCTCAGGTGAGGTGGGAAGGGCTGTCCTGCCTTCCCAGCCTCAGCTCTCCCAGGACACAGTACTCACACCTGAGAGGAACCAGACACCTCCAACCCTGCTCAGAGCAAAAGGGAGCTGAAAACCCTCCTGGGTGGGGGTGGGTTTTAGCCCTGCACACTGGGAGCGGGAGCCCAGGGAGTTCCAGCACCGACTGCACAGCTCCAGTCCCCATTTCTGTCCTTCAGCCAAGGACAGCAGCTCCTCATCCCTTCCCCCTCCAGGGCACAGCACCCCACAAAACATGCAGGCTTTGCACAGGGGCTTCCCAGCCTGGCTTAAAGAATAAACAAGGTTGGTTCTGTGCAGCAGAGCATGGAAATCTGGAGTTCCTGCAGCCAGGACGTCTGCAGTCCTTGGCCACACCTCTGGAAGAGACAAGCTGCAGGGAACTCCCAGCACACCCATTCCTGTCCCTTGCACTTACTCCTGGTTCCACATCTCCCGTGGTGTGCCAGGTGAACAGAGGGATGAACCAGATTCACTCCAAACCTCCCCTCAGAGCCTTTTGGGAGCAGAGCTTTTCCCTTGTCAGAGGTCTCCAGCCCAAGGAGAGCACATGCAGCCTGCCAGGATGGAGCAGAGCCCAGAGACTCACTCATTCCTTGGAACACTGCAGGCCCTCACAGCAGCAGGGATGCAGTACCACCAGGTGAAGCCTACAGGAGATGGGATGTGGTGCCACTTCCAGCAGAGAACAGTAGCTGGGGTTCTGTAAGCACCCTGATCCCTGCTGCAGCACTGAAGATGAGGGGCTCCCATGTGCACTGTGCTCATGAGACACAGCTGGATCAGCCCAAACAGCATCCAGTGCCTCTCAGGATAATCCCAACTGCAGGAAAGATCTCCCTGTACCAATCGTGTGTGTCTGTGTATAATCATATATAACTGTGTATGATAATTATCCAAAATCAGCTCATCACAGCAAACTCTAGACAGGGAAAATAGTCTGGGCTGCATAAATGACACAAAAAAGCAAATATAAATGTAAATCCCTACCATTTGACATTTGAGTTGAAGTGTTTGGCTAGAGAGTGCAGCCTTGGGTTCATCAGCCCCTCCTGTGAGCAGCTCCAAACAAGCAGCAAACATCTCACTGAGACTGCAGCTTCTTTCCTGACCCTGGCATCTCCCTCTGCAGGGAAAAGTCACCTCGAACTCCGGGGCTGCACTTCTGCAGCTACAACAGCAACTGCAGCCTGAAAATAAACTTTTGTGAGTTACTTCCTTTCCCACATGCCAGTTTGTTTTGCAGGAGAAGAGCGAGGCCTCCCTCTGTCTTGCTTTCCTCTTTTCCAGGGGCAGCTCTGTTTTTGGGGAGCTCAGAGCAGCAGTGGGGTCTGCGGTGCTCAGCCAGCAGGAGGGAGAGGCAAGCCCTGTTGGAAGTGGAGCAGGATCTCCCTTGTGGTCCTGCCAGTGTTCCCTACCTGCCTCCACCTGTTTGGGTTGCTGAGAAGAAACCAGAGCCTGTTATCAGGCCGGCTGCTTTGTCAGGTGCTGCTTTGATGTAAATTCAGCCACGATCAGATGTGCTGATGGCAGCAAACAGCCACAGAGAACCGAACTGCCCTGCACGGTGCCCTGCAGAGATTAGAGCCAGCGGGGCTGAGGACAAATCACGGAGATTAAACGTGAACGAGCTGAGAAGTCTTGGGAGAAGCCCCCAGGGAGGCAAAAATAAGTAATGCAGAGAGAAAACAGGAAAACGAGTTAGACCAAGGATTGACTAGACCCTGCTAATGCATAAATCACAGCCTTCCTCCACCTTCTGATACTTCAGCTTTGCCCAAATGCTCCTGCTCCAGTGCTGCAGGCCAGCTGCTGACAGAAACCCTGAGTGCACCTTTGCTGCATTCTGCCTGTCACAGGCATCACTGCAGAACCAACTCAGCCCTTACAGGGGGGAAAAACCAGGCTTCCCCCACCCACCCCTTTCTTCTATCCTTTTTTCTTTTTCAAAAATTTGTGGAGAGCTGGTGACCTTTTGCCAGGGTAGAGGACAGGAGGCCTGCAAGGCCAGAAAGTCCCATGCCCACATCTAAGGTGAAGCAACGCAGCTTCCCTTCCTGCAGATCTGTCCCTGCCTGCAGCTCAGCTGCATTTTGCAAGGTTTCTTTAAAATTTGGAGAGTAGGACTCTGCTTTTGAAGGTGGAAACATTTAATTTGGGGCAGTATAGCACACCATTGCATTAAATATTTTTTTTTCATTTTTATCTGTTGCTAGTGGTGATGTTCTGCCCCTGCAAGCTCTCAGATTTGAGGACCATTTCTGATTTAGGGACCACTCAGCAGTGTGCCAGGTGACAGATGGTATTCAGACACCCAAATTCATGGGGAAAACCAGAGAGCACCAGAGAAAAGTACGTTTTTCACTGATCAACCTTTCTGCAGCTAAATGAGGCCTGATGCCTTATTACAGGCACATCTACCCTTGGACTCCCAGTTGCAGACAGCAATCTTTGTGTCCATCAGAAAGGGAATTTCTCCAGCAACAGCAGCAGAACTGTAAAATTCCTCCTGCAAACACACTGAAGTCCCCCTTGCCACCACACACCATGGCTATTCTCACCACCACGTGCAAACCAGGGCAGCCACATTGTGCTCACACTTGCCAACACGAGGGGGAATTTTCAGCCCTGCTGGCCAGAAGTGGCAGAGTAAGGCCAAGATGTCATGGAGGCAGATTTCTGCACACCAGGCCTGTTATTTGCGAACAGGATTTCAGCTGTGATCCTCCCAGCTCAAAGCAAACTCCAGGGATCAGTACACTCAGGAATTTGTTGTCAGCAAGTCCTGGACCCTCTCCCCTCATGCTGTGGTGCCAGGCTGGCCTGGGCAGTGCTGCACCTCACCAGGGATCTCCCTACACCCACTCCCAGCCTCAGGGGAAAGTGGCTTTCAGGAAGAGATGGAAATTGAAACACACACACTGCAACATTCCAGCAGTGTCCTGAGACAGCTTCACCTCCACAGTGCCAGCATGGTCCTCCAGTGCACTGCACAAACCCAACACAGGGAATGAACAGGAGCCTGTGCCAGCTGCAATGGTCCCACAAGCTGGGAAGGACCAAACTCCCCACTTCCTCAGCCCTGCCCTGGGGAGAATGGGCTCAGGCTGCCTCCTGAATGAAAGAACAGCTTTCCTAAGGACTGAGCTTACACTGCCAGCCTGCTAAGGAGCTGCACTGACTGGAAACCTAAAGGAAGGACAGCTGTTTGTTCCTCCCTTTCCACCCTGCTTCCTCCTCCCCAGCCAAAGGAGGGGGAAAGTTGCCAGGAGAGACTTCATCTAGGTGGCCATGGATAGAGAGAAAGGGATAGGACACCCCTTCAAAATGGAAAAGGGGAGAAAATGTTCCTGTAGGAGCACAAAGCAGCCACACAACTGCTCCTTTTGCCATTGTCAGAGAGAGGCAGCTCAGTCCAAGGGAGAGTGGAGTAACCTACAGGAGTCTGAACAGCTGCAGAACACCCCACCAGCTGCACTTTGATTCTTCACTCGCCTCACCATCAACTCAGTGACAAAAGGCTTTAGTGCTCCTAATGAAAACACAGTCCCTGCACCAGTAAAATCACACAGCCTTGAAAAAAAAGCCCTTTTTGGTAGTAGAATTCTCGTGCAAACAGGTTTCAGGTCCAAGTTGCTGAGATTGGGACAAAATGTTTGATGATATTTGGGGCTGGAGACAGAGAGGAAAGGGAGGATTTGAAAGTGTTAGGGGGACACTTCATGACTGCTTTTGATTTGTTTCCAAAATATCCATGTTTTCTACTTGTGCTAATGCTCCCTGTAGTTTAAAAGGCAAAATGTGATCCAAAAATGCCTTATGGGTCCTGAGCAAGCCTTTGCATTTTTGAAAGTGCCTGTTAGGTAATTTCTGCTCTGAATTCCTGTGGAAGGTGCTCCCACATCCTTCTCCAAGACTGCTGTGAGTAACTGAAGTGCTTTAGGGAGAGATACAGCAAATCTTATTGCCTTGTCTTCTGTAAACTCCTTGGACTGGAGTAAAAAAAACCCCAATCCAGTGGTCCAGCTACTCACAGAGTGTCTGCACACAGCTGCCAGTGTTCACTTGTTCTTTCCAGTCAGTCTCCTCACACACTTCTTTTCCTCAACTGAAGAAGACCTGAAAAACCAGCTCCAACCACAGCAAAAATTACAATTCAGACAGTTTCACACCTCTGCAGACCTGAGTGACAGCCCAGAGAACACCAGAACATTAAACATTAGATAGAGAATACAGACATAGAACACAGAACTAGAGCATTAGAAGGAGACAGTTCTGCCATGACCACACATGTGTCTTCTGCACATCCCACTGTACCTCAATCTGCTCCTCTGATCACAGAGCTGTCCACTGGCTTTGGAAAGACATGTTGTGATAAAGTTGTGTGGCATGAGCAGCAGGACTGCCCTCCTTTCCCCTGTGTTGCTGTGGCCAAGACTGCCTGCTCCCTCAAGCAATAGGGGAGACCCTTGCTAGGGGTTCTTTGGGCTACTTATCCCAACAGGCAGCAGCTGACATTTAGCAATGTGGATCTAGCATGGGAGAGGCCAATTTGTCTGCTCCTTTTATCACTGGAGCTGGAGTCTGTAACAGACAAACTCCCCGGTGTGGCACAAGGTGCTGCATCCATGCCACCAAAAGTGTTTGGGGTGGGATGGGCTCTTTCCCCCAAGGGACAAGTCCAGAGGGTTCAGCCCTGTGCAGAGCCAGGCCAGCCCAGCGTGGCTCCCGAGGATGGAGCTGAACACCACTGAGGTCTTTGGGGTTGGTACTGCAGCAAGGTTTGGGGTGCCCACAGACCATGGCACGGGACCCCAGCTCCCTGAGGTGCCCCTGACAGCTGCTTTTCCTGCAAGGTGTCCTGCTGAGCAGCTGGAGGCCAGGCAACACTGTGAGGTCTGATGCAAAGAACTTGCTTTTCTCCCCTTGTGCAATGCCTCCTGAAGGCCAGCTCAGGCAAGGCAACACTTTCTGCTGTTTGTAAGATAAAGAGTCTTGAAAACTACACCTGGCCTCAGTAAACTGCCCGCACTGCAATTCTGTGCTGAGGGGAATGAACACTGAGTGTTTAATCACTTAAAGAGTCTAAAACCAACTGAGACACATTTCACTGGAAAAGCAAAACCAAAAGCACGCACGTGGCTGCTGAGCTGAACCTGCCCCTTGGCTTCTCCTCCCTCTCCACATAACTTCATTGCTTTAAACATGGAAGGTGAGGCTCACACCATGGCAGCAATCCCACCAGGTAACTTTCTCCTGTTTTGGGGGTTTGCTTGCTGGACCTGGTGTGAACCATGCAAACACCAGGACCTGCCTGTGCTCCAGCACTAACAAATCCTGATGAGCAAAGTGAGCAAAGATCACTCACAGCAGCTCCATGACAGTAGGTGGAGCAAATGCCACCTGGGCACACAACCAGTGAGGGCACAGGTGACAGCCCAGCAGAATCCCTCAGGGAACACAGCCCAGTCTGATACCTCAGAACAGTATATTGCACACACAGGGTACACATTCTAAACATACAAAACTATGCCAAAAGGATCATTAAGCATATGGAAAACCAAGCCAGAAGAATCATTAGGGATGTTTAGGCAAACATTAAAAATATGTACAATACCCTAGTTTGACTTTCCTTTGAATTATTTTGTTTCCCACAGGACCCCAGTGTTTTAGTTCAAGGAGAAATATTTTTTTGCCCCTTCATATTCTAGAAGTAGTCCCAAGCCTTACCTGAGGCCCACAATCCAATTACTGTATGGGGCACAGCACAAGGAACCTCTGCAGATATGTGCCAGGTCAGCAGGCTCCTGACAGAATCGATGGACCTGCAGAGGAAGACTCAGAGACCCTAAACTAGGAAAAATGCTTTTCTTTGGTGAGCATATAGTGAATCCAGACATGAGACAGTCAGAATCCCCCTCTGCCTCTGAGATGTGAGTGAGACCTGTGCCAGCTGAGTCCTTCTCAGATATTGCTGACAGAGTTGATCTTTGCAACCTGTCTATAACACAGGGTTAACAACATATATTACATTTTAAAGTACAGGTTGACAAGGTGAAAACAAGAGCTCCATCAGTTTTGGATGCATCACATGTGAACCCGATTCCCAGAGCCACGACTGGGTATCAAACAAGCAAAGCTCCCAACTGCTTAAGTACATCCCAGAGAAATCAGCATTTCTGCACATTCCAACCAGGTAACCCATGCTGGGTACCAAGTGACAGAAGTGCACAAGTGACCTCCTGCAAAAAAAGCTGGCATGGGCAGCTGCTGCCAGCCAGGAGAGCATCACACTCCACTGTGCCTTCTCTGCAATTTCTACCCAGGCCACCCCTTCCCTGCAGCCACAGGAGGCAGGGGTCCTTCAGAAAAGTTTCACTGCACTCTGCTGATTCAGAGAACCAATCTGCACAGGGCACGAGGCAAGGATCAGGTGAGGACAGGAGGATATATAAGCAACAACATTGCAGACACATGACAGGACTGAAGCTGCAGCTCCAAATCCACAGCAGAGCTTTGCTTTGGAGGATTTAATTTTATACCTACAGTGAGGAACTATAATGTACCTCCTTATCTAAAAATAATTTTTGAAAAAGGTCTTCTAACATCTGGGCTTGTATCAATGCTACAACAGGCACCAGCAGCTGCATTTACACCCTCAGTCTGCAGTCCAGCTCTCTACCAACAATAACTGACAGCAGTGGGGGGGCTGTGGCAATGCAGCTCCCACGCACCCCATGGCTGTGGCACATTTCTTCTGCAGAACAGGAACTCAGACCCTTGCAGCTCCAAGGCTCACTTCCAGATTTTGGAGGAAAGCAGCCAGTGGGCACAGTGTGTGCACCTGTAATCCAGCCCAGGCTTTCCCTTCTCTCCAAATGCTCCTGCTCCTCATGCTTGTATCCCACTTTCTCCACCATCTGCTCTTCCTACAGCTATCCCAGCTGCCTATACTCTAGTACTGCTTCACCTTCCTATTTCTTCTTCTACTGAGCTCTTGCTTTGTCTTTTCTTCCAGCTCCTCCTCCATTTGTTTTTAGGCCTCTGAATTTAAATGTGTTTCTTCCCATCTCCTTTCACATTCCAGGCTGTCTGGAGGGACCAGACCAGGCTGCTTGCTGCCTCTAATGGCTATGCTCTTTGGTAGAGGTTAGAAGACAAAAAACTTCTCTGATTTTGTAGCAGACACTCCTAGAAGGTACTATGCAATTATTAGATGACCTATGCTTTTTATAAATTATATTCAAGCGTATTTTGCAACCATCCTGTATTTTCAAAACGCTCTGAAATTTACAAGATAAATATGCAGAGTTACAGAACTGGCACAAAACGTAAATGGTTGGACCAAGGGTGATTCATCTTACATGCACTGAGATACATCTCTCTCACATCATAAAAGGCCACCAGATATTCAGCTCAAGTGCAGCAGCCCAACAACCAAACTTTCTACGTGACGATTTCATTACCAGGTAAAATTCTGTACAACAACTCAATGTGATGAAGAGTTAACTTCAGTACACACTCACTGCATTTGAGGACATGTATACAAATTTATTTTCAGCTTTAGTTTTGGCATCTCAAAATGAATTTGCTGAACTCATGATATTCTGAGAAGGTGTCAACGTTCCAGGTGCTGTGGGCAGTCCAGCAGTGCCAGCACCTGCAGCAGGTGGTGGTGCTCTGGGTGAGGCAGAGCTGAACCCCCAGGTGTCACAGCACAGTCTTTCAGATAACACTGAGCAGAGCCCAGCCCTTCTTAGCAGTCGTTCAGGAGCCTGCAGCTCACTTCACAGTGGGATCTTTGGACTTTGCTTCCTGGCCATGTGCCAACTCAGGGAATTGCATCTGAACCAGGTGTCCTCCGCTGCTTGGACGGGCACACAGGCACCTGCTCCTCAGTGACACCAGTTCTGGGCTGAAAGTGATGCACCCTGACATGTCTGGTGACAATGCACAGCAGCACAAATGTGCACAAAGCATCCCCTGCCATCCTGCCCATGAGGCTGCTGGCCAGATTAAACCAGACACTGCATGTTATGTCAATGGGAACAGCACGGAAGGACAACCCCGATGCAGCTGAATCTGTTAGCCAAAACTTTCTGCATACAAACAAAGCTGCCTGTACAAGACAGAGGAGAGAAGCGAGAGGATCCTCTCTGTCCATCTCACAATCAACAACAAAATAGGAGGCTTAAGCTAGGAGAACAAAAAGCAGTCCTACATTTTAAGGCAGGTAGCATCTACCGCAAAAGGCTGAATTTGGATATAAGCTTTACATCTTTCAGCAGCATGAAGGTCTGTGGGATGCAGAAAGAACATAAAAACCCCATAAACACATTCTGGATAGTACCAGGTTTCACAAAGTTTCAGACTGGTACATCAGTCACAATAGAAATCTCCTTTTTCCCCTCCCCCATCCACGGCAGGCCACCAGAAATGCACTCAGAGACTGGAAGACAAATGGGCAGCTGCCTCTGGAGGCAATTGTGAGGAGACTAAAGATCAACTTGCAGCTGGCACTTCCACCCCCACCTCTCCTTAATACTTCAGTCCGCTCGCTGCCAGACAAGGATCATGAGTCAGCTCCTAAACATATTCTCCTTGAAACAATAGCTATAGCTCTGTGCTGCAGCTATCCCACTGCTCCAGCTCCCAGGGACACGCCACAGTCACGGAAACAAAGGCACCAATTTTAACCTAGGGCAGCCCAAGACCAGAACTGAAGGATATAAAAAGCATGCACTAAAGAATACTGTGCTAAACCTGCGAGATTAGCAAAGCTCATTTTGACATGTAACGGGCATGAAGTCAGTGCTGTAATGAAAATCTGCAGAAACAGCAAGCAGAAGTGGGTTTGGGGCTACATGGTAAAGCAGATGGCTTTTGCTTAAACCTTTTCTGCTACAACAGGGTGCAGTTTGATACCACATCATTGTACACTGCAGCACTAATTAGAGGGCAAAGGAGACAATTTAGCCTTTACAAATTAACTTTACTATAACCATAGGAGCTGCTCTCTCAGTTCTGAGCAGCCACCACTCACTGCATCTCCTGCACTCACAAAGATGGAACCCCAGCACTGGTCTCTCAAGGAGAGTAAAACAGCTTCCTTTTGCAAGGACAACCTTCCAGCTTACCCAGCTGATGCCATCAAACTCAGGCTTTTCTGACCCAAGTGCTGTCAGACAATAAAGAATTCAAATAACAGATAAAAAAATACACTAGAGATTTCTCAGAACAAGATGTTAGGTGATGAACTGGTGGTGACTACTGAGCACTTAAAGAGCTGTGCACATAATAAAGACATGGCAGAGTCTAGGTCCATGCACCATCAAGAAACAGCAGCACCCAGAACATGCCTTACCTGCAGCAGTACAGACCCTGAGAGCTCCATGCCTTACCTCCACTGAGACACTCTGATGAGATGTTGCTCACAGAGCCACAGTGCAAGCTAACATGAGAGGAGAATTCTGTGACTGCTGTGTTTTCTGTAGCTAAGAAATCAGCAAATCCAGTTGTCCTTCCTCACCTCACCATAGCTGGTGTTTCTTACAGCTGAATCTTGCCAATTGCTTAAGAAGTCTCTAACCCTAAATATCATGAGCCACATTGCCCTACAAGCCAGAAGGGAAATTAGAGACAGAAGTAAAAGACTGACTCCAAACACGATAAAGAGACAGAAGAACTGAAGGAAAATCTGCAGGACCCTGCCAGGGTGGTTTGTGGGACTGAGCAGCACAAATCAGAAGCTCCTACAGCACACCAATTTTACCACTAACAGAAGAGTGAGCAATGCACACATTCTGTAAAAAAAAGACAGCAAGCTGTATACATATGTATCTTTTAAATTATTTTATTTTGTGTAAGCTAAAAGGAAATGTACACACTTAAATCTCAAAAGACCTTGGGCATGCATATTGACCTTTTTAGAGGTTCTTTGACATAGCTCTCTTTTTTCCATAGGAATTTCCCCAGACATTTACAACCCATAGTTTTTTACTGTATATACAGCCTAAAACCATAGCAATCTATGATTATGTCATTTTACACTGTGCAAAATCAAACAGGAATAGTGGTACAATAGAACATAAAAATTTTTAACAGGTAAATTTCATTGTAAGACATTCATATTGTTTTGGTCCTTCTTTTCCAAATCAAACTGATTAAGAGCAGACAACCTTCTAATGACCAAAAAAAAAAAAAAATCAAGTGTTTAGACAGTAATCCATAACTGGAACAAGAAATTACTGACAGCATACCTTTCAAAAGGCTATATAGTGACAGAGCCATACTACTGAAATTCAAGAACATAAAAACTGATCAGCCAACCAATCAAACAGGGGGAGGGGATGGGGGAAAAGAAAAGGAAGAACACATTTTAAGCTTGTTAAAACACAAAAGAAATTACTGGGTTTTAAAGAAACAATAACTGAAAAACCCACAAAAGGGACAACATTACCTTTTGATTTTTTTTCCAGCAAGAAGTATTTTAATATATGCAGGAAAGAAAAAGTTGCTCAATGCAATCTGAAAGTCTTAAGGGGCAACTTCACCGATTGTGAAGACTGAAGTTTTCATTATGTGTTTATAGGATTTTTTTTAAACTTTTAAAAGTTTTTTAAGAAGGACACCACCAGTGTATTTCACAAAGACATAAATGTATACAGCCCAGCACAACAAAAAGAATAGATCTTCAAAAAGATTTACCCCCAATTATTTACATTTTTCTCTAATATAAATTTAGGACTCCAGTATGTAAATAAATATACATTACTATGTATACCTTTCTAGTGCTGCTTACCAACAAATCATCTGAACTTGATATTTTTTTAATTAAAGCAAGATTGCTTTTTACGACCCGCAGAGGGAAGAAAAAAATCAATAGAAAACGTCCAATTCACATCACTTTAGTCTACCTTTTCTTGGCAGCTTGTTGAAGGTGTTAATGTGGCTGGGAACATCAACACCTTGGCATGCATGAAAGTTAAGTCAGGAAGGCTAGAAATCACCTTGGCAGCCTCTTCACTAAGATGTTCTTCCTTTTTAGGCTTCCTGTTGGGAAGAAGAGAACAAAGTGCATTAATCCAGTACCTAATAACCCTGGGATCACTGAAACAATCACTGATTGAAGCAATGTTCTGTCAGCTTGTCTCCCACTGACAGGCACTTCTGCAAGCTACTTGAAGGTAGTCTAATGTTATAATACCTACCTGCCTACCAATAATGTGTTAACAGGGAGAGTCAGCAAAATGTTCCTGTGTATACTGTTGCAATAAGGAAAAAATGTCCTATTCAAATGATAATTTTTACAGATTTTTTCTTTTTTTTTTTTTAGCAGCTTCAAGAGTCAAGAGACTCACTTGAAGAGATAATCATGCCCATATTCTAGAGATAAAACAGTTGGAGCATTAGTTCTAAACTACCTAAATCTGGTACAATTCTTCAAAAATAAAATGGAAACGATCTTAAAAGGACATTAAGAAACACCTAAATTACTTCTCAGTAATTTTAAAATAAAAAAGCACTTATGCTGTGTTTTCAAAATGACTGTTCTCACACTGCCCATCATGCCACTCTACACTGTGATCCCCAAACCTTTTTTCCCCTCAGGATTCAGCAGCAGCAGAAGGTGCCTCACAAATAAGTCTATCTACTTGCTTTGAAGTGCAGGGGTATGAGCAGCCATGATGCATACAGCAGTTTGGGAATCACTAGGGTTTACTTTGCCTTTTGCATTATTCACAAGAATTACTGAGCACAAATGAATAAAGAAGTCTGAATCCCACGTCACTTGGTTCTCACTATTATGCAAAAAATTCACACTTCCCAAGTAAAATGAAGCCTGGCTCAGACTGCTACAGACCCCTCTCCTTTGCCCAAACATCCATACTTTATGCACACCTGGCTTATCTTTGAAGAACACTGACTACTACTAGAAATACTCAGTTTTCCATCAAACATTATTCCAGTTTCAAAAAGGCACCTGCTAAATCCTGTAATGATGTAACAAATTGCAACTGAATAAGCTCCCCCACCTTTGTGGGGAAAAAAGCTGAAACAAAATGCTTGAACCAAAGAAACTGCTTTCCCCAGAGCACTTCAGAGATCTCCTTTCTGTATCTGGTCTTATTTATAAGCTTTAAACCAAGCCCATGAGAGGGCAATGTCCACTCCAATCATGAAGCAGCATGTACTTTTTGTCAACCCCCATGAGGATTGTTTCCTCAGCTGAGCAGAGACCAGTGGAAAGCAAGGGGCCACATGTTTGCTTCCACAGAAGTTCAGAATTCCTTAGCTAGAGGAAAAAAAAAGCTGGAGTCAAATGCATCCTTGACATCTGATGATTGTGGTGACCATCACCACTGATCATTGTGCTGACACTGAACTATCATTTCTGTTTGCCACTGAAATCCTCACTCGATCAAAGTTCTCTAGATGAGGCAGCCTAAACACTAAATCTGACTTACCTTCAGAGAACAGCAATATTTTTTTTCTCTGCTGCAGTGGAATTTCACGAGCTACTGACTAGGCAGATTACCAAATTCTGGAGGATAAACAAAGCTGTGTGCTGGTTTCACTGAAGGAAGAAGCAGAGAGCCAATATGTGCCTCCTCTAACAACTTCACAGTCAGCTCTGTTTGCACTCAAAGGACTATCTCTGAGCTGTTGAAAAGTGGTTCTCACCCACCACTGTGTTATCAGTATCTGGTGCCACTATTAATAATCACTTACCACAAGCCCCTTAAAGGTACCAACTCCTGATGATCAAGGACTTAGAGCTAACAAAGGAGTGTTTGGCAGAGGAAGCCAAGGAAAGAGGGCTGCCTTGGAGATGTTCCTGTAATTGTTCATCAGGCTAGATGGAGCTCACACACTCCTTGCTATTTATATTCCTCTTCCTCCTCTGCTCAACTGCAGCACGCTAAGAAATGGCACTGCTGGGTCCCAGAGGCAGCACTGCCTTTCACTCCATGGTCACATGCAGCACCTTTGTCATAGGACAGTGCCACCACTCCTGCTGTGCCAGCTGCTCTCTGCAGAACAGGCACACCACTGAGGGGTCAATCTCACCCAGTCACCCACTGCTCCCCTTCTGGCTGGAATATTCCCCTTTGAAATAATTTATCTCCTCCAATGCAATGTAAAAAGCATCTCTAAAGCAGGAGAAGCTAAAATACTAACACAGCAACCACTGCTTAACTGTGACCAAGACAGAACTATAGATACAATCACTTGGTAATGAGACTCAAACCCTTTTCTGAAACCATCTCAGTGCAGAAAGGGATGAGATGGCCAAAATTCTCCATTCCTCAATGGAGAGAGGCAGGTTCCTCTGCAATACAACAAAACTGGACACTGCAAGTACCCTTTCTGGGTAACAATCAACACTTCTGGCAGCAAATATCACCAGGACAACCCTAAAGAGTTACTCATTAACTCTAATTTAAAAGACAAAGTAGCATCATCACTGCAGACAGGTTTTACCTTTTAAAGGTAGCAAACTGCCCACTAACTGTTATGTCCATTAATAGAGGCAAAAGAAGTAACTGTGCATTAACTTCAGGCACCACTTTTGCTGAAGATTTCCCATTGCCAAGAGCTTTGCTGAGCCCTGATCAGTGGAGAGGAGTCTTACAGAGCTTCTCCTGCTCAAGCACTCCTCATTTCTAGGTGCCATGGCTTAACGAACAGACAGCTGAGGGAGTGGACTGCCAGTGGCAGCTGTCCTATTTCTGTCTGCTTTGGGATCAGAACTTTTGATTACAAAACCACGAAAGGACCCATCCCTGGATCAAACCAAAGTCCCTGCCTCACTGAGGTTTCAAAATAATCCTCTACAGCACACTTTGCCCCTATCCATCTCTTTTCTTACACTAGGTTACATTCCCTCCCAAGAAGGACAGGAGGGATACTCCTACCCAAGCATTTGTACCAGCCCCTCTGTCTGTAGGCACGAAATTTCCTTTTCAAAGGCATGTTAACACTAAACCACAAGAAATGAACCAGACTTACAGGCAGGAAGGTTCTTGGAAGAAAATTAGGCAAGAAAGAGGGAATGCTTTGTCCATCCATCACTTGCATGTCACTGTTCTGTTCTGCATTCCAACCCCTTCCTGCAGCATTCAAGTCTCTCAGGGCTGCAGTCACCTCTCATGTTCGCAAAGGGTTTTTAGGACAGCACCAGCAAGGCCAGGCTTTATCAGCAACAATGAGCTGATTAGGGAAATGCACTTTAAAAACACTCTGTAATTAAGCGTTAGCCTGCTCCATCCAACATCATCCCCAAGGAGTATTTCCAGTTTAAATGAGGGTTTTGGCCATTTCTTGGAAAGGTATCAGTCGCTCTGCTTTCCTTCAAAAAGACAGTAGATAAACTTTTTATCTCTGCCAATTCTACAGAACTAGGCAAGGTTGGAGATTCTGTGGAATGCTGCTCTGGATCCCTGACCTTCAACACTTACTGCTGCTGTCAAAGTTTTGGGCTCAAGCTGAGGG
>NW_005054396.1:723667-735691 GCF_000277835.1 Geospiza fortis | reverse complement strand
TTTGCAACTAAAGACAGGGCTACTTTAGACAAAGACAACCCTTCACTTGGCATCCCACAGCTGAGCAGTGGTATTTTCACTCTAAACTTTACCCTAAAGATCCTGAGTTCAGCCAACACACAGGGGATAGCCTCAACACAACTGAAGTTGCCATCAAAGTGATCCTAATCCACTGGTTTTGTCTTCCTCAGCCAGTTATCATTGATGTCTAACAGTTAACATTTCCAGGCTGGTGCATGAACCTCATTCTCATTGACCTGGCTGTACACGGTCACTTCTATTTTAAAGTCTCCAGTTCATTACAAAAGAATTTATGAAACTGAAAAGAAAAACAAATTTATTACAAAAAGCTAACATTGTACCACACTAGTTGGCATACTGTTGAGGCTATACCTTCTTATTTTTCAGAAGGCTTCTAGCCTGAAAAAACAGACTGCTTTTCTTTTGGGGAGCATGAAATCAAGAAGAAAAAGCACATGATTTTTTTTTTTAATTCAGAGTTGATAAGAATATACAAAATGTATTAAACTGTGAAACCAGCTAATCCTTGTATGTGTCTGAACTTAGCCTCCAAGTCTGAGGTCCCAGCCTGGTATAATGCTACATCACAGATCTAGAACCAGTTCCTGCTGGTATGGAATGCTCTCCAGAACAAGGGAAGAGCTCTGACATCTGGATAAAGAGCTTTAAGAGTACAACTAAGAACTTTCAAGTGCATTGTGGAAGCACTGGGGAAAAAACCAAACCCCTCATATCAAAAAAACAGTACAGAAAAATGAGGGTCAACACTCATTTAAGCAAAGTTCCTTTGTAAACAAAAACCTAAGACATCTTAAAGCAAGGTACAAATCTAAGAGTGCAGATACAACAAAGACACATTTAGAGTTTGCATGTCCTGCTGTGGTTACTTTTAAATTAAGCTTAGAATATAATACAAAAGTATTTCAACTGTAACTATGTTTTCTAACTCCTGAAAGCCAAACTTCCACTACAGTATCTCTAGGAAGAGTATGTGCACTGCATGGATAGAAAAAGAGGCAATCCAAAAGACCCAAAAATCAGCATCGAAGTGGGGAGTTCCCTCTACTGGTTCTCCCTTGAAATTTCATGGCTTGTAGATACCATGCTCACTTTCAAAATTATCACTGCAGGAAAACTGGGAAGATAGAGCATGTTTGGAAAGAACTCTTGAAAATTACAAATTAGTCATTTTAAGAAAGCCAGCTCCACCCCACCATTACTGTGCCTCCTCTTAAGGGCTGTTGCATGAAAACACATCTAGTTTAAGAGTGCTGAATAAACCCTAAGGTTCACTTGGGAGTGAAGATATGTTATCATGTACTTGTTGCATGTTGAGGCACACACTTCCAGAAAACCAATGTTTTACTTGGTAAAGGTTCCTCAGCATTTCTTTTAAAGGGCACAGACATTAATGATATGTTAAGACAGTCTAGGATCCTACTGCTAAGACACACATAAAAAATAAACCCAAAGAATACATGTTATAAAGGGAGAGATGATTCTGGACCCAATCAAAGCCCAGACTTCAAGCAAGCCATTTGATGTCTAAAGCCTTTTTACAGATACTACCTATAAAAAAAGCACAAAACTACTTTATGTGTGCTCCACTGAGGCAGAAGTGACATCCTAAACCAACTACACATTCAATTCTTAACCTGCAAAAGCAAAATTAAACTGATGTTTGCTCACTGAAGTTCTGACAGGTATTAGAAATATTTGTGAAGGGACAAATATAGTCATAATTATTAGTCTGTTATCATTTTACTTGTGCAACATTCTGTATTTATAAATTACACAGAGACCAAGGAGAGTCTCCTGTCTCAGCCCTAGGTCACTGAGCTGATTCAGTTTACCCTGCCACTCTCAGGAGCAACCCTCAGCTCTGATGTTCAGAAAGTTGCTTCCTCCAGTTCAGTCTTTGGCTCTACCTTTTCAGCATAGGTCCTGGTGATCTTTTTCCTTCAGCTCATAAACTCTCACCCATCTCATTTTAGACTTCTGAGATAATTAGAAATAAGAACTACAGTACAATGAACTTCAGATTTAAAATCTAAAGCCTTTTGATCATTCAGGAACTTCTGCCCTAAAAGTGCACACACATTCACACCTCACATTTCACACCACCCTTAGAAAGAGGAAAATAATGTGCAATGAAAGGCATTTACCTTGTGGACGTGCTTGCCTTCTCCACTGTGGACATCAGCCTTGCAAAAGCATCAGTCACTCTGCTGCTTGCATTGGAAGTTTCCAGTTTTGAGGTTGTCAATTCATACAACTCAGGATCCACACCTTATAGTATAAAACAATAATCAGTGATGGTTGGAGGCAAGTAAAGTCATAATTAGTCACAGACCAACTTGCTAGAGACTGCTTTCTGTAAACATCTGAATCATTTATAATTTCAAGATACATGAAAAGAACATGACAGAACATGTTTGTGTTTCTGAAGCATCATCCTCTCTCCCCATCCTGTTTCAGCAGCTTTTTCATCTGTAGTAGAAAATACATGCCTTGGATCAAGTCTGGCATACAAGGTCTCAGACTGAGAGTAAAACAAACCAGTCTGATTGACTTTTCAGAGTGAAACCTCTATAAAAATGTCAGCTGTGTCAAAAATGGACTGTTTCAATTATTTCAACTCAACTGCCTGTATTAAAAGAACACTGCATGTTAACAGGGACCAACTCTTCACCTAGAGATTACAAACAACACTGGCATGCAACAGAGTGCATTTAGTATCTGGCTTTTCCCTAGGGGTTGTGTTAAAATTTTAAGTGAGGAAAAGAAGCTTTTATGAAACACAGAAGTGGAATGGCATTAAAAAAAGTTACATACTAATATGCACAGGACCACCAAAACTTTTAGTCTGTGCTCCCTTTTCAACTTTCAAGTATTTCTAACACATTAAGAATCTGAATGTTTCAGCCTTGAATTTCTAGCTTCAGTTATCTGAGGTCAGATGCTGAATTTTGATATCACTTTTGTTGCAAATGGATTTCAAATTTTAGCAGCAGAGGTCATTCTGAAAACACTGCAAACAATGGAAATCTGTATGCAAAAAATTATATATGTATGCACTAAATTCTATCTGTTTAGTATCAAGCATCACATCTCAGTAGGAAGCAGCTCTAGGATTTTTAAATATTACATAGTATTTTTTAAAAAAACTTCTAGGAATTAGAATACCAAAATAAATCAAGATGAAAGACTGTTACAGCAAGTTTTGTTGCATTTGAAATTGCTGATACTTCCGTAGTTACAGTTTCAGATATTTTATACTTCACAGGTTTCATGAAGCATGCATATGTGCCATTCACAAGGTGTTTTTCAAAGACAGCACAGAATTTTTGTTCATAAGCACTGTGTTTATTCAGAGACACCTCTGTGCTAAACAGGTGTCACACTTCTGCCTGCTGGTGTGGACAACACAAAAGCCTTTCATCCCAGTGCAGAACAAACACTGCAAATACTGGGACCTGGTGGTCCTGTGCAGCTCCCCGATACAAAACCAGCATTTATTAATGTTTGCTGATGACTGTATCCAGTTTACTTCTCAGGATCAAGATGCTTTTAGAAGTATTCCTGAAACACCAAAAGATTACTAAAAATAAATGCCAGTGCCTAGTGTCCTGCCTTTACCACCATAACTGCAGCACTGTGTGTGCTAACAGATG
The DNA here is from genome assembly GCF_000277835.1 of Geospiza fortis. NCBI lineage: Eukaryota > Metazoa > Chordata > Aves > Passeriformes > Thraupidae > Geospiza > Geospiza fortis. Next base: position 731,996 of record NW_005054396.1, on the reverse strand, counting down.
ATGCTAATCATCCTCAAACCTGCTTTGCATGAGCTCTCTACAAGCAGTGTCTTGACCATTTATCCTTTTGGGACAAGTTAATTCTTCTTTTATTGTGAGGAAACTTAGCTGACCAAAATGTGAAATAAAGAAAATCATCTGGTTAAGTAGCAGGACGTGGAAGATTTGTTCCACATAGTATGAGTTGATTACAAATTAATCAGCTGTCCTTTTAACATACATGTTTTTTTACATCTGGATTTTCACAGTTGATTTGATCCAGTTCCATGCAAAATATCAAAATATGTACTGTCCTGAGACCAGTATACCAAGACTTCTAGAAATGTCAGATGTTTACAGAACTTAGAAATAGGAAAAAGCCTGAATATTCCATAAAATATCCACTTTCAATCAGGGAGAGGAAGCCTTGAAGAAATACACTTTGACTTGCAGAAGCCTGCGAGATCCCATTAAGGTACAAATTGGAAAGCTAATTGAAGGAAGGAACCCTTTGACATGCAACTCTGCAACAAACATTAAATGCAACCATGTAAGTTACATCATTTAGATACTCCCATTTACAGTCCTGTCTTGGGATGTCACTGCTCAATTTACTGTTCTTTAGGCACCTCTTAATCAGCTGCATTTATGTTAAACTATTAACATGAAAAATAAAACAATACACTAAATCTGTGGGAAAATACTAGAAATTAGTAACTCCCTATTCATAATGTGGAATGAAAATTTTTATTAAGAAGTTATTTTGAGTACTGATGAAATCAGACTGAGAAGAATTCCATGTCAATCTATAGCAAGTAAAACTAAATCTCCAAAGAAAGAATAAACTTCTACTGATAAAAGTACCTTCTTTAAGCAAAAAAAAAAAATCTAGCAATTTGTCTTTCAATTATTTTATGTATTTTTTTAAGAGTTGCATATTCTCCATTTTATTCAGATGATGAGAGAGTATTTAAGGAAACCACTGCAAAACCTTAATGAGATATTGAAGGAAAGTTAGCCAACCAAACCCCACACAAAGCTCCTAAACACACACACAAACACACGAGCTGCAAGCCATGAAACAAATGACTTTCCCAGAAACAAGTCAGTAAGAAAAAAAACCCAAAGCCAAACCAAAAGAAATGAAGGAAAAAAAAAGAAAGCACTATAGGGCATACCATAGGAGGTGATACCTGTAACTTGATGAAACAACAACATAAAAAATAAAATGCAATAAAAGACTAACAGAGTATTCCTCCAGTAACACCTTCCAGTGTGCACTCCTTCTGCACAAGCAATAACGCATGTACCCAACTACACAAGCAGTAACAGGTGTAATGGGCACTGGTGACTTGTGTCAGTGGACTTGGCACACACTTACAAAAGAATCTGTAGGACTCAAGTGCCCTGACTTTGCTAGCTGTCACTTCCATGACAAATCTGCCCTCTTTCATCTGATAATGGTATTTCTCAAGGGTGGAATAAAAAGTCATTTAGATTGCCATGCCATAAAATTGCTTTCAGTGATTAGATTTTAAAACTAAAAAAGCGTGTTTCTAAAAAGAAAAAATACCATAATAATTATAATTTCTTTGAAATGTGGGAGGACCCCAAACATCTTATGTATGGGTTTTAAAAATTAAAATCACTAAGAGGAAAAATATCTTTCCTGTGAAGAAATTGATTATCATGGCTTCAGGCATTGTATTGAAGGAGTACTTGCATTATCAATTTAACCTATGCACTGGAACAAATCGCCAAAGTGTTCCCTGAAATTCCTGCAGGAATTTATTCAAAATGTAGGTTTTCACAAGCTCGTGCAAAATACTCAGAGCACGCAAAAACCACGTGAAAAAGGAATTAAATTACTTTCACACATTATTTAGGGAGAGACTGGTGTTTTCATCTCCTTTTTAAGGGAGTAAGCTGCAGACAAAATGCTCTGGGTTCAAAATTAACATTCATGAAGTTCTAATACCCCACAAACATGCAACTATCCTTCTTTTCTATTATAAAGGCTGTTAAAACACCTTTTTCACTGTATTATTGGTAGTAGTCCATGACCTCCTGAGCTGTCATGTATCAAGGTTGATATATTTATATTCACACATGGCTTCCAAACATAATCCTGTAATTTGGAGGCACTCAGAGAAGAGAGCAAGCCTCATATTTTAGGAATAGCCACATCTACACCATTTTTCAAATCTCCTTAAGTGCTTAGAAGAGTTAACTTCTGGAATTTCTCATTGAAACAAGTGTTTTAACATCTTATTTGCAAGAGCATAAAAGCCATTCATTCCTTCAGCAGGTGACAAATACAGAGCTGACAGTACCTTTTAAATACTTCGTACTCGATACAAAACATCAGAAAACAGAACACAGATTAAAGGAAAAACGCAGTAGAGAGACATTTTAGAGAAATGCAATGTAAAACTTCTCCTTGTTTGTAGGAAAGTCAAGTGATGTGCTCATGCTTTTAGTAAGTGGTTATATTCTTACAGTTGTGGTTTGAACACTCTGCTGACCTGGGATTGTGGTGGTGCTGCTAGAGCTACTGTCATCCACGGGCCCAAAGAAATCAAGGTTCAGAAGAGTGGAACCTCCACTAGCTTGAAATTCAGTGACCGTGTTGGTAGGCAGCCATATAGAAGGTAAGCCAAGGGAGGGGTTTATGTGTAAAAAGGGGTAAGACACACACTTGAACATGCAAGTTATAATTAGTACTCAGTACGCAATTTAAAAATCGACATGAAAACAATGCTTACAGTATTAGTTTGTACCTTCTAAAATGTTAACAACTTAATTCAATGCACATTTCCTCATGTACAATGCAGCAAGGAAATCAACACTAGTAACTTCAAAATAGAAATATTTATTTCAATCTAAAAATGAAAGAGAACCAGCACGACCCAGAGAGAGAGATGTGACCAGTTAAAGGGAAACAATATATAGGTCAATTGACAGTTAAAATATAATGGGCTTTTTCTCCCCTCACTGAAATTGAAAGCCATTCTTTCATCAGGAAAACTTAGCAGATCCTCAAATAGCAAAGAACAAAAAGAAAAAAACAAAATTCAAAATTTTATTTAGCGGCTTTAAGCTATTAATTATCATTATCTTAAAGCAGTGTGACCACTGGGTAACAAAGGCCACTCTTATGTCCAGTTCCTCACTGGCAAATTATACTGTTCCCCTTTATCACTAAAACAGAAATCAAACCAAGATACATTTTAAAGTTGTTTGTTAAAAGAAAGCATGATGATTGACTGAAGTAGTAAGACACCAGACAACAGCAAAAGGGTCCATCCAGGCTTTCCTTCAGCACCATGATATTGCTATCCAAACTCTTACACCCCACACATTCTGCAACAACACAGTGTGGCAGCATCAGTGCAGTAAGAGATACACTTTATCTGAGCCTGCCTTTGAACTTGTGTGTTATCAATCAGTTGCTCTCAGAAGGCTCCTTGTAAAGGAGTTTCGTAATAGGTTTCTAGTCTGTCAGTCAAACAAGTTTCCAGAACTTGTTTTATTTCCTTTGCATGCACTTACATTTCTGACACTAGAGGCAGTGGCACAACTCACTTTGCTATTAAAATAGACATTAGGTGAAGGGTCTTTGAGGTGATAACTATATACATTTACAGATATAAATAAGTTCATAGCTACCTCTTTAATATAATAGCTATAATTAGCTCTTTAGAGTAAGCAAAAGTGATAATGAATGAAGTCACATTTTTGAAATATAAAATTACCTTTAAATCTGAAAACTTTCAGCTCAGGAAGTGTATATTTTGCAAACAGTTTGTGGTTAAAATATTGTGCTTTGAAGTAGCCTCTTTACAGAAGTGTGTCATTCAGAGGATGTCTAAAGAGATAGCTGACTGGTGAAAAATACTTTTAGGAAGTAAAACTCATCAACCTAAAATGCTCATTTGTTCAGAGTTTCATTATAATCTGCAGTTATACGTAATGAAGTGTTAATATTGCCACTGTGTCACTAGCATATGGCAGGAAGAATACTTAACTTGTATTTTTCAAACTATGTAATACTTCACATAGGGGAACTGTTAATCAGAAAGAAAGCCTGAATTTCCAAAGTTAGGAGTAAGAAATAAGTATTATATATATTTTTTATATGTGTGTGTGTATATATCTTAAAAAAATAATCAGCAGATAGATGTTTGTCTGAACTTTGTAGCGTTCTTATCTCTAGCTCTGGTGCTAGAGGCTCTACGGAGAGACGTACCATCTAAAGGGTTAGTAAGGCCACTGCTACTCCAGTCAAACTGGACAGGTGGTAGAGATTCCTAGAGTTGAAAAGTCAGAAATCAGATTTTATAGTCAGTTCAGGTTACAACAATGCAAAGCAGTTCAAACAACAGATTCTTTAGCGTCTAAACACTAAAAACGACAACTAAATGATCAAGCCCCAACTTTTGGGAGGTGTGTCTTTTCATAATATGCACTAGAGATGAAAAGTAGATTTCTTCTACTACAGGAAGTCCATTAAATACTGATCAGCACAGATTAGGTAACTTCTAACTCAAACAGGATTTGCAAATTAATTAAAACATGAAATTAATAACAAACCTTAAGGCATCATTGAAAATTAAACTATTACTTTCATGGAAGATGAGGCACTTAGCATAAATAGTTATGTATACACAATTACAGGGCAAATTCAGAACAGTGAAAGCTGTCTGTGCATCCCTTCTTTGTCTTGATCATATATATTATTTATCATCAAACAACCAATCATTCTTCTGGTTTGTTTTGCTCTTAAGAAACACAATCCTCACATATGAGCAACAAACTATCACGACCCTCTCCACTCCACCCCCTTTAAAAATAAAAATCCTGCGAGTTATTATCCTTCCACAGTTAATTCATCCTGATCTATATACAAACCATTGGCAGCAATGCTTGAACAAGAGGAGTATGAAAACACTGACTCCTCCTGGGAGCCCATCCTTGCCTTTTGATTTCCTCTTGTTAAGCCTTTTGGACACAAGCAAGCAGCAGGGACCATGCTCTACAGGGAAGGTATGCTCAGGGGCAGTGTGACTTCCTGCAAGCACTGTACTCTCAGGACACAAACTGATGGGACAGTAGCAGAAATGTCTGAAAGAAGCTGAACCTTTTTACTTCTGTACATTACACTCTGCTCTCTCCCCAATGAAGTCAACTGTCGTGAGGCACTGGGAAAGGATGTGCCCTCAACTTCTAAAGAAACAATCAAAGAAAAACAATGGATGCTCTCAGCAACATTCTTTAAAACACATCAGTACTTGTTAAGCTTCCAGTGGCTGAGCCATACCTTCACTTTGCTTTTGTAGAAAATCAGCCTTCATTTTTAATTTTAAAACTTCCAACCATCTGACACTGAAGAAAAATGCAGATTCACTAATTGAGACTGCAGCAACCTGAGGTAGCTCTGTAGCACAATTAAGCTCACTGTAAATTTCCTCAGTGCTAGATGTTTGCAGGAAGCAAAACAAAGGGAGCTGGAGACTTCTGTATTTATTTATAGGAAAGATTTTTCTAAGCAAGACATTTACTATCTAATGTCTCAAAAATACTTTCAGTACTTAGCACAGCTTGAACAGTATTCTCTCCATGGAGGTTAATAAACTGATTCTTCACTTTTTGCTTTGCTTTGGGAATGGTATTACTGGCATTGAAATGATTTGCATGTAGATATAATGTCAGCAGTGTGGAAGTTCCACCTGATGAAGTAATGATCACCATTATCAGTAGCTTGTTTAAACTTTGTTACATGTAAAATATATTAACATTAAAAGGAGTTTGTAGGAAAAGAAAAGGGTAGTGAGTATAACAATTTAGTAGCTTTCTTCCCTGAGCAAAATGAACTCAAATTGAAGTAAAGTGGCTTCCTACCAACTTTTACTGAGGAAAATACCCAGTAGATTTTCTGTCAAAGGCCTGAGTCAGGACTGATGACTGACAGAGCTGCAGGGGAAAAGTGGCAGGAATGGTTTGCCAAGTGTTTGCCTTTAATGATGGTCTGACTCTCAGATTTGACAAGGAAAGGACAAAGGATGTGATGAATACTTCCTAAAACGGGAAAAAACAAGTCTGACTCCAAATCAATAAGAATACACCAAATATATTAGTCTGCTCTGTGGGATGAGGCCACCCTGCTGACTTCAAGTACTTTGGAAAAGAGAGGGTAAGCAAAGCAGCCCTCACCTATACAGATGCTGGCAAGTCCCAGTCTATACAGTAACAAACTGAGTGAAAGGAAAAGGCAGAGGAAAAAGCAAAATTAAACAGAAAGTTTTCTGTTTCTTGCTACCTCAGCCCTAAGAAACACCTGAACACAGGCACTGAAACCTCAGCCAGTGGGAACATACCCAGCAAATGGGAATATAATGTTCAGCCTTTCTGAAACTGTGAGGTTGTTAGGTTACTGCAATTATTATTTTAGTAACATGCTTTAAGGAAAAGTGCCCAGTCTAGGAGAATACTGAGAATGGAGCACATTGCTTTCACTCCTCAAGGCCTTCATCTTCGATTACAGGACACAGTGCAGAAATGAAAAAGTATACTCAGTTGTCAGAATACTACTCTGAATGTTAAAGAAGTAAGAAAGAGGAAATTAAAATGCCTGCCTGTTTTACTGCATCATATTTCACTTTGATACAAGTGAGAGATGTTTTCACACAGTAATTTTAGAATGTATTATGTAAGAGCTCTCATAATCCAAAAGAGTAAAATGTAAATGTTTGTGTCTATGCCAATAATTACTCAAGGAAAATTAAACAAAATAAAAAAAAAGGAAGCATTTTGCTGTCTTAAAGCTGGGCAAAAAGAATAAAGGACTTGTAATACAAATATAATGTCAATATTCAGATGGATCCCAAAAATGAGCATCATACACATTCCAGAAAAAGCTTTACATGCAAGTAATTCATACATTTCATTGTGTGTATTCATTGGCAAAATTTTATCAGTTCTGAAAACTGCTCTTTTCAGACAATCCCTTTACACAGCTGTCACATCTGAGAGAACAGCAAGTTCTGTAGCATCTCTTACCTGCAAATCTTTCTTCCTTACTCTGTCAACAAAGCCACACACACTCTCACACTCTTGGATCTTTCTCACACATATAACTGGAGAGCAGTTCCTGATGGAGCCTTTGGCTGGTGGCCAATAATATGGTAGTTTGCATCTGTCATTGTTAGAAGTCCTGATGGTCTCTTATGTAATTAAAAGTGTTTTTAGAGACTGTCACCCCACAGGGTTTAATTAAGGTTCAGTCCCTAATAGCCACCAAGTGTAAGATGTATATTTCTATTATAACCTGATCCCTAATTCAGTGGCTTTCATGCAAGGAGATGTGCTGCAATGGGCACCTGCAGAAAAGAAGCACTGGTAATTTTCTTCTACAAAGGTCTGGGTCACTGCAGATTTTTATTCCAATATAAAACTTACTAAGTAAAACTTGGCAGATAACCCTACAAAAGAAACGGAGAGAAGAGAATGCTTTGAAGCAATAGCAGAAGAGTAGAAATATCTAAACAACTTTCCTCAAAAAATCCAAAGAGAAGCAGATAAATAAACTTTAAAACAACATTAACCAGAAAACAGTATCAAACCAAGAGAAAGCAGCCATCATTAAGTCCAGACAGCCACCCTTTAGACAAACACTGGAATGTAATTTGCATGCACTGCCTGAAGACTTGGCTGTGATTTAGAAGCCCACTAGAGCTGTACAAAGAAGAAGAGAAAGGCACCTGTCTTGGGTGTCACAATCAAAGCGTGCCTATTTCACCAGCCACTCCTTACACCTGATGTGCCTTGACAAAGCCTTTTACTTCAGCCCTGTGAAGTCTTTGAGACACCATGCTTAGATCAAGGCAACAGTAATCAGGGGATTATTTCATATTCTGTTTACTGCCTTACAGTTATGAGCACAGAGGAACCGAGAAATAAACCCCTCAATGGTCAAGATAAACAACACATCAAAGAAGAATTTAGATTCTACCTTCAAATATAAAAGAGAATGACTCTACAAAAACTATCTTTATACAATAAACTAATGCAACAATCCAGTCAGTGACTTGCTTGAGAACTCAATTTCAAAACCCTTGTCCTTACAGCTTAAATGGCTCAGATGGAAATTTGTTCACTCTATTTCCCCAGCCTAACTCAGTGAGACCCACTGGAGGGAACGAAGGCAAAACATTCATTCAGAGTTTATGTCATAACTAGGAAGAAACATTGCAGCTGATTTGCTGGTTTTTACCTCATTCTATTAGTTCCAAAGTTCTCCGTTTTAAATCTCTGCATGCTTTTGTCTGTTTGCCTACAACAAAACCATTTA
>NW_005054396.1:698278-723528 GCF_000277835.1 Geospiza fortis | reverse complement strand
CATTCCTGTGTTTCTACAAATGTTCTTTCCAGTATTACTTTCGCCTCATCCATCTTCCAAAGTCTTATTCCCTTAGCAGGAAGTCATACACATAGATGCACAGACACTGATCTGTATACAAGTGCCATAAATGCCAGCCCTCAGAGAAGAACTTTTCCCTGAGCAAAGAACATGAATCTGTCAACCAGAGCCTCTCCTTCCAAAGAGAACGGCAATATTCTGAAGTTTCTGAAAATATGGATAAATCTTCATTCTGAAAATGGAGGAATTTAGTGTACCTGGCTAATTACACATTAGCCAGGTACACTAAAGAGATACTTGAATGGCTGCACCTAAATAACTTGCACTTAGAATAAGAAGTTTCAGAATAATTTTAGAATAAGAAGTTTCAGAGTCCACTAAATCTGCCTGTATTTCTACTGATTATTTTAACAATGTTTGTAGCATAGCTCCTAACGAAATGTTTGGGCACATCATCTTATTACCACAACAATCTGGAATATTCTGAAAGAGCTATTTGTACAATGTGATGTGAAACTGGATTTTCCCCAAAGCAAACAGAAGCCATCAATCATTGACAGAAGATGAGACCAAGAAAGAAAGGAGGTCTCTGAGGTGGAGAATTGATTGTTCATGCCCTGAAACTTTCAGAATGTCATCTAACTGTAGTCTCCTAGAATTCTGAATGGTTTCTATCTCTAACCCATCTCTTCCCCAAAAGCTTATTTTAGTGTTTGTCTTTTTGGAAAAGCTAACCTAATGGCAACAGTCCAGACAGACAGCACAGAAGCTTCTCAGATGCGTTCATGGATCACAACTATTGAACACAGATGGCCTTATCAGAACAAACTGTAGGTCAAGATTATCACACTGTGACAAGTAATGGGGAATTCTGGAATTCATAATTACAGCAAAAGAGAGACTCAGGTAAGTAGAGGTTCTTATTTTCAGCACTATGACTGTCAAGCAACTGAGAAAATGGCACTTGTCAGAGATGTTGTTACTTCAGGTTCTCGCAGCTCTCTACTGTTTAGTGTATGGCTTAATTTATGTTTCCTCTTCTGTAAAAAAGAGTATTTTGAATGCTGCAAAAAGACTGTGAAATGTTCCTACTTTCTTACCACACAGTAGACTTCTTCAGGTCAGAATGCTTGCAGTAATCACTGTTGCTACCTTTTCTTATATCCATTTCAGCTGCTCAGTTCCACTACATATGAGGAGCAGCACAGGAAGCACCAAATGTGTATTGCTGTACAAAACAATGTGAGCTCTGAGCCCACTGACAAACTGCTGCTCAACAATGAAAAAGAATTCTCCTCTGCTACAAGCACATCATACTTGGACTCTGCAGTGTGGCACAGCAAGGACTGCAAGAACATCACTATAGTCACAAGTACCTAGTGTTAAGGTTAAGTGTAGCCCAAGAATAATCCTTTCTGGAATGCCTTCAATCACAAGTCACGAGCATAGCAGCTAACTGAAGATGTTGGGTGGAATAAACAAGACCTGCACTAAGGAGGGACACAGCTGAGTCTCTGAATATGTACTGAGCATCACTGTAATGACACTGAAAATGAAGTATCTCTGCATATCCCATTAGCTTGTTGACAACCACACACATTGCAATGTGCATGGCATTCAAGTGCTCTTCTAATATCCTTATATCAAAACAACAGCAACAAAGAACTCATGAAATTCAAAAGCTCACTCCGAAACTCCTCTGAATTAATTTTGTATCAGACTTTAAAGATAGAGAAGCCAGCAAAGCAACTGTGTGTAACAGATAATTCAATAAAATCTGGCACAAAGGACCAAGAGGATTCATACAATCAAAAAGTCAGACATGTATGCTTGTAATGACCACACCAAAAATCTCTCTTGAGGCAGCTGGGCTGCTTTGCATGACACTCTGAAGAAGTAAGAAAGGGCAAAAAGGAAATAAACATGAACAGTATAAATGTAAATAGGATCATTCAGAAAACTGAGTGCTAACCAACATGTAGAACAACCTCCAACAATAAGCTCCAGGATAAGCAAAGATGAAGAACCTTAGCCAAAGGTCAGATGAGTCTAACATTACATATAAAATCTGTCTACCTGCCCACTGCCTTTGAGAGCAAACTGCTGTGTAACAGTAAGGATCATCAGGACTCTGAAATGGTGGCCACCAACTGCTACAGCCTCATCACAGGGACTCCCAGTCACATATGAAAAGCAGATCCAAGAGCAGGACCTCAATCTGACACAACCAACACCTGCCTTTTACATATAGGTGTCTTTGAATTCACCATCCAGATATTTTAAACATAAAGAAAGAGACAATGCATCCCGTTATTTCCCTCATTCTTTCTTTGCCTCTCCTCACCCTTCTCTCCCTGTTTTTTTACCTGGAACTGATCAGACGCACATGTGTTCATCTCTGGTGATACAGGAGGTGTCTGTCCTATTGAAGCTATTTTTTCTGCTGCAGATATTGGTTTCAAAGGTTCCTTGGTAGGTTCTAACATACCCTGAATAAACAAGCAAATAAATAAACAATCTGATTTTTAAAAATAACTTGCACACACAGACACACACATTTACAGACATTTCAAGAACTGCAGATGCCAAAAACTAGAACACACTACTAGGTAGTACTACCCTCAACTATGGGCTTGGGGGTAACCATGTATCTCTGGGACACTTTCACTGTATTGAGATGGAGCAGGGGAAAATCATTGTGGGTCCTTAGGACTAAGAAACATTTTAGAGCTAGTAACAAAAACCCAAACGTTGAGCTGGAGCTTGCTTTCGACTTTCAGTAAGGTAATTTAAGCTGAAGAAAACAGTTACTTGATAAGGTGATGTCTTCTCCTCCCAATTGTGTGTAGACTATTCCAGAAATATCAAATGACCCATCACAAAAGTACAACTGCATTCATTCAATTTCAACAATTAAGTAATCCAAAAGAAACAAACCAAATTATCAGTTTTCAGAATGATACCAAAACCAATAATTACTGAGATGGCAATAAATGCATTAAGAAGCATTAAGAAAATAAACTCACAGTTTTAATTTTAAGCAAACATTTCAAATATAGATAGAATTATGAAAGATGTCTGAAATCTGATCTTGAAAAAAATTGAGGGTGAGAAGAACTACAGAAAGCCTAAAGTTTGCACTGAGACATGCCAGCAACCTGAGAAAAATGAGAAACCCCCCAATAAAAGCATGGGATTTGCAACTACAGCATTTTAAACCATTCTCAGGAAGTCACTTGCCAAGACCAACTGTCTCACAAATGTTTCTACACCTTATTAGGGGAGCTTTGAGTTTACCCACCAGTTAAATAATTTCTTTTGGACAGCAGGGAAACACAGAAAGCAATGTGGAAACAGAAAGCAACGAGCCACTTTACTCCTACTGCTATCCAGCTTATTGCATGCAAAAGTATATAAAAAATTTAGGAGACAATTAATCAGCAACAACAATCTGCTGCAAAAAATAACTGCATGTGTTGCAAACATAGTCCTGCTCACAAACAGGAAGAAAAAAGCAGTATCTCAGAGTTGTTTTAACTATCTGTATCAGAATACCATGTTAACATCCAAAGAAGTACACAAGCTGACCTTGATGCACCAGAAAACTGTAGAAGTCACTCTATAAAATTAACCTATGTAATTAAATCAGTCTAATATAAACCAAAGAAAACTATTTTTTTACTCTTCCATTTGTAGATGATCATATGAAAACACAGGTGTGTTTGTCTGTGTGTATACATATACATGCACTGTTTTTTTGAGAAAAAAAGAACATTTATTCTGCTTAGACCAGCAAAAATCACAAACCTTATCTTCTCCCTGTTTTTAACAAATACTTCTTTCACTTAAAATCAAGTATCTGCTTGCACACGTAATGAAAATTATTTATTGATAATTCTTTTCTAGCATTTCTACTGATACCTAAACCATAACTGTACTCACAAAAATATCTTTCAGCACACTTGGTGTTTAATGTCACTTAATATATTTCATTATATGATGTTGCTGGAACTATAACAAAAAAAAGAACACTAAAAAAAGCTTACCAGTCCTGCTGCATACATGGGTACTATAACAGGCTGCTTCTTGTTGCCTGTAAAGAGCTGATAAAACAACAAAGAATTTACTTAAGAGTTTCTTCTATGTCAGTGATGGAAATGTTTTTCAATGCTACATAACTTGAGTAAGGTTAGTATCACAGAATAAATGCTATGTTAATTACAACACAATGGTTAAAAACTAATGCAACTTTTTACATTAATAGGGCTTGGAAAAGGTTGCCAGGTGGTCTGTCATGAACAACCATGTTGTGTGCAGCTATGCAATTAGGAGAAGGCATTCACACAGAACACCTCCACCTGATTCTACATATAAAGCAGCTTCCTTATTTAGAAAGGCAGTTTTACTAGCAGACTCACAATATTTCTTGTGTCAATTCCCAGGGAGCACAGAAGCTTTTTGTTGCTGTGGGAGCCACCCCACTGGTATCTCAGTCCATACGCATCGTGGATGTCCTGCAGCTCTGTCCACACGTCCATTAGTTCCCTGCACAACCCATCATAAATCAAGTTATTATTCAGAAATACAGCTTAGCAGCCTTGAATATTTATTCTGTTTTTTAATGCAAGTGACTTACTATACATTCCAATTAAATTTATGCCCAAGCACAATACCCAGGGGAACTAAAACTGCACAGTGTTCTCAGAACAATTATAGTTCAGACTTCTTACTGGAAAATGATGTCCACGGCAGACAGGACAAAGCCTGCTTAGCCTTCATCATCACATGAATAAATACAGTAATTTATAGCAAGTGTAACTAATAAGACATATTTGGTTAATTCAGAGACATAATTGAAAAGAAGATGATAGGCTGCTGAGTTGCTAAGTGAAGTACTCCTGGAGTATGTCATCACTGAAAACAAGAATTCTGATAGATAGCTGATTTTCACTCGATGGCTTCTCAAAATACTTGAGGCAAACATCTCATTTTAAATTGCTGCCATACGTGTTTCAAGTTCATCTTACATTTGTTCCATTTTGGTTTCTTACCCAGTACTTCCTAAGGTCTCCTCAGTTGTTATCTGCTTTTCACCTGCTTCCAGCAAATGATTCAAGGAACTTATTTCTTCTTCAATTTCAGCAACAGGAATGGAAGGAAAACAGACTTCAAATATTCGTTCCAGACGACTTAGCAATGTTGTCTATACCAAAGAGAAAATATTTATGTCAAGTTTTGCAAACTGCTACAAAGATAAGTCCAATACTACAGCAAGATGGAAAACAACTTATAGCTAACACAAGATTTCACTTACCACAAAATATTAACTGCCAGAGGACCACAAGACTCTTTAAACATCAAATATAGGCTAGGATCCTGTACACTTACTGTTTGCCCTCTGCAAAGTGAGTTCTAACAGAAGTGTCCAAAGTCACTCTGTTAGAAATTAGCAGAAAATGCACACAAGAAGATTTATGCTATATAAGGATAATGTCTCAGCAATATAAACAGCATATATTGGAACTAATGGTTTCCAGACATTTTAATTCCAAAGCATGCACTAGGCCTTGACAGATGGATGTAACATGAAAAACAAAACAAAAGTCAAACAACCTCCTGCCCTCACAAGAATAAAAAAATGCCCCCCATTTTTTCTGACAAGCATAGTATGCTTTCCTCTTTTCAAGTTCTTCCCTTACATTTCTCTTTTCTCTTTAGTATTTCCATATAGGCAGGATTTCAACTTCTTGTACCTCTGTTAACTGGTCTTGGACATCAGATGTACTAATGATATGGAATTTTTTTTCAACCCATTAAAAACAGGTAAACATCAAGCTTTTATTATTTATTACAAGACCAATTTCAATGGTATTTTTTGAAAGGCATGCTTGTAAAAATTACATTAAAGCCTTTTTAAATGTACTCATTTTTGCCAGAAACACCTGAATCTCTTTTCTTGCTAAGGAAAGGAGGCACAAGCCTGGCATTCAGTGGAGTGTTTCCATCTTTCTAGTTTAGTGTTCCTCAACAACCACTTTCCCAGTGCTCTGCTGCAACACACACAGGGCAGCATCCAGCAGCTCCAGCACCTGCTCTTCTACTGGGGAAATGGAAAAGAAACAGAGTAGGCAGAAATCCCAGGAGCATCCCACAGCATGTGCTGTTTTAGCTGTGCCAGCAGAGCCCTCCTGTGGAGATGCTGCATATTCCAGCAACAATGCTGAGTTTACACACATAAGCCTCAAAACAGAGGGTTTTTGTTACAATTGAGATGATTTAAAGTTCAAAAAAGGAAGGCTGTAGGAGGAAGTTACCTCTTTTAGTTAGGCCAATTGATACAACTGGGACAAACCTTCATGCAGCAAAATATCTGCTTCACAATTCCAAGAATTATCTGCAACATTTCTTATTTGAACTTTTAGCTGAAAATTTGCCTTGTCTCTCATCTCAGCTAAGCAACTCATTGACCATGTACATCAGCAAATGTAACAGAGGTAAACATGTTATCAGAATATCTGGATTCTGTATTGGAGTTGGGATGATGAGTCAGGAACTGGGATGGAGTCTGTCCAGACTATTCTTTCTGTTCCACCACTAACTGCAAAAAACAGGAAAATGAATTGGCTTAAAGCATCAGCTCTTTAGTTTTACTGCCTGTGAAAGAAATGCCTGAGAGGGAGAGCCACCAGGTACAATCACTTGCAAACCATAATGTAAAAATGTGCAAAGATCTGAATTCAGAGCATAGAGCATACCTGACTCACCCCCCCCTTTTTTTTTTTCCTTTTCTTCTTCATTACCTCTCTGGTAAATTCTGACGATAATGAGCCATGTTCTACAGTAAATAATTTTCCTTCTAATCATCTCTCAATGCTCAGTCATTCTGGCCACACACTAAGTTGCAATACATGTAGGCTGTTTCCTGTTTGTTGACCAGAACTAAGACACTACCTTACATTTTTAGGAAGTAAAACTAAACAGTATTCCAGATTCTAGTCTAATGCTTTAACACACTAAAGCATACTCTGCTTCCATTTTAAACCTTAACTCTGCCTACAATATATCACTTCCCCTTATCTTATATTAACAGGTGATGCTTACTTCATTTCCGTAATACAGCAAGAGTAAAAATCCCCAGGGAAAAGCAAGAGGCAGATGAATGGCATTGGATCACAGAAACAGCAAGGCATCACATTTCTTGAAAAGGATCAACATTTGAGAACATGCTAGTGACTAAAAATATGCTTGCTTGGGTAATGAAAGAACTAACAGAACATCTCCAAGAACCAAGCAGAATCTCAGTCAGTGTCACATTTCAAATTTGAGTTTAAGAATTTTGCCAAAATTCCAGGAACAGTTTAACTATAGCATTCTTTACACTTCCTGTCATCTTTTCTCAATTCCCAGCGATGCTTAGCCCTTATTTCTATATGACAAAGAATGGTTTCCATAGCAAACCAGAATAATTAATTCTGTATGTGCAAATGGACAAAGGGATGAGTGCACAAACACACATCTCCACACAGTGGCAATGGAAGCAGCTGAACTTGTTTTTGTAATGAAATTACAAAGCAACTGAACTTGTTTTGGTGATGAAATCCTGTGGTCACAGCTTCCAGGTGCTAGGGGCATCACCAAGATTTTAAAGCTGGTGTAAATGTCCACCTCCTACAAACTCTAATCTATTGTTGCATAAATCAGACTGCAGGAAAATACTGTGCATGACCGGAAGTAATGTCATGTCTGTCTTTCTGGAAAAAAAAGAAAAAGGCAGAAACCAATAATTTTTATCCACTTCTCATGTCACTAAAAGTATTTGATACATGATTGTTCTCCATGGCCATTCAAGAAGAATAATTCTTGAAGGCACTTACAGAAGATGTGAAAAGGCTACAGCTGCCATTAACATTAGCTGTGATTCTCCAAACAGTTGATAAATAGATAAGCAAATTTATTTATGAATAAATTTAAAGACTCATAGTTTCTGTAAATGCATTTTAGTAGGTGCTTAAGACATGTGGTAATCACCACCAGAACCAAACAAAGTATCAGAGATGCTTTTTTTTTAAATAAGCATAACCACAGGATTAGAATTTATCTCTGTGGCAATTAAACAGGAGTTAAGATCCATCCCTCAGAGCTGAAAGCCCTAAGTACTTGGTTTACACAATTTGTTTTTTCTTCTTCTTCACCACAAGGTCATAGAATCCAAGAACTCCTTCAACACAGCAATTCTTCACTGACCACCCAGCACACCAAATCCTCCCCAGCTGCCCCCACATGAACCCAACAGTGACAGGTCACTGCCTTTCTTCAGAGCTAAGAAAAGAGGAGATAATAAAATTTGCCATAAAAACAACACACTTGAGCCCCACTACAGAAACAGTGGACACAAATGGCACTTTTCACCATGTAACTGCTGTAATGCTTCTGTGGGTAAAGTTTTGGGGAACTCTGTGTGCAAGAGAGGAAAAAACCCAGTCTTGATTCTCACCACAGTTCTGGTCCCATATAAGTTGTGAAGCAGACACAAAAACTCATCCAGGTGAATTCCCCTTCAAAGAGTGGAGTGGCACTTTGTCCTTCCACCCTCTCCCCTTTCCACTGGAGGGCACAGCCCCATTTTTTAACACAAGCCCTTATTGTCTCTTAGGAAATCTCTCATATCCCACAGCATCTCTGGCAGCCTCCAGAGGTGCTTTAAGAATGGGAGAGTCAAAAACAGAGCATGCCTTCAACCCTCCTCATCCTGCTGCCAAGAAAAGAGGCCACAGAGGAAGCAACACAAACTCTGGGCTCTTTGCCTCTACCAAACACAAAACTGGAAGATCTAAGAATAAATAAAACCAGTGTAATAGTTAAATTGTTGAGCATGTTTAGATATTCAAGCTTATGTGAAAAGCAATAGAAGAAAAAACATATTAAAGGAGATGGAAATGAGCCTATGAAAGATCTAAAATGCTAAACATATAAAGTAGGAAAGGAATAAAGTCCATATGGACATGACTGGTTTCTGGTTGGAACTCAAAAGCTGAATAAAAGCTCTCAAAAAATGACAGAACAAAGCTCAGGGGCCAAGAAAAGAAAATTATTAACCACTGAGATTTTATTTAACTTAAATCATGAACTCACTGTTCTGCAGAGTGCCTAGCACAGCTTTTTATGACTATTTTAATAAAATAAAGGTTAAATGAGAAGCTCCCTTTGCTGGGTTTTTTAACAACCAAATCACATTTTCCAGCAACACATTTGCCTGTGAGAAGCCAAGTAGCCATTTACTCTTCGACCTTCACCATGTGTGTGCATGGGATGGGTGTATTTGGGGTTTTTGTTTGGTTGGTTTTATTGATGTTCTTGGAGTATTTTGGGGGGGGTGGGTTTGGGGATTTTTTAAGCGCTAAACTTCATGACCATATAGCTAACACAAGGGAGCTGAAGAACCAATTTCAATAGATGCAACTCACCATGGGGAACACACCAACCAACACCCTCAAAATTTTCTGGACTCAAGCATTAAACAAAGCTAAATGGTCAACTAAAACCCCATAAGCAAACGAACAAATCCCTAAGTTCTCAATTGAATGGGGACAGTTTTTTTCTTTGAAACAGCTTATGGATTGTTTAAACTATGAATCCATTTCCTTTTCACATAGCAACAATTTGTTTCTTTGTCTGATGCACAGGCAACACCTCAGAAGCAATGGGAGAGCAGCTGCAAGAAAAACTCCTGAGTAAAGAAGACAAGCAAAGCTTACAAAGAAAACTAGTTTAACTTCTCTTGTTTCAAATGTGATGGCTTGCCTCCATCCCCACTTTAAAAGCGGGTTAATACAAGGTAGTACCATATATTTCTTAAATGTAAAAAACTGAATTGAAATAGCTGTTTTTATTTACACGGGAAATTTATAATGGAAACACTCATCCTAAACTGAGATTTGCAAATCAGAAAGAGGATGCCACAAGAGCTAAAAAAACCTTCGTCAACATAAAATGAGGTATCAGATTTTTTTTTACCAATAACTTAAGGAATTAAAGAAGGCAATGTTAGTCCTAAATATCCCAAACCCATTTTAAAAGAGTAACTATAAAAGTTTTGAGCTCAGCTGCAAAGCAAACCTGAAAATGTAGTGGCTTAAGGGGAAAAAAAAGGTTAAGACTTCTCTTTTTACTGCTTGATCTGAGAGAGTTAGAAACTGCAGGGAAGCTCAGGCTAGAAATACGAAGCTGCCTCTCTCCTTCGTGCTGGGAGTTTCACCATTTATTCTCCTTCAGCTGAAGAATGCATCAAATATTGCATCTTCCATGCAAGCAAAGTATAGTTTAACAGTTATTTATTGTGACTACATAAAACTCACTGACCATTTCAGTTTGTCACATTGTTGTTATCTACTGGTGTTATACTAACTTTTAAGTCAGACTCCAAGAGGAAGTACAGCAGATGACACTTACGTGTACAAAATGGAAAATAATTTTGTCCATAAATAGTAATGCTAAAACAACCCCCTCTCAAACTATTTTCTTTTGCAAGATTCCCCTCAGCCACTCTGTTCTGAAAACCAGTAATTACTGGCTACTTTTAATAGTATGATTTTTACTGTTATACAGTTGCAAATACTTCAGAACTGTGCTATGGACTTAAAACCCCCAAACCTTTCCAAAAGGGTATATTTACATAAGTAGCCAGTACTATTTTAATTTACCTTGCTGAATTGAGGGGCTGAAGTCTTTATGGTCACAATTACTTTTCTCCAAAAGGATGCTCATTGCCCAAGACAAAGCACACTCCAAATGACAGTGATCCAGGGTTTTCTTTGTCTGGGTGCCTATTCATGGCTCAGTAACTGTGCCTCGCCCACACTGATTAATCTGAAGAGGCAGAGCCTGCACAGGCTCTCTAATAAGTGGAGAACCTTAAAACCCACTTGGAGGACTCTTCACCTTTTCCTTCATCCCTTGCCAGGATTTGTTAAGTTTCAGGTAAGATCTGGCCTTCCAACCAAGCCCTTCTTTAGCTCCTATTGCTCTGGAGATGCCCATGCTCCTTGCACACAGGCAGGCACAGCCATATTCCCCACCCACACGATTACCATGGATTATTACTGCTCTTGTGCCTCACTGCTGAATTTTATATATATATATATGTATATATATATATATATATATTCTTAATGCAGCAGATAACCCCCTCAGCTGACTAATGTTCAGCATTATCTCATGGAAAAAGCTGCACTACAAGCCTTATATTCACCATAAACAAAACTTGGTAGTGTGCAATTAGATTTCATAGAAGGGACTAATGCTTGTGCAGATTTGCTCAAGACTTGTTGGATCAACCATTTCACCCACAACTACATCCTAAATCTGTTACTGAACACAAAGGCACATCTCCAATGCAAAGTGCAGCCACACTGAAACCAGGCATTAGGTCTTTTCAGCTGCAGACAGAAACTAAATGGATTAAGGTATATGTAGCATTAATACGGGTTCAGATGGTAGTCTGTGTGCACACCATGCCCTTCCTCCTCTCCCCTCCATACAGAACTACTGAACAGAAGAGGTCAGCATGTTACAAATCCTGCACTGCAAATTGTGAGCAGAATTCAGAGAGCCTGAGACCAGAGGCAAGGAAGAAAAGACCATGATCTTTTTGCCTCTACATATGACTATATAAGGTAATTTTTGTGAACTTCCTGCCTCTTAGTTTCATCCTTTATATTGTATATTTTCTAATAAAAACTGGATTAAGTAGTTGAATTGAAGCAAAGCCCATTTTTAATTAAAGATTATACCAAATCCAGAGTCTTTAAACAGTTTGCCCATCATACATACATCATGCAATCAAGACTGCACTCAGAAAGCGCAATATTTTACTGCCATCTCCACATTCAGAATCTACAAACTAAGAAACAAAGGAAAATACAGAGACCTTTTCAATGGAAACTTGAGCTACTGATAAATAACTTTGCTTTCATGCTGCATTCTGATGGATGAAAATTGCTGTATACATTATTTCCACATTCAAACAGCAGTGCTGCTGGCTAAGTATCCTTTTCAATTTTCTGCTTTTGCAAAGAATTCCATTAGGATCATTCTGTTTATAAACCATTCAGGATTCTTTCATCACCACATTACAGTGACGCTCCCAGCCTCACCATCACTGACCAGGTGTATTCAGTATCTTGTAAACGATCCCAGCTCACCTTTAGCCTAAGCTGAGATCTCAATTTCCCCATCTATCTCAAGTGTCTAATACATGCACTATTTGTACACAGCCTGCTCCCTTTGGGTTGCTACAGCAAATGCTTTTTAGATCTGCCAGCAATACATTGATGCAAGTTATCCCCTCCTCCCTATCCTTCTTTAGGCTGGGTAATAAAAAACTTTGTTCTCTTCCCTCTCACCAGATTTATCTTGCCTGCCAGTATTTCTGCTCTTGCATCAAACAGCTGCAGAACCAAGTTTAATACCTGCCAAACAGAAGATTGGCAACTACTTTAAAATGTCATATTTTGTGTTTTGACCTTAGTGACAACCTCTTAAATGACAGCAAGGAAGCTGATCAAAATCTGAGTTTAATTTTACTAAGATTCTACACTCAGAGTACCAGGGCTGTCTGCTGGCTCCTGCTGACTCATTAGTTAACCTCTGTTTCTAACAGCAATTTAGCAAACTGTGGCTCAATGGATTATAAACAGAATTACTATTTAATCTTAAAACAAGGATTTTTTAATATAAAAAAAGTTTTGGTAGATCCCTCCGAAACTTCAAGCACTTATAAAATAACTACTGCTTTTAAGAGTTAACTGAAAAAAAAAAATGTAGCAATTGACACTGCAAGGCTAAGGAAACTATTGCAACAGAGAAAACATGTCCAGCTCAACTTCCTCTCCAGTTTATTTGTGTAAAACATTCTCTTAGCTGTACTTCCTCACTGGCAGAGGAGGGAGAACATCACTTTAGATTCAAACAGTCACAACTGACTGTAGCATAAAGAGAAGGAATAAAAAAACTTGGAAGTCTTAAAATTTGCTTTACTATTAGACTTCATGGCAGACTTTAAGTAAGGAACTTCCAATTTACTTGACTTTTGTTAAGGCAGGCTTGGGGAGGGAAAACTTAATTACAGAGCCTCTGAAGGTTCTGTTTTTATAAATATCTACATTCAGAAGTGTTTTCTATTGAAAACCTATCATAAAATTACAGAAAACTTTAAGTGAAAATAAATATTTGAAACCTTCAGGCTATCCCTAAATATTAATTAATTAAAAGAAAAAAGGGATGATTTACTAGAATCATCTCCCCACCCCATTTCTTTCTCAGATTCTGGTCAGTCTTTCAAGTGGCAAGAGAAACAATTGAGATTAATTACAATAATCTTAGTATTCTCCAATTTTATGGGTGAATAGATTTGTGCTTTCAGCTTAAGAAATGGGCCAACACATTCAGGTGATAAAGCAAGGTCTTACACAGACACAAAAATCTGCCTGCAGGTTTACTCAGGAGCCTTTTTTTTTGGCTTGTGAAATCTCTTAGAGGTTTGGAATGTTAGTCACTGCACGGAACAGCAAGCAGGAAGAGTAAGGACCTGAGGCTCACAGCTTTTAACGTGACAAGAAATCAGTGCTAAGTCCCAAAAGCTCCATTCCATTTGCTGATGCTGGCAGAGCTCCAGCTGGCACAACCTTCTGAAAAGCCATTTCACCTGTCACTGGCAGGAAATGGGAAGAGGCAGGGCTGTCACCAAGCAAGGTCCTGAAAGAAAGGACTTACCTCATTTCCTTTTATTGCCAGAGAAGATCCAAACCTTTCAGACACATATTACCACTAACATCCTTTACTGCTGGTGCTGCTGCATGCTTCAAAAAGACAGGGCATACTCTAAACTACTCACATGGAATGACATGAATAAAAAGAAGCTTTGAAGAAAATTCTAAACTGAAATTCTTGTTCTGAATTTTGTAAAAGTATTATTAAATGCTTAACAAAAAAAGTCTTTGTATGAATAGCCACAGATCTCAAATTGACTGTTAAAAAGGCTTAGGAAGTAACTAATTAGGAATTAATGAATATTTAGCGACAAAAGCAGAAAACATGGGAGAGACGGTAAGAAATAAACCTATTTACTTCCCTCTCCTGGAAACTTCTAATTATAAATAGCAGCAGCTTTAACAAATCACCAGTCCTCTGTGATGTTGCTAGAATGTGCAGTTTCCCACAATTAATACCTAACAGAGACTTATTTTTAAAGAGTTAACTTCCCAGGAGTTTGAATACCCAAGACAGAATTCCACAACTTGTGTTTTATCATGCTGTCTGCTCTAAGTGAATTAGTGCAGCTATTTACAAATCAAATAATCATTTTTAATCAGGTTTTGAAAACATTGGTAGAGAATGATGATGGAAAATTTTGGGAACCAGTAACCCCAGCTTCTGGTCACACCACTATTTTACAAAAAGGCAACAGAATGCCCCCCAAAAGGCAGTAAACAATGAAGCAAAAGGAAAAACTATCACAGGATCTGAAATGTTCTTGTTGGCTTATTCCTTTGATCAATTTATGTAAATGATCACATGTAATCATCAAAACACATTCCTACAAGTTCCAGCACACCCTGCTCATTTGTCTGTGGGAAGTAACACTGCTGCAAACATCTGCAAGATTCAAACACAGCATAATGTTTCATACCATCCCGTCTCACAGAGAACATTAAATCTCTCCTGAAAGGCAAACAAGGACTATGCAAATATTTGTTGTATGCAGAAGCAGGAACCAGGAAGAACTGTATGTGTAAGAGCAGAACAAGACTGAGGAAAACAAAGCAAACTCTTACCTGAACTGAAGGTGATAGCTCTTGCTTACTGATAGTCCCTTGGAAAGGTGCTAGAGCAACACTGTCAGTCTTGTGTAACACTGGCCCATCGCTCCTGGCAGACACATCTGTCCTATGTGACTGCCACGTCTCTTTTCTGTGATGAGATTCACCAGCCTGCTCATCTCCAAAGGCAGCCCAAGAACAGCTGTCTTTTTGTTCATCTTCAAAAGCATTCCAGTCTGTAGCCTGGTTACAACCTGCTGAACTGAAGTCCGCAAAGTCATCCGAGTCCTGGAAAGCAACACTCTCATCTTGAGGTTTTGGCACTGAATCGAAGTCTCCAAATTCAGTATCATCACCATTTTCTACCTCAGTAGTATGCTGGAAATCTACCCCAGAAGTTTTACTGGTAGTAGCATATTCTAAAGTGTCAGCAGCCTGATTTAGTTCAGCTTGGTCCAAACTTGCTGGCTGCTGGCAAACAGTACTCGTGTCCCTGAATTCACCAAATTCCTCGTTAGGTTCGCTAACGTGTGCGGGCTGCTCAGAAGTTCTTTCTGAATCAAGAGCATTTACTGAGTCTTCAGCATTCCTGAAGGTGGGAGGTGCACTGCTGACTGAACCAAAGTCACCAAACACATCATCATGTTTGTCACTGCAAACTAAAACTTCAGTGCTACTTCCACCATTCTTGAGATCTTCATCACCACCCAGTTTGTCCCCTGCAGGATCACAGCTGAGGCTTTGGATCTTATCAGCCTCGATGTCTGCTGCTTTTGAAGAATCCTCAGACCTACTAAAATCTTTGCCACCATTCTCTATGTGATGTTGTCTTCTCCTCCCACTGTGCTCTCCGTTCTCTGTAGTGCATATTGAACTTCCAGTTGCTTGAGACGTACTAGAAATTGCAAATTCCAGTGCTGAGGGACCCTGTTCACAACTAATTTCTGAAATGCAAACCTCTTCTTCACTATGAGTTACTCTGTTTATTCTGTTGTTCTCCTGAATGCTCACTGAGTCTCTTTCATTAAGAACATTGCATATTGTAGGCTCTGTTCCCTCTAAATGGATTGGGGTTTTGTTTGAGAAGGTAGCAAAATCTGCAACATCTTCACCTGAGCTAGGCATTGAGTTCAAATTTTGCTCAGTACTATGGGTGCTAACAGTTTTCAGTCCCTTTGAGTCACCAATACTGTCTAGATCTTCTGTTCCCTGAGGATTTACAGGGTCTGATGCTGCAAATCCATTTGTTAGAATCTCTAGACACGGAAGTTTCTCACCATTACAAGCATCTATTTGCTCATCCTGCCTCTCAACTGTTACACCAGTTCTAACCACACGAGAAGAAAAACCCTCTGATTTTCCAGTGTTATCTCTTTGTTCCCCCCTTCTGTTTACATCTTCTAAAGCAGTACCTGAAGTTCTAAACTTAGATTTTTCTTTGATAGTACTAGTAGCTGACATATCAGAAAGCTCCTTAGGATGAGTAGGAAGCTCTGCAATGCAGTCTTTATCTTTACCATTTTTAACAGATGTGAAAGTTGCAATGCTAGCTACATTGTCAGAATAATCATGGAGTGGGATGAAATGATTTGTGGGTATAAACTCTTCCTTTGGATGACTGTAGTCCGCTGTATCAAAATCAGCAAAAGCTACACCAGCAGTGCTCACACCAGAAAATCCTCCAAACTCATCTTCATCGTCATCATCAGCTCCATTGTCAAGTGGTGGAGGGGATGAGGAATACATTCGAATAATGTCTGGTTCCATTGTTTGGTTCTGCTTCAACATTAATGTATTTCTGTATGAGGGGAAAACAGAGCTATGTTAGAACTTGGCTAGCTTTCATGTTCTTACATATTTCATTTTTACAGTTTCATGCCTCATTTTTAGAGTGTGTATATAGGTCAATATCTGTATTAGATACCAGAAAAAAACACTCCCCAAACCCATGTGTTTCACAAGCCACAAAGAATCTATTGGAACAGTTCAAGTCTCTTCTAAACTACTACATGATCAAATTGTCAGCAGACAGCGCTGAAGTTATCATCTTGAGCTGTTGTGCAACACACTGGCACAACTAAATTCAGTTTCAACCCATCAGTTCTCTACCTCTCATCACCAGCAGTTCACAAAAGTGCCAGTGACCCTGGTCCATGTTTTGCCACACTCCTTGCGTGCTCAGGTGTGTGACAGGCATTAAGCCACTCCATGGGCAATGCCACAACAGCCATACACATAAGGGACCTTCATCACAGTCAAAGACTTCAAAAAGTGCTTCCATAAGCTCTGAAATTGTGAAGGAGTGGAGGAAGGAACTGCTGTTGGAACCACTAGCTATGATCTGCTACCCTACTGTTTAAGTCTCTTTCTACCAGTCCATGGGTTTCAGTTTGGTTGCCCTGTTCTCTGGATTTCCTACCCACAAACCAACACACTGTCTCCACCTCTTCTGTCACCAGCCTGCTTCTGTCTTAAGAACCAGCTGAGAAATGCCATCATGATGCCACCAGTAAAGCCTAGAGCCAAACACACGTTATCAAAACTTATTCTCAAAAAGAGAGCTGAGCACAATTATTCATAAAATATTTAACCACAAATCACTAAACCACAGGAGGAAAAGAAAAAAGAAGAAAGTATTCCCATGGCCTAGATAGAAACAGATTAAGGACTTTCTCTGTCTTAACATTGCAAACCATTGCAGGAACAAGCCAGGTACGGATGGAAAATTTTCTTTCCTAAAGAATGATCTTGACTTTTTCAATGCTGTGTGCAATTAATGAAACAATAACTACTAGTATGTATAAATTCACAGTTGTACACAGCACTGAACTAGTCCATACGTTAAAACCCTTCAAAGAAGAGCTCACCCCAATCTCTCTCCATTTCAAATGACACTTGACATGAAAGAACCGCAATAAACTAAGCCTCATCTACAGAAAAAGAGTGGAAACAACCTATACATACTGGCAAATATTTGAACTTCTAACCACCAGAATAAGTGCAGACTTTACAAAACTAGTTATGCAACACAGATAAAACACGATCCTTATATCCAGTGCCTTTAGCAAACAACTTTGTAAAAGCACCTTAAGAGCAGCACACAAAGGGTAAAAAACCAACAAATGGAGCTCTGCAGTTCTTCTCAAGCACAACATACCAAGCACTTGATATTTGCCAGGCATCTGGCATCCTTGAGGTGACTAACATAAAATTTCTTTTTGAAAGGGTAGTTTGCAGTTACAAAAGTACATCATGCTTATCAGATGAAAACATGAAGTAATTTGTAACATAACATGCAAACTGAAGAGAACTGCAAAGGAATTTTGTTTAGAATAAAGCCTAAGTTGTCAACAAGCTCCCACATAGGCTTACTCAGCACCAGCTGCTTAACAAGGTATTTGAGAGAAGAGCTTCACTTGCTCTAAGCTTCTGAACTTTCCCATTAAAAGAAAAATTTGTCTGTATAGTTCATCAAAACCCATGTGTCTTAATTCTTTTCAGATTTATAGGTTGGTTTTCACCTGAGAAATTTGAAATATAACATTCAGGTCTGTATTACTAACTACATCACCTTACATTAGTGAATTTCATTTTGGCAAGACACGCCAAGAAAAATTCCTATACTATCCATCAGAACAACTCTACCCATTTTTTGGTTGACCATTTACTGAATGACTATTTTAACCTCAGCCAAAAATAAATCCCAGTAGAGTTGAGAACATCCTTGGAGGCAAGGATGATCTAAAATAGCCCAAATACACAGTTTCAGAAAACAAACTGGATAATGTGAGAGGAGCAAGCATCACAATCACAGGGAATTTACCCACAAGACTCCTTTTCTTTCCAGTTAACATTAAAAAGGGGAGACAAGGAACAAGAATAATAAGGATAAGCACAGGACAAAGATAACTGCATGGGAGCTAAAGCAAACAGCCAAAACCCAATTGAACATGTAGGAAGATGGCTGACCATTTAAAAATTTTCTCTCCTGCAACTTCTGACATAGAGCAGAAGAAACTTCCTTCAATTTTTCA
The DNA here is from genome assembly GCF_000277835.1 of Geospiza fortis. NCBI lineage: Eukaryota > Metazoa > Chordata > Aves > Passeriformes > Thraupidae > Geospiza > Geospiza fortis. Next base: position 704,657 of record NW_005054396.1, on the reverse strand, counting down.
TTTCAAAGAACTTTTAAAACAGCACAGGGACCATTTACAAAGCAGCAGTCCAGCAGCACAATACTTCAGCTACATTTCAATAACAGTTGCCAAAACAGGATCTGCAAGGAACATTAACTGTATATTTAAAAATGTGATCACAGGTTTGATAGTCTACTCTGTGTTTAATCCACAAGAACCCACTGCATAACCAACTGTATGGACTTCTGTATAATTATTTTCTAAATGTCAGGTATTTCCAGTTATGCTACTGCTGCATTTTAAAAGCCAAACACTGAGAGCTCCAAAATGTATGAATCTGCATTATAAATGAGTGTAAGGTTACAACTGACACAATTTAATTGTTGTTGACAGAACTCAAACTGTAAGAAAAGGAAAAAAGTCATAATAGTATTCCCCCTCCTCTTGACTAATCAGTGATAAATTTTTAAACTGGGCATAATCTCAATTCTCCTCACAATATAAAACAGCATGGGTATTTTATAGTCTTAATGTAGTTTTCTTCAGAAAGAATTTCATTATGGTCCTCTTTCATGACTTCCAAAAGTATTCTATCTGCCAGCTAGAAACTAAATTAGTTATTGTCCATTGAAACCTTTGGTGAAAACCCACAGGTCTGACAGAACAACTACTTTGTTCCTTATTTCATTTAGTTAATCCCTGCTTTGTCTGGCATTTCAAATACAGCTGGAACTGTGACTTCATCTTTTGTAGTCCTTTTACCCAGCTCAGACATATTCTTTATCAAGACATTCTGCTACATTATTTTGTAAACCTGGTATTTAAGTGATGTTTACAACGTGATTTAACCCGAAGTAGAATTTGAACAAGTTCTATGACCAATAATATGGATTATTCATCATCTTGTTTTTGAGCCAATTGGTGACCAAATCTAAAAGTCAAGTATAAAGTTAACACTCTCTGTTCACTTATAGATTCTTTAAACATGCATTTCTTAAAAGAAACCGCCAATTTTTCAGTACACTATATAACAAGGATTTTGATTTGAAGGCAATTATAACAGTCTTTACTTGTGTAACAGAGCATAACGTGCCTAACTTCCGTGATTTGTAATAAGTAACAACCCAGGTTTCTGGCATCAGACCTTACACCCCGAGGTGAGGAATCTGACACAGTTAAAGTGTTCATGTTTAGTGGATTGCTTTAGTCACAAACACAGATTTATGCTGACAAATGCCAGTAACCTCTGCAGATCTGAACAGTTTAAGATTAGACTGAAGACAGATTTCTATCAATTGCTCATGGCATGTGGTTGTACCAAGGTTTTCTAGGAAACAAAGAATTGTATTCTCTCTCAGATGCCATTTTCTGTATTTCTTTCTTTTACCTGTTTGCTTGTTGGGTCTTTATTAACTGGAAATGCTAGTTCTTGCTTCCATAGGCTTCTTTATTTTCACATTCTAATGTTCACCATCAAGGAATTTCTCAAAAAATTTCGGTACCACAAACAGGAAACCGCTGTGTAAGTCATACTATAAATGCAATTCACCAATACACTCACAAAACATATTGACATTGTACCCTAAAGAAAAAAAAAGCTGATTAATTAATTAAGATTCAAGGTTCAAACCTTTTTTCTCAAGTCACATGCATTTAAGAATGCAATTCAAGTTAATTTGAAACATTAAAAGAAGAGAGAAAAGAGAAATCAATAATGCTAGAAAAATTCTGATAGGCAAGGAACTGGAAAGAGAAAATGCAAATCCTCCTTTTCTGATCGCTAACTAGGTTTTCAAAACATTTACAACAAAACCAGGCTATTTGCTTATTTGTTTGCAGTAAACAGGGAACAATATGTGCTTTCCTCACACACAGATCACATCCTTGTTCACTACCTTTTTGTAGAGTAATAGCAACAGCTTAACAAAGACTAGGCAGCATAGAGAACAATGCAATTACACTACACAAAAGCAGGTATAAATAGTTCCTTCTCTGTGTATCTTCTAAGGCAAGACTTGAAACAGCGTGTTTGGCTCTTACATAACACCTAAAAAATCAGGAGGTCTCAAAGAGTATCTCTAACGAAATACCCGAGGCATGGAAATTCAAAAGAACCCCCTTGTAAACCAGAATGTTTCCTTTAAGTTGAGAGGAAGTAAAGCAATGAATAACCTCTCAGCTGTGGCTTATTCTGAAGAAAAGCTGAGTTAAGCAAACCACCTCCTTAAAGCATACAGGAAACACAATAATCAGAAATGGCACAATCAAGATCTCCATGACAGAAATTACAACATTACTGAAATACCTTACAGTAAAAGCCTTGCAATGGCAAGGAGATGGATTCATGTCATTAGCTGCTAGCATCTGATCTTTCCAAGAACATTTAACTCTTACTGCAAGGGAAATCCTCTAGCAAATGCCAAAAATATCACAGTAAGAACCAGATTTAGACTTCTTGTTACAGCACAGTGTTGGCTTCCAGTAGGAAAAGCTGTCCTCTTCCATTATCTCTATGCTTCTTCTTTGGTTTATGGACAATGGAAACCAGATTTCCAGTCTTTCTGCACCTGAGAACCTATTTCTGGAATGGTAGTTGTAAATGAGGAGAGCCTGTCTTAGTACAGCATTTCTGCAACCCAAATCCACTCTAGAGAGAGTCTGTCCAGGCTGAAGCCAATATGTTCTTAAATTGGTTTAATAAGCTTACTTTTATTTTTGGAAATAGTTACCAGCAAACAAAATACAGCAAGAAAATGTTTACTTCATAAAGCCTCCAAGAAATCAATATTTTCGATTTTGAACTTAATGCTGTTACAGCCAGAAGGTCCATTACCCAAAGCAGGAGTTTCAGAGCACCTTTTCTTGGACATGTATGAATTGAGGAAAACAATATTCTCCAGTTCCAGTGAGGCAAACATATCTAAGCCTTATTTCTCACTACCAAACATTTGGAATTAATCAATTCCACCATGCATTACTGTGGTTTCAAACACTAAACTTGCTGGACACTTTCTATTACAAAGTGTTGTATGTATAATGAACATTAAAGTAACAGAACTCAGGACAGCTTCACCAAGAATCTGGCACTAATCTCAGGCAGCTCATTCTTCCTGTTCTGTGCTCCCCATGCTGGCATTAACACTAGGCACCCCTAGACAATCCAGCCTATTCCATATTCAAACCTCTTTGACAGTGCTGCTCTTCCTCTCATCACTGACAATGCAGGAAGACCAAGTTAGGTGGCACAAAAGTGAAATTTAAACAGATCTTGGATATAAGCACTTTCATTTTAAATGTTGTTAAACTATATAAAGAAGCAAACATGTATTTTCAGTAGTTGTGCTGCTTCACTTCTCCCTGTTTCATTTTGGCTTAGCTGCAGAATCAAAGGAGCTGTTGGAAAATATGAATCTAAATGTTCTGTTGGTTCATTAAACTCCTTTTTTAACCAAGGACAGCATTACTCCCCAAACCTAAAAGACCAGGTTGTCCTCAAAGTTACTATAAGCAAAAAAATGTTTCAACTCAAAGTCTACTGATGTGCTTTAACAGTTGCAGATGAAGATGCTGCCTGTACATAAATCTGTAAACAGAAAGTGGGGAAAATGTTGTAAGAACCAGCACACCTTAAATTCATATGGGCAAACACAAGTGGCTGGGACAGTCAATCAAGTTACAGTCTGGCTCTGTGGAATGCAGTATTTGTGTCCAACATACAAGCACACAGCCACATAATGTGTAAAGATGGATGTTACAAGTAACACAGAACTCAGATGTTTTCATTCTTATGATTTCTTAACTTTCGTTAAAAACAGTGCTTAACTCAGCGAGAAATCTATTTCTGGATGTTACCCTCAAACATACTAGCTGGGAATGTGTTCTAAATTAGGATAAAAAGATGCTAGATTAGAAAGTATTAGAACTAGATTATCTAGGGTCAAGTGTTCTCAGAGACTTCCTCACAGAGCAGTATGATCTCCATCACATATAAACACTTCAAACTTCACACAGACTGCAGCACAGAGTGGATCAGAACTGCCCAGGGCTGCACTCTGCTGTGACAGCTTCTCCCACAGCCCGGCAGAGGAAATGCAGCTGCACAAGGAAAACAGCCATGGGTCTTCTTCCCATTACTGCAAATGTACTTACTGCTTGTTTTCCAGTGAGCAGGCTTACTTATTCACCATTTATCCCACCTACAGACATTACCTCATATTAAAAACACAATACAGGAGGGACACCTAATACTCCAAAGAATAAAATCTATTTTCCATCGCTTATCAACAGACATATGAACTTGAGGTGTCACGTTTCCTTCACCCTACTTCCAAGCACACTAAAGTGAAGAGAGGATTTGCCCTTCCTGTGGTTCTCCCAACACGGGACTCTTTGATTTGAAAAACCCAAATTACTAGCTTTACAGCAGATTTCTTAGATCACCTTGCAAGTGGCACCAATACGGAAATATTCCTTGCAACTGAAAACTTTAATTGCCAAAGACATTAGCATGAAAGAAAGTCTACAGAAAATGAGAATGTCAGTTTTCAAACAAGGCATATTTCAAGGCTTTTTTTCTCTCTATGTGTGTGTGCAATAGCAGCAGCTTACTCAGTGTGGTTTTTTTGCACAAAGGAGAAAATCTAACAGACAAAATTTCTAACACCTAGGAATGAGTAGGATCTAAGGCACTTCTCTGACTATCCAGAAAAATTATAAGTATTTTGAATCCCCATGAAAGGGTGAGCATGTCATTGCACTGAAATGTTCACAAAGAAGCAGTTTAAGTTGTCAAACAGCACAATAGCTCGGAGAGGAATGAACATTCTGTCGAGATAGATAATGGTATCTGCAAGAAAATTATGCTGCTGAGTGTAGTGAAAACAACTTGATCGAGCATCAGTTTCTTTACCACGGGATTTCCAACTGATACCACCTTGAGAGCCCTGCAAGGACACCTCAATGAATATTTCAAGAGGCAAAGGCAGAGTTGACTGAGATCCATCTAAGGTGCTCTATTATTTCCACTGTGAAAGACAAGTCTTTTCAAAGTACGGAAAGCTTCAGAATATTACTTTGGGTAATTAAGGTGTTAAAAGGGTTGTGTTAGCTTAGTAAGCTACTGGTGGAGTTTTTAAGCAGAAATGTAGAAATCACACAGAGCCCTCATCACCAGCAATATGTAATACAAGTATGATTCACTGTGTGAACTCCAGATTTTATAGTCTATTAAATCCTTTCCTAAACAAAAACACGATCTGAGCAAAAACAAAGTACATTAAAAAACAAATGAGGCCGAGATCCTTCAACTGCTTACTTATAAACAAATTAAGGAAATAAAAACAAGAGGTCATACTTTCACATGACCTTAAAAGGTCATACAATGTGTACTTTATGCAACTATCAGTGCAGAATGAAAACACCAGAGCTCCATTAGCTTTTCTACATTTTTAAGTCTCATTCTCACATCCATGCTATTTATTCTTACTGACATGACGGTTTAAAATAAACAAAACAAGCCCTCAGTAGCCACAGGTACTCCAACTCTTCCCTAGGCTCCCACAATTAATGTCACATTCCTCCTGGTACAGCTCCAACTTCAGGAGGAGAAACTGCTACCTGTGCATTGCATGAGCAAACCTCTGCTTGTGCTGACAATACAACAGACCATTTTTATTTTTAAAGTAGGCTAATTGCCTTTCCAAGTCTAGTTCATATGTCCAGAGAATAAAACAAGGAGGAAATACTTTTAATTTTGTTCAATCTCCAAGGACCAATCCAGCTAAAAAGCAGCATCCATCAAACTCACTTTACCATGGGCTCAACAGCTGAAAAATGAGTTCTAATGAAGCATGTAGGGCTCTAAACCATGCATGGAAACAAAACTTATAAAACCAACCCAGCACAGCTCCTGTCAGCAATGTTTCTCTACTCACTCCAGTCATTTATGAACAGATGTTTGCTTAAGGAGCATTAAACTGCCGGTTTCCATTTCGGTGCTGAAGATGGAAGGAAGGGCTGTCACTATTAAGAGGCCAATTTACTGACACTTTGAAGGAATCCCAATGTTTAATCGTTGTTTTTAAGGCACTGTCTTCCCTAAAGAAAAAATTATATTTTCGTTGACCAAGTAGACACTTCTCATAGCAAACGGAAGTGTCAGGACCTAATAGCACTTGAGCAATTTCGCCTCATTTCAGAATGACATTACCTCCTCTACCAAAGAAAAATGCCACACTTAAGTTATCGTAACTCTGTTCAGCCTGTCATGTCCAGACGCATTTAGCAAGAGACACGCTCTACGCCCCTCGAAAGAGACAGCTTGTCCGGAAAAGCCAAACACACAGGACAGCTGAACTTCTTGCACCACATCCCTGCGCCCTCTCCCAGCCGCGGCGCCGCTGATCCCCAGGAAACCGCG
>NW_005054396.1:691342-697796 GCF_000277835.1 Geospiza fortis | reverse complement strand
CAAGCAGCGCTGCGGAGAAAGGGCTGAGGGAGCGGGCTCAGCGCTCCTGGGTGTTCTGCTGTGCCGTGCCGGCGGGGCTCAGGGCCCCAGAGCCGCTTGGGGCTGGAAGGGACCCTAAACGTCAGCTGGTTCCAAGCCCTAGGGAGCGTGTGTTAAAATTGTAAAGAATAACGTTTAAAAGAGTAGCGTTTAAGTAGCGGGCAAAGCCTGCCATTCGTCCTGGGGCCGCGGTTAACTGAGCTCCGTGTAGCGGTCACAACGCGGCGCGAATTAATAAAATAGAGAGCGAAGTGTAACATTGGAGCTTTGTTACGGAATCACGGAATGAATTCGGTTGGGAAAGACCTCTGAGGTCACCGGGCCCAGCCTGTGACCCAGCGCCGCGGTGTCAGCCAGACACGGCACCGAGAGCCTCCTCCAGGGGCCGTGACTCCACCGCCTCCCGGGCAGCCCATTGCGAGGCTTAATCATCTTTTCTGTGTAGAAATTCCTCCCAGTGTCGAATCTAAACCTTGTCTGGCCTACAACTATGGCCTCTTGCCCTCTCACCGGTGGCCTGGGAGGAGAGGCCGACCCCACCTGTAGGAGCAATGAGGGCACCCCAGAGCCTGTGCTCCCCCAGAGGCTCTAGATACATACACACCATGTTGAAACACGCAGTGGTTTGGATGAGAAAGGCTTAAAACATGGAACATTTCATGTTTCAGATAGGTTAGTGGAATAAAAATACCTCAAATGCATTTAAGGGTAATTATAATTAATCTGCTAATTAATCAGCAATAGAAGGCTTCTGTGAAGCAGGGGGGAATGATATTGTTAATGCAACGTTTCTGTGACGTTCTGAATCCTGTTAAAATAGCTGAAGATAATAATGGATGACTATTAACGAGTCTGTGTGACTATTAATGAGGCTCTATTACTTCGCCTCCTGGTGGCTGCTCTCTTTTTACAGCTTAGTGTCAGAAGTGCAGTGCTGACCCGGCAGGACAGAAGGAGAAGCCTGAGGGAACAGGAAATAGGGTAATTTAGCGCTCAGCGACCTTCACCCAGTGTACAACAATGTGATTTACAAATCGTAAGAGTATCGTGTAAAAACAGTGAAATACTTTGCTGTGAAGCAACAGAGAAACGAGATCTTCCCCGCCCCCACTTCCCCTAATATCTGGCAGTAGCCATGAAGTTCCAGGGGCCCGAAGCATCCCTTACTGTGGGGTGCTACTTCGTGAAGATTCATTTTCCATTCCAGCTGTGTTTAATTGGTGGCCATTGGCTGTGTTAATCTTCCTGTTGTGAATAATAGAATTGGAGAAGGCAAAATAAGAATTACCTTCTCTTTTACATCTGCCTTACCAATCAATGCAATGATACATGAAATAGACATGCTGCCTGTAAACTCCCCAGACAGCAACATAAGCCCCAATGTTGTCCAAAAGAATCAGATATTTTACCCAGTGCAACAAGCCAATAATTACACACTCAAGAGAGACATTGGTTATTTATTTTAGAGTTGCACAAGCTTGGATTCTCTGTGGTATTCCACAAATCAAGCACACCAACTATAAAAACTTTTTACTATTTATACATTTTAGCAAGCAAAGGAATTAGTGTTCATTGGCTACAAGTTACAGAGTTCTCTTACTAATTGGTATTCTCTCCTCTATTGTTTAATGACTCATTTCTTATGCTGATTAGTCTGCATGCTCAGGCTTTCTCTTGCTCTGAGATGGTCTCTCAGCTGGTGATTGTGATCTGTCCCTGCTGGAATTCCCTTTTACCAAGGCAGAGCTGATTCAGCATGGTCACTGAGTTGTCTTTATTGGTTTCTTCCTTATCTTGGGAGTTCTGCTAAATGTCCTTGGGGCCCGTAAGTTCTGCATTCTTTGTGTCCACTATCAGTGGTACATCCTTCTTCCCAAGCCTGGTTAACCTCCCCCTGGGTCTGAGATCATTGAAGCAAGTCCAGCCCTAAACCTTAAGAAGGCAATTCTACTCGCAAGTAATTTGTTTTTCTAACACCTGTATGTCAGAGCTTGTTAGCTGCTCTCTGTTTAAATCTCCCTTCTTGTTGATTTGGCTTGAAAGTATATAAAGACCAAACATTAAAGAACATCCTTTCTTTAGAAAATTTTACATGTTACACATTTTGCAATACTGGTACCCTAAAGAAAAACACAATAGTAAAGCCCTTCTTGTGCAAAAGCCCACAGCTGCAGAACAATCATGTATCTCAGAAGAAAATCCAGGAAGATAAATGGTGTCCGGAATCAGGTTCTAGATTAGAAGGAAATTTGTTAAGTAAAACTTCAGATGCTTTGAAGAAGTGACTCATCTCCTAAGCTATAAAGAAAGGCAAAAAATTCCTCCAAATAGTCCCTGCCAGTCTGATGTGGTGAAAATTTCCTTTTCTTTCTTGGTGGCGTTCAGAAGTTTCCAGGACCAGAAGTGTTAATCAGTGTGCAGTTGTGAGTCCATAAAATTCACTTAACTTGAATGCAAGATCAGATGGGAGGTAAGCATGTCACACAAAAAAATGAAGTTGATATTCACTTAGGCATAGTGTGAATGATTGACAAGATGTGTGGGATTTCTTCAGTCGTTTCTGCATAAGCTTTGCTGTTGAAGGAGATTACATTTGCTTGTGAAGGCAGACTGACTCTTTATAATAGCATTAGCCATATCATGTATTAGCTCTGTGAAATGGAATTCATGGGTTACAACAGTAATTTCAAGGTTATATTTTTAACATATGAAAGTTTCCTTTACACAATTGCATGGATTGTAAACACTGTATCTTATTTGGAGATGATTCTTGCACGGTGCTCTATCCATTTTCAAATAAATGGCGAGGTGTTTTTAAAGCAAATATTTTGAAGCCATTTGTTTTCCTAAAGCATGGTGATAAAATGTATAATTTTGATATCCATCTCAACGTGAAGCCCTTCTGCAATAGAGGTTTTAAGTCGAGCTGGTCTGATCTTGGTAGGTCTGAGGCTGAGCCTTGACTTGTTGACTGCAGCAAAGTGGCTTTATCAGTCACTGCTACCGAGTCCTGAACTGTCAGGAGAGGGCGCAGCCTTCCCAGAAGTCTCAGATGGAAAAAGGTACTCTGTTGTGTCAGAATGATTCAGAAAGGTTCTCCCAAAACCCTGTGTGGTCTGGGAGACACAGACACTCCTCCTGGTTTGGGAATTGAGGACAGCAGAAAGAACCTGCTATGGTCTGCATCCATGTCCTTCATAAAACTTAGTCATTCATAATTCTCAAAAAAATTGAGTATGTAGTGTTTACAGAGAAGAAGTGTAGGGTTTATTTCTCATTTTGAAGACTACAACATGGCTCCTGAATTTTATTTTAGTAAATTTTAGTTTCATATAAGCTGTACCATATATTGTGTAGTGTGAAAGATGTTGTACTGCTGGTAGTGGATAGTGCAGTTCTTTTCTTTTTTTCTCTTTCATTTCAAAATTACATGCAGTGCAACATGGCTCATGCCAGTGCAAATTTTTTTGGCTTCCCCACTGAGTGAGGAAGAAATTTGCTATAATCCAAGGCTAGATAAGTCTCCAAAATTCAGGCAGTGTGCTTCCCTCTCTGCTGTGTCTGGCAATGCTGCTGATCAGAAACTAGATAGTCAGTGTCCTGAGAAATGATCATCCTTGGTTTTCCTTATTATTTTTTTAAATTCATAATCCAATCAGACATTTAAAGATTTTATATTATCCATAGAATGAATTTTAAATGGTATTTTAAGATACCAAATAGTTTCATTTCATTAATGCCTTAGCTTTCATTTCTGCTATTGGCTCCATCCTTGGCCAAGTACTCTCCAACATCTCTTTTTACACCTTGGGTGCAGGACTCAAAGGAATACTAAGTTTGCTGCTGTCACTAAATTGGGATGAAGTGTTGACTCCCTTAAGGCCAGAGAGGCCCTGCAGAGAGACCTTGAGGAATTAGAAAGCTGGACAGTCACCAACCATATGAAGTTTAACAAGGGCAAATGCTGGATTCTGCACCTGGGATGGTGCAGCCCTGGATGTGCAGACTGCGGAATGAGAGGCTGGAGAGCAGTGCCATGGAAAGGGACCTGGGGATCCTGTCCATGGCAAGTTGAGCATGAGCCAGCAGTGCCCTGGCAGCCAGGAGGGCCACCCGTGTCCTGGGGACATCAGGGACAGCATCCCCAGCCGGGCAAGGGAGGGGATTGTCCCACTCTGCTCTGCACTGGGGCAACCTCACCTCGAGTGCTGGGGGCAGCTTTGGGTGCCATGATATCAAAAGACATTAAGGTGTTAGAGAGTGTCCAAGGGAGGCCATAAGGATGGTGAAGGGTCTGGAGGGGAAGCCATATGAGGAGTGGCTGGGATCACTTGGTCTGTCCAGCCTGGAGGAGACTGAGGGGAAACCTCAGCGGGGTTTTCGGCATCATCACTGGGGGCAGCAAAGGGACAGCACGAATCTGTGCTGGTGACCAGTGATAGGAGGTGAGGAAACAGCCTGAAGCTGAACTGGGGGAGGTTTAGGTTGGATATTAGGAAAAGGTTCTTCACCCAGAGGATGGTTGGGCAATGGAACAGCTCCCCAGGAAAGTGGTCACAGCACCAAGCCTGGCAGAGTTCAAGAAAGATTTGAACAAGACTCTCAGGCACATTATGTGATTGTTGGGATGTCATGTGCAGGGCCAGGAGCTGGAACTCAACAATCCTGACATGTCCCTTCCAAGTCAGCATATTCTATGATTCTAATATTCCATAAAATCATTGGAATTTATCTTTCCAGAGTGTTTTGACTTTTTCTCATTCTGACATGAAACTGAATTGGCACATTTCTCTGAAATGTTTTAAATTCAGTAAAACTGCATTTATTTTAGACCCTTATAGCTGAAATAACCCTACAACTGCATTATCAAGCAGAAAGGTCTTTTCTGACTAAATTCACCAATCAGCCTCAAAAGCTTTTTTGTGGCTGTGGTTTCATGAGGTGGGCATTATGAAAGCTAGCTGAATGAGTAATATGTGCTTTCTGTTGGCTTCTAAATGGGCATCAGTCAATAAAAGAAAAACTCTGCAGTCACTGCTAGCTGAGTTAAACAAAGCTGCAGCTGAGCAGAGAATGAACTGTTGCTAAAGCAGCCTGTTGCTGAACCCCACTGTCCTTTGGCATGGAAAGGTGATAAGACAGATTTATGAGCAGTGGATACCTGTTTCTTTGGGGAGTGGCTGGGGCTTTGAGCTCCACCCCGAATCCGTGCACACTGCCTGGCTCCTCCCCAGGGCAGCGCTGGGCTCTCATCTGTGTTAGAGCTGAGGGAGCCAAGAGTGCCTCTCTTGGTCCTGGGGCATCACCCAGCCACATCAGAGACCCCTTGTGAAGAGCCCATCCGGGTCTGCAAACTTCCCCACATCTTCTGCATCACTGCTACTCCCTTTAGCACTGACCTCTGGGCATGCAGAATGACCAGGCACTGGTTTCTCTGGTTTTGGGGACCCAGCAAAGATGCTTTAGCTTTTCCCAGTTCCCCAAGCAAGGGATTGTTCCCATTCTGTTCCAGTTGCAATGGCATAAAATATAAAACATTGTAACATATGTTTCAGATGCAACATGTAAGTATTCTCTTTGATGCAGTGCAAGTTTGTTATAACCTTTCACAAGGCTCCCTGGATATCTTTGCTGAGTCCTAATACAGAAGTGAGAAGGCATTGCTATGTCAGCATCTCATTCTCTTGTGATTAACAAGCCATTAAAATTTTCAGAATTGTCCCTAAACAGGCCTGAATGTATTAACTACAAAGAACCCAGTGTAGTTACAGAGAACAGAAATAACAGTTATTTTAGAAGTCTCTTACATCTGAATGTAGGTTCTTTGGGGTTTGGCTCAGGCTTATTTGGGCAAGAATACAATTTTTGATATTCAACAGTGTTTGTTGGGAGGGTTGAGGTTTTTGTGGTGGGGGGGTTTGTGAGGTGGTGCTTTTTTCTGTGTGTGTGTGGGGGGGGGGGGTGTGTGTGTGTGTGTTTTGTTTTCAATTGGCTCTTTGGTTTGGCTTGGTTTGGTGGTATGTTTCTTTTAAAGAGGTTCTTTCTGAGTCTTGACCACGTTTGCAGCTGATTTGGAGCATCTAATGAAGATGAAGGCTCACATTCTTGCCATATGAGGGCTTACCCAGTGGATTAACCAGATCATGAATGTCTAAACAGCCCCATTTTACCTGCTGTGGCCTGGACCACATCCTCCAAGTGGCACAAGTTAATGACTTCAGTGTGGCAATGCTATGTGTGCACCTGGCCTCAACATATTTGCATACATAACTCATCAGCAAGGTGTGCAAAGTGTATTTTAGTGTATGTACATATTAATGGTGATGAGGCTTGTCAGCAGAGTCTGTAACCAAACCCAGGTCTGACAATACTTCCTTCTCCTAGAAGATGGTACTGAGTACCTCAGCTGTCAGCA
>NW_005054396.1:668519-691332 GCF_000277835.1 Geospiza fortis | reverse complement strand
ATGTCCACAGCAGCAAAACTTTCCAGTGCAACTAATTGTTTTGGTTTGGTTCTTGTTGGTTTTTGTTTTGGGGTTTTTTTTAGTGCAGGCTCTAAATGCAGAAAGCCCATAAAAAAAGAAATCAAAATTATTCATTTAATGACAGTCCCTTACCTTTAAGAGGTATGGCTTGTGAGCTTTTTACACGTAAGATGAAAAGTGCTTCCAAGAGGTTAAGACCATTATTCTGTTTTAATGGTCTCATTCATTATTGAGCTGATTTCCAAAGTCACACTCCTCCCTGCTGCATCAGTTCCTTTCTGTGAGGGAGGAGTCAAGAGCCTCCAACACCCCTGAAGATCAGCTGATAGGAAATTCCAAGGTACAAACTATTCACTCTGTGTGTAATAAATATGTGTGTAATAGGCACTATGACAGCAGTCCCTTGCATACCAACCTGTGCAGTGTAGTAGTATACATTCCTGTATTCTCCATTAATGTCCATTTAGCAGACATTTTCATTTCTAAGACATTTTGGAGTTTGGGGATATTTTGTTTGGTTGGGTCTTTTAGATGTTTAGGATCACTGAAACTTACCTCTACCAATTTTTTTTCCCCCATATATTTAAGAAGACCTGCAATATCCTGTTTTAACCACACAAGTTCATTTCACTTCTGTATGTCAACACAATCACTGAAATTCAGGTGTCAGGTTCAGATGTTTTGATTAAGTTTTCCTATGTATGACTTTGTATGACTGGCAGTGATTCTTATCAATAAAAATAATTTGAGGTTTTTTTTTTTTTTTTTGGAAAGGTCATGTCCTTTCTTTTCTACAGTGAATGACAAAATGTCCATTAAACACATAGTAGCATTCAGTTCCAGGTTTAAAAATGGAAATGGCAGAGGTTTTTCTGGGTTAATGACAACTTATGTCTCAAATGCAACTGCTGTGCAAGGAAAGTGCTTTCTTTCATAGTTATTTGTCAAAATCCTTCTCATTGTCTTTCAGAGTCATATCTGTTGCCTTGTTTATTTGTCAAAATCCTTCTCATTGTCATTCAGGCTCATATCTGATGCCTTGTTTCAGAGCCATATGTTCCAATTTTATCCTCTCTCATATTTTTCTGTAATAGGTTTGCTTTCTTGATCTACATTCATTGAGATGCAAAGCATTTGGGATGTAGGCACAGGAGAAGGCTAGATTTCAGAAAAAAAAGAGCATTTCTTCCTTGAAAGCTCTTACACAAGGAATGTGTGAGATTGGCTGTACCTGACCCTAAGTTACCTGACAAGGCTGTTGTCATAAACATGAAGACAGAATCAGGAGAGGAAATGCCATGCTCCAAGTAGATAAAATGTGTTTGAATGCTAACAGAATGTCAGCCCCATCTGCCAGAGTCCTGCATGCAACAACCTTTGGCTGCAGTCAGGGTGAGACCTTCAGATAGAGGAATCTGTTGGTCTCTGTGTCATCCCATTGTTGTCTCACAAGCAGAAAGAAGAGAAAGTGAACACCTGACATTTGTATCAAGAACAGGCTGAGTGGAAGAAGCAGGCAGAGGGGTGTGGAGAACAGGGAGGGAAACAGCAGAGTGGCAAAGACAAGCACAGACAGTGGGGCAAATGAGATGAAAAGTCCAACCTTCACCCCTTCTATATCTAGGATCAGTCAGAGATCTCTGGAGAGCAGCTGAACCAGCTCTGTTTCCATGAAAAGAGCTAGGAAAGATGAGATTAGGTAAATCCAAGTACCTGAGCAATCTGTTTAAGGTCATTAGGCTCCTCTTTCTAAATCATGGCTAACTGGGTTTCAGCAGTGGGAAAAGGATGCTGTCTCTGAGTCAGCTTCTTGGTTCTGGGAAGCAAATGTAATCTCATCAAGCTTACATGGAGTCACTGATGTGGTCTGCAGGAGCCCTTGCCAGGACGTGGCTGCTCACCATTCTCTGCATCTCTGCACCAAACATGCAATCCAAGGGCAGCTTGTGGCACTTCAAGGGAGCAGTGAGCTGCAGTCACCCCATCTCTAAAGTTACTGAACTCAAGGGATGTTCATCAGCAGTGAATTTGGCTCACAGTTTTCAGTTTTTAACTACTGACCTGAAAAAAAGTGTAATACACATAATGAATCTTTTCATTTGTAGGGTTTGGTGCTTCTTGCAAGGAGCCTTGATTCCCAGCACAGGCTGATCACCAAGCTGATGTTCTGAAGGAGACTCTTTTGTCTCAGTTTCCCTGCATTTATCGAATTGTTTATAATGTAGGCCACAGGGTCTTTTCTGTCTGTTTGGTCTGATGTAGGTCAGCAGTTCAGTGGGTTCAAATGAATGACTGATTGCAACCTCCAGTCGGTTTCCATGGAAATGGCATTGGGCCAGTTGCCCAGTTGTGGAATGTTGTAGGAGCAAAGGAGATATAATTATTTCCAAATTTGGCTACAATCCATATTATATCCATATTTATCCATATTTTGCTGCAAATGGCCTTGTCTTCTTTGGCAAGATATCCCGTGGGCAGAGAACATATCCTTAGTAACTCACTGTTCTTATACTGGGTATATACCATGTTCCATGCTGGGTGGAGTTTCCAACAAGCTCTCCTCTATGGAGAGGCCAAGACTCATGACCCTTGCCAGGCATGCAGCTGTGTCCCAGAATCAGGCCTCTGGCTCCTTGGCAGCCTGTCTCTAATGCTGCTCTTTATGGGATCACTCACAGATCTTTGAGCAGCAATTTAATCTTGGTACAAAATCTGTACTAGGGTTTTTTGAGCAGCAAAGGCTCCTGTGCACATCCTCATGTGGAGCAGGAAGGAGTTTCAGGAGCACTGCAGAGATTTCCCACCAGTCAAATGCTTGTTCCTCTTACTCAAAGAGGTCACCACCTCTCTGAATATGAGCCAGCTTTTGTTCAAAAACAACGTCAACATTTTAGCACGTGACTGCCCCCAACATGTCCTCTTGGGACCTTCTGGGATTATTTTGTCTGAATTGTGCTGATGGAACCCAATTGCAATCAGATGGTCCTTTGCAGGGTTGCTTCAGGGGTGAGGGAGATGTGGACTGAACATGCTGGGGTAGCTGTCACAAACTGGCCTATTCTTCTCATGTTGTGGCCAGCCAGTCAGGGATGGTTGGTGTATCCACTTCGTGGCTGCTGAGCCATGAGTCTTTGATCTTTTTTCTGTATAAATGTCTTCAGATGCAATTTGACAGCAGGTTGCACTCAGAAGATTTTTTCCACTCTGTAGTTCTACACTATCAAGACATGCTTAAATTATCCTAGAGGCCATGCCTTCAGAGAGGCCTGGGTTGGTTACACATCTCTGGTTTTGACTGACAATTCATACACCCTCCCTAGCTAGGCCACTTCTCTGGAGAGTCCCCGTTTCTTGATCTGACAGAGATGCAGGCAGACAGAGCTACAACTCTGCGCTATATAGAAGAAAACCAGGGTGATAACCCCTACAAAATATGACAGAGTGACTGCATGCTCGGGTTTGCCTTGGAGTTGGTTTGCTTTTACAGAGCCAGACCAGATTCTTCTGAGTCAGATCCTGTTATATGCACACTATTGTAGTGCCTTTAATTCATTTTAAGAATGGAAAAGATAGGTTTCTTCCCCTTTCACAATTATTACTTTGTTATTTCTTTGCTTTCTAAAGTGTTCTGGTTGCATCTCACAGCTGCAAGCATGCCCCAGGGCCTGGTGCAGTTAAGTGTCTGTGTGTGTTTTGCTCTCTTGGTTGTATGGAAGGAGTCATCACTGCATTATAAACTCATCTCTATAGTTTTCAAAGCTGATTCTGGCCTATGGGAAAGCTTCATGTGTGAAAAGTGTCAGGTTCCTTGTGGGATGGGGTGGACTGTTGCATCCTGAGCTGCATCTTGCCGTTTCTTTTTCTGCACTACAACTGGGAAGAGGGAGCAGATAGGAGTAGGTCAGAGCTGTGTTGGACCCCAGTCTAATGCTGGGCCTGGGTGAGCCTCTGCAGCAGTCTCCAAGTTTCTCTTGGAAGTCAAAAATTATAATATTGAATGAGTGAGTTTCATGTAGAACAGGAAATAATCTCTGCAGTTGTGGCAGGTAGCCTGTGGGAAACATGAAGCATTTGTGTGAACTATTGAGTACCACTTGTATTCCTGTGAATTCTTTTAGGCTGATCTAGGTTGAATTCAACCATCTCACCTCCCAGGAAGCAAGCATGACCACCACAGGACTTTCACTGGTGCACAAAGATGCTCATAGTGCTTCCCATTGCACTGGTATTGCTCAGCTATGAAAAACCAGAATCACTGTTTTTAACAAGAAAATGGTTGCTAGATGAGAGGGGTCTCCCAAGGGATTGTAGGTGGCAAGTTGCTCTATTGGTAGAAAGCAACAATCTGTGTTGATATCTACCTAACACACATATAGGCTTTGGACTCTGGTGTTAAAACAATTCTGAAGATCAGGAATAACACTGTGTGTGATTGCCTGTATGTATTTACACTTTTCTTGCAAAGGACAAAAAGGAAAGAGATGCCTAATTTTTTTAAAATGAGTAATATTGTTTGTTTACATGAAGATTGTTTACTCTGAGGCTTTGATACATGGTCTTTTGCAGCTACTGGGCTGCTCCCCTGTAAGATTCTTCCAGAGGATACTGCAGAGCAGCCAGCTGCAATTAAAACTGAGAAGACAGTGTCCAAGTCCTTTGACTTCCAATTCTTTGACTTCCATTATCTTTAAATTGCATCTTTAGTGCTGCCACTCTCTCAGAGTAGGATCACTCTTGCCCATGGTTTACTACAGCCCTAACCTGATTAGAAATCTGAGGGTTTTCTCCTCATTTCACTAGGGAGCATTGAAACAAATTATCCTGATATGGAGACTATAAAATAGGTTAAAAAAATAAATAAAATAAATTCAAGCACTCATTCTTTGTGTGCCAAAGACCTCACCATCCAGAGTTCCACTAGCAATTAAAAATGTTTGAAGAGGTAAAATGTTGTATGTCTGAAGTCTTCAGGTTTAACAAAATGTCATTGTCCCTTTGTTGAGAGTCCATAGTCCCAAATCTTTGCTCAGTCTTTAGCTGGATGAAGTGGACAAGGAACTTAGAGTGGGTTAGAACACATCAGGACTCCTGAGTCTAGCTAAGACTGCATGTAAAAATAATATTGTCTTAGAAAGTAAAAAGTCTGTGTCCTGCATCTGCTGAGCAAGGGGTTTCAATCCCATGTTTTTTTTCTGTGTGCTGGCAGGTTCACAAAATAGGATGCATTCTGACTATGGCTAAGCAAACAGCTGGAGGGGTGTTGTCTCTGCAGAGCCACTGGCCTGTCCCTTTCTGTTTGCGGGCACTCTGCCCATTCCCTGTCCTTTGTAAAGACTCCAGCCTTACAGAGGGGTGAGCACGCTCACACACAACATTGGTGTGACCTGAAACTGAGCCCAACAAGTGCTCTCTGTCCCACTCCCCCAGAGCTGGTCACTTAATCTCTGACACATGTATATTCTGGCAAAGCACCCATCAGGCTGAATCAGGCTTTGTGTGGGTAGTGATCATTCACCCATCCCTGGCATTCAGCTCTTTTGGAATCAAGGGAGGGGATTGCCCAGCTCTGCTCTGCACTGGTGGGGCCTCACCTCAAGCCCTGTGCGCAATTTGGGGCACCGCAATATAAAAAAGACATTAATCTATTACAGTGTGTCCAAAGGAGGGCTGTGAAGGTGATGAAGGGCCTGGAGGGCCTCCATGTGAGGAATGGCTGAGGTCATTTGGTCTGTTCAGCCTAGAGAAGAGGAGACTGAGAGGACACCCTACTGGGGTCTTCCACGTCCTCACAAGGGGAAGTGGAAGGGCAAGCACTAATCTCTTCACTCTCATGACCAGTGATAGGACTTGAGGAAATGGCATGCAGCTGGGTTTGGAGAGGTATAGGTTGGATATCAGGAAAAGGTTCTTCTTCCAGGGAGTGGCTGGGCACTGAACAGGTTCCCCAGGGCAGTGGTCACAGCACCAAGCCTGACAGAGTTCAGTAAGTATTTGTACAATGCTCTCAAGCACAGGATGTGACTCTTGGGATGACCTGTCCAGGGCCAGGAGTTGGACTTGATGATCCAGATGTGTCCCCTCCAACTCAGCATATTCTATGATTCTATGGTTCTATGAAAAAATGGTAAGCGGCACACAAAACTGGCAACCCAAAGCAGCTCAGATCAGATTTGTTTGCTGCTGTAACCTGCTCAGTATTTGTGGAGTCCCAGCATTGTTGCCTCTACATTCAAGTGTAGGAGACCACCAAGGAATGAAGGCTCAATACTGAGACATTTTTAATTTCTGGTGCTGTTTGTAAATAAACTCCTCAGCCAAGAGCTATTGCATATTTTGAATTCCAAGAAGGCAATGTTCTGTGTCTTCCTACACGTGCCAGTGCTGAACAGTTCAGAAAGGACAGTGAAAAAAAATTACCCTGTTCATCTAAGAAAAGTGATAAATCTATTCTCTTGAAACACAGTTCTGCTTTATCTGGCTTTACTTTCAGTGGGAGGGGAGACACACAGTGCTTTCCTGTTGCCACCTGTTTCTGGCAATGCAGGCCCTGCTTGTAAGCCACCCAAAGTTCCCTTAACCAATAATTCCTTTGGATCTCCCTAATAAGAAACTCTGCTCTCAGCAATATGGAAAAGAATTGAAAGTAAATAAAGGTCACATATTTACAGAGCACTTCCCATGTCATTAGCATTTCTAGTTGATAGAGTGTATTTTTTCTTACTCCTGCGTGCAGACGATGCTTGCACTGCCTGTGGAATGTTGTGCAGGCACTCCCTAAGTGCCTTGGCTTCTTCAAGAACCTTTTATTCAGACCTTTTTCCAAGACTGGCAGGATAGGTGAAACTCTGTGGAAGCAAAATTGCATCTTCTTTATTTTGTTAGTTATGCATAACCTTCCCTCTGCCTTCAGCACTGAAAGCTTTTGCTGTTTTCACTTTCTTAGGGTTGTGGTTTCTTTCTTAATAGGTACTTAAGGAAACACCTGGAGTCACCTATCTCTGGTCTACTGTTTCTATATCTGGTTTATTTATTTTTTTAACTTCAAACACAGGATGTGTATGTGTGTGAAAAGGAGATCAGGCATCTGTGTTTGGTAGGAAGTGAGTGTCTTCCAGGTTCTTTTATAAACACTGGAGCTAAGGCCTCTAGAAAACATTCAGGACATCAAAATCATCCCTGCTAAATCATCCTCTGGAGAAGCATTTCTCTTTTCACTGCCTGTGTAGGGAATCCACAGAAATCAGACTGAATTACCACAGCTGAAATAAGATGCTGCAGAAGGTGGCATAAATACCCCTGCAGTTTGAGCTACTATTCACCCACTGAAAGGCTTGAAAAGCTTCCAGTTTTCCCATTAATGTAGTCACTCTGCTCACCTAAGCAAAAAAATTTATAAAAGTGCATCTTTGCAGAAAATTGTGTATTAAGCACCAGTCTTTATTGCACCAACCAGCACTTTTAAATCCTCTCCCCAGGAAGCTGTTGACACATGTTGGAGTCACTCTACCACCTTCTCCCAAGAAATGCGTCTGTAATTGTATTTGTTTGGTTACACGTTGCTGTGGAGGTGTTGGCATGCTGATCTAGACCTGCAAGCCAACCAGCACAGCAGGTGGCTTCATGGCCCTATATGGCATTTCACCTGTGAAGGTAACCAGGATCTCCCTCTGAATCTCTTTGAGGTCTAAACTAAGCAGCTTAGAAGATGGCAAATGGAGCTGCTCCATGCCCGAGATGGGTGGCAGTGAAAGCTGTGACCTCCTGTTTGAAACCTGGCTCACATCACCCCAAATGTTGTGAAGGATGGTTCTTCCTGCCATGCCCTCTCCAGAACAAGATGTTCTCTGTGGGGCAGTATGCTCTGAAAGGCCAGGTCTGGCTGCTCCCTTCCAGCACTGCAGGTAGAAGAAGATGGCTTTTACACAAAGGAAGACACAAAAATTATCTGGAGGCTGGCCAGAGGCAGGTGGGAACAGGCTGAGAAGGTGGAGGTCTGTTTGGTCTGGTGACATGGCTATGTAGATTCAGTGTCTAAAATCCCTTGTGGGGAGAGAAAGACATGGAAGGAGTCATTGGCTGCAGTCAGTTTGGGGTGGAGGGAGTTTTCCCAAAGCCAGGCGTAGGAAAGCTTTAAAGCACACATTTCAGCATAATTAGAGGCTTTTCTGACATGAAGATAAAACTTGATATGCAAAGTCTGTACATTTGGATTTCGTGTTGCGCTACACCCCCAGATTTGGCCTTTATCTTACCTTTACATCAGGATGTTAGGCAATTCACCACCACTTGCAATTTACTTTGACTCTGGTGACTGTTAATTCTTACAGTGTGGATTGAAGACTTCTTTTAGAAAAGTTTCCAGTTTGTTATTTGGTCATTAAGTTGAAAAGGTCTGCGTGTCTTTAAAAAGGTGATAATAAACATGATGAAAGTGTAAAGAAAGCTCAGTGATACTAAGAAGTTAGGTTATGGTCTTCTCTTTATTCATCTACCTATTAGAGGATGAAAGGGCATATAATGAGACAGAAGAGTGATACATTGAAGGCAGACGGGGATTTTCTTTGCATGTGGTATGTTGCCACTCCTGAACAATATCCATATGCATAAATGTAACAGGATCCTGCAAAAGGTCAGGCATTAAATAGCCTCCAACACCAATTGCAATAGCAGTAATAAAAATATAAATTTCAAGATTATTGAATGGGCTTCTCAGGTCAGCTATGCTGTAGCTGTCTGTCACAGCATTGCATGTACTGTCCTCCAAAACCCATTCCAGTTAACACACTCAAAGCCTGGGAGCTATTTGCTCTGCCCATTTTATCAAGTGTAATATTCACCATGTTCCTGGGATGGTCTGTGACCATCACTTTATTTATACTGGATACAATAACAGTCTGCTGGGATTCTGGCATTCTGACACTACCTGAGTGACTGCTGAATGCTTTAAGTGTACTTCAGTTATTTCCTCCACAAGTGAACTCATATTCTGCTCTACTTAGATGCTTTTGTTGGCTCTTAGTGGAAAGTTTCAGACCTCTTCTGGTCCTCTACAAATCCTGTCTAAACCAGCACAATG
Organism: Geospiza fortis; assembly: GCF_000277835.1. Lineage (NCBI taxonomy): Eukaryota > Metazoa > Chordata > Aves > Passeriformes > Thraupidae > Geospiza > Geospiza fortis. The sequence goes on along the minus strand of NW_005054396.1, from coordinate 682,235 downwards.
GCAGGACTGTTAACCTGGCTGATATAATTCCCAGAGAGTCTGGAACAGCTTCTCTGACATGAGATATATAAATGGTTTATGAGACCTGGAAGTTGCTGGCAGATGCTGCTACACTTTGGCCCTGCACAGGCAGCTCCTGCTTGCCTCACAACCAGCTTTTCTTGCAGTCAACTTGGCCCTCCCAGCTGTCTGCCCACATCTGTACAGTTTTCTTCCTAGGAATAAGCCTTTTGCAGTCCTGGTGAGGTTTAGAGAGCCAGGGAGCTCTGCACCATGCTTGGCTGTGCAGCATGGGCACCCTGAACACTGCCCATTGGTAGCTGAGACCCAGGATTGAGCCCTTGAAGGATGCCTAGGGATGGCCATCAGTTCTCTCCTCTGGTACGGAGATAATTTAATGTATGATGGGATCAGGTAAGACAGGAGACATATAGGCCCTCTGACCTCAAATCCTTTCATCCTAGAAAGGAAAGGGAAAAGACTCAGCCTTTTCACAGCTTCCCTCAGAGGACACTCTCAGAAGTAAGACCCCTATGCTTGCAGTTGTTGAATTTCTGAGCTGTGCATTCTCGCCCTTTCCTCCTACCCCAAGCAGTGAAATGTTTGTTGGTACTGTCCAGGAATTCATCTGTTGGTATTTTAATATGCATGTGTATGATCACCCAGTTGCTACAATTACACTGTGGGAATCTTGTTTCTAAAAATACACCAATCTCTGCTGCTCTCCAACACAAGCATGAGGTAATGGATCATGTTCCCCAGTTGCCAGTCACACACAGGAAGAAGGAAATCAATACAGCTGGCAATACAGAAAGACTACAAAAATTGTAATTAGAACTAATTTCCCTTTCACTTAAAAACATAATATTTTAGCCTGCATTATCACAGCTTCAGCTTTACAATGCATTAAAACAATAATGGGCTCCCTTTTGCTAGATAAAATCCTGTTATTCTGCTTGAGAGCATCTTTGGAGTAGCTCAAAGTGGTAAAGTTTATTATGGGGAACCTTAAACCAGCTCCTACTCCAGCAGGTAGTCTGTTGCTATTAGTGTACTTCCACCAAAATTGAGAGAGATTTTGCATCACTCAGGTTGTGATGGCTGTATTTTGTCTAGGGAAACGTGTGCACACCATCTTTTAAATTTAAGGTGCAGAAAACTCCCTGATCTTGTTCTATCTCCTTTTCTGCATTATTTAAATGGCAGTTGAAAGCACTGTGAGTCAGTGGAGGCTGCAAAAAAAAATTGTCGGAATGCCATTCATTTTACTATTATAAAAAGCTGTATTTTGGAAGGATTTTGCATTACAAATAGTGCCTCTGATTCCAGAGGAGCTACTCAGTGTATAGCCTTACTCAACCTTACCATTGTGTATTTTGTCCAAATAATGTCTGCCTGGTGAGCAAAGGAGGGGGCTTGGGAGCCTGAACTTCAATGTTGTAGCCAAAAGTCATGGTGATGAGACACTGTATGGAAATCAATGTATTCCAAATTACAGCACTGACTGCTGAGTAGGGCTGCTGCATCTCTGTTTTTCCCTCTCCCTGCCCATAGAATAAGAGTAATAATGTTAGAAATGGCAAGGGGCATTCTTGCATTAATGCTAATTTTAGATTTTGTCAGTGCTTTGAAGTTTTTCAGTGACCTACGTAAAGTGTAGCTCAGTGAACAACTGTGCTACATAAAGTACACCTTGGTCAGTGTCTGCTAGAAGACACATAAAGGTCTGAAGCCACAGAAGAATTCTTCTGGCAGTGGGGTTTCCAGCCATGGTTCTCCTGCAGGGAGAGGAGTGGCCATCCTTGAGAAAAGGCAATGGAAATAGAGGGGAATGCATGTGGAACCTGTGTTCTGAATTCACACAATATTCCAAAGCTGCTCCCAGTTTTGCCCCTCAGAGTCTGTTTAATAATCACTGTAGCTCATTGTATCTTTCTTCCAAAAACTGTGTGTAAAAGGAACCCCTCTATCCCTGCTACAGGTTTTTTACTTTAAATTAAAATACTTTGTTTTTCCCTGGAGGTTGTAGTCCGGTTGTAATCTGTTACGTTCCCAAGGGTGTTTTTTTCTACCTAGAGCCATATTCTGTCCTTAGTTCTGGTCTCTCTTAGATCTCTCTTAGACAGCCATTATCTTTCCCACTGAACAGAAAACTTCTTAGAGAGCAGCCAGGAAAGAATCCTCTCTGCCTCTTGGAGCATGCAGTGCTGGAGCTGCTACTGGAGCTGGTCATACATTACAACACTGTCAGCACTGGCTTTCTGCCCATCAAAGGGGTTTTTGGAGCCAGGCGAAGGCAGAGCCACTGAGCACTGTCAGAAACCTCCAGCATCTCCATCCATGCTTGGCAAGAGGCTGCTCTACAAGAATGGAGCTTTACTTCTCTGCTCCATTGAAACAACTCCTGCCCATGGCCCTGCTGTTAGTATCAGATTGCTTAGTCCTGAAATCCTGCTTTTCTCAGCTGCTTAGATCTACTGTTCAGCTTCAGTGGAGTTTTTCTGATTAACCAAGCTTTTGTTCCTGCCTTTCAGAGCCACAAGGAAGCCCTGCTCTGCCAACCAGGAGTCAGCATAGCTCTGGTTTGCTGTCATTTCTTACCCCTGAGAGAGAGAGAGCAGCCTTCTGCCTGCTGGGAAGAGAGCTGCTCAAGGACACCTCCTTCTTGGGGTTTTTCACAGAATGACCCCTCCTGGCACCACAGCCCTGGTCTAGCAAGGTACCATTGAGGAAACTGAAGCCTCAAAACTTCAACAGGATGGGAAATGTGTAACTTCTCAAACATGCTGGAGCCAACATGATGTTTCAGAGCCAGCCTCTATTCTCAGAAAAATGGTGAAAGTCATAATTTAAAAATAAAATCAAGTGCAGTGCTAGCAAAGAGTCATATTGGTGGTATTCCTGTGTGTAAATCCCTCAACATGAATTGGCTTCACTTGAAGCTCAGCAATACTCCATCAAAATAAGGCCCAGCTGTGAGGTGTCTGTAGTACTGATCTGAACAGGAGAGAAGTACACATGGCTCTTGCCACATCAGGTGTCCTCCTTGCCCCTTCTCTTCCCCCCAAAACATGCCTGTAGTTCACTTGGTATTAGAGGTCAAACCAGAGCTTTCCAAGGGTCTCTGTAGGAGTTAGCCCATGCAAGTGGTGAAATTTAATGTATATCCCCCTAGGCACCTCTGCAGGTGCTGTGCTTCTGCTCTCTGGTGGGGACTAGATGATGCTTTTGTACCATTCACAGCCATTTCTGGTTTGCATTGAGGTTACCAAATACTGTGCTTTATTTCAGAATCTCCAGATGTCAACAAATTCCTTCTTAGGGTTGTGTGCAGTAAGCAAAGGGCCAGTCTCTGTCTGGCTTTGAGCAGGGATGGCCACAGATTAATACTTATGGCTTAGAGCTAGGATGAACTTCCTGTGCAGCATCTGAATCAGTTGTTTTATTGGCAGAAAACCCACAGAACTGGCTGTATTCAAATCCTGTTCATCTGCTGCTTTAGTACTGTTTTAATTGTGAGGTTTCCCTCAGAAAAACTCCCCTGTGTTTTACAGCCACAAGAGGTTGTAGGGCATAACCCTTTACCCACTTGGGTCATGCAGAATTTTTCCAATAACTTTAACTGAGAGAAACTGAAACCTAAAAGTTTCCTCTTGCACTCAGTCAGGCCAATGTGAACATTACTTAAGGTGACGCCAAAAAGTGAAACACTGGATCTCATAATAATGTGGCTCTGGAGCTGATCTGGTGTTTTAATCACCCTGTAACACTCACCCATGAATCCAGCCCCACCAGGGTGAGATGAAACACGTGTGTGAATTACACTGCTGTTTCACCCTGTGCAGAAGTGATCAGTTCCCTGTGCCTCTGGCTCTGAGTTGTGGCTGTGAACTCCTGAGGCTTACACTGCCCAGTGATGTCACCAGGAGTCTTGCAAGAGTCAGCAAGTTGTTTTTCCCTCTAATGAAGTTATTTGATTGTTCTGCATGGTGCATTTAAACTGTAAAGCAGTTTTGCACAAGCTGCTACCAAAGCTGCACATCTCCTTCTAAAGTTCCACACTACAGTCTAACGAGGAGAAGAGTCTGAAAAACAGTCAGGAGATAAAAAAGCCTGAAGTTAAAGAAGTCAAGAGGGTATGTAATGAACATTGATCGTTCAGATAAAAGACAGAACAAACTAGTGAAGATTTCATGTTTTATTGTTATTAAAAGTTCATTATGAAATCAGCACAACACATAAAAATAGATCTGTGGTGAATGATACATATTACTGTTATTGCCCGGTCATTTTGTGCACACTCTCACTTTTTAAAATCAGAAGGTAATGAATACAAGACATCTCACCAGCAAACTGTGACACCAGTGTTCCTGCAGCAGAGAGAGGCTGTGCTTCCTGTTGACTCTATCCAATGTATAATGCAGTCAGAAATAGTCCTCTATTCACACTTAAAAATAAACTCAGTTTTAGAGTATGCCCCAGCTGAAAATAACTGGAGAGTGAGAGCTAGAAATAACTCTTTGCTTAGGGACCTATTTCCATGAAAGTCAAAGGGATTTTTGACATGGATTTTAAAAGCAGAAGGACATAGCTATTTGTTGACAGACAGATTGAGAGGCCTAGCAACAGGAGCTAGGGAGGACCTGTGGCAAATAGGAGTTTATTATTTTGATCTTGCACATGCTGCTGAATCTCCTTGTTGTAGTAATTGTCCATGTTCATTGCAGCAGTGATTGCTGGGAGGAGCTGGGAGGGTGTATCAAAGCCAGATAGGGCGTCTGCAGCTCATTTTTTTCCTCCCTGTTTGGGTTGGCCGTGGTTCTAACCCTGCACACCATTCATTGCAAAGTGACTTTCACCTGTGTGCTTTCTGATCCATGAGAGAAAATCAGAACATTACTACGATTACAAAACCCCTCACCAGGTCACTTACTGTTCCTACACTGGTGTAAGCTTTTCTTCCTTGCTTCTGTGCTTATCATAGCAGACATTTGAGGCTACCTTCAGCCCCTGACTCTTGTTCCTTACATTGTCAGGTCAACTCCAGGGCTGCTGGGAGGTTGCTAACTGGCTCAGCAGAATTGTTCTGCAGTTTTCTGCATGGAAAGGTCTCTGTGCAGCCTTAGTGTAGAAAACAGTGCTGGAGTTCTCCGGGGGGAGCATTTCCTGTGGATAGGAGGCCAAATAAGCCCCACATCAGATATCCTGCTTGCGTGTCTGTGGGGAAAAGAATACCTTAGTGGTGTGGCTACTCCTACATTCTCCTGTTGTTTATTTGGGAGCTTCTTTTACATCAGGCGAGTAGGAACATGAACCAATCCATGCTGTCCAAGCTTGTAAGCAATGCTGGGGTTTTTGCCACAAGTCCTGGTAGGGAGCTACAGAAGGTGGCAGCTAAAAATGTAGGAAAAATCCACAAGGGAAGCTTCCCAAGGGAAGCTGCCCTGCATCTCCACCGCCTGTGCCCTTGTCTGGCCCTGAAGTGCCCTCTAAACTCCTGCTCCCTTAGGACTACAGCACATCATGCTCCCCCAGCCTCACTACCAAGCTGATGGGCGCTGTGGCCACTCTGGCCTTGTTTCCTCCACAGTGAACAGTTTCAAAGCCGAAGATAAAAATCTCAGTGCTGTTCCCTGTGTGGAAAATCTCCGGGCTTCAGTCTCAGCCTCACAGCAGGAGAGTGACAAGGGTGGAAAGCTGTCACAGCAGAATGGTGATTAAGGCTCTCCCTTTGGTTTTCAGGCTGTTTACTCAAAACAGCCCTTGAGAAAGATGCTAGGCCTCAAGCACATGTCACATTCAACTGGTTTAGCAATATTACGCCTATTTCTGCTCAAACTAGCCAGGGAGGGGAGGGACAGTATAATATGCTAGTGCAAGTTCTCATAGACAACATATTAATATTTAGTACAAAATGTTCTTTCAAGGTGGGGCAAACATTTCTAATTGTGACACAAAAAGAAGGTATTTTGTAACAGTTTTAACAAGTTGCCTGTGAAAAAGCGTTTGTGTGAAATATGTTTAGACAGACTACCTCACATGACACTGAAATATTTCAAGGCTCTTTCTGAGCAGGCAATAACCTAGTTTTGTTTTTTTTTAATCAAATCAGCTTTATCACAGCCAATCCCAAACATAATTAAATAATTTGGTTGTGATTTTTTTGGTTAGTTGTATTTTTTTTCCCTCTTTGGAAAAATAAAGCTATGCTGAGTGTTTCCACTCCACATGGGTTTTACCCATTCAAGACTTCCTTCATTGCAGAATCAACTTCCTCATGCAGAGGAAACCACAGAAATATTCAGCTAATAAATTTTAGCAAAAGATTTCAAAGGCTGGTTCATTCACTCCTGAAGTCCTGAAGAATTGCAGCTTCTCAGAGGCTCACAGACTACTTCTGCCTACTGAAAAGCATTTTATAAACCTGGCCTAATTTGGAAACAGTAGTTATTTCATGTCTAGGGCTTACATCCAAAACCAAGATATGAATAATCCCTAAATTGTACAGAGTGAAAAATTCAGGCATAAATTTTGCAGCGCAGTCTCCCATTTGAAACATTTGGATTTGACCCAAAGTCCAACTAAGTAGAAACAATTAAGGCCTCAGTTTTCTCAGACTTACACTGCATGTGCAAGTGTTCTGCAGTTATATTTTAACATGATCAGCCAGTGTAAGTCAAGCACGAGTGGAACAGCCCTTGGTTACACAGATATCCTTTTTTCGCCTGCCATCGCCTGGTAGTGCCAAGAGCAAAAGAATAATAAAGAGGCTTCCAATCAGGTGATAGACAGACGGATGTGTAAGCTTTCTTTAACTGTGACTTTCTGCCCTTTCTTGAGCTCTCAGCCAAGCCATAACCCATCAGAAGAGGATTCACAGTCATTCTTGCCTCGAAGCCTGGCTCAGAAACCACAACAGGGCAGGATCAGGTGGTGGAGTTATGCAAAGGCAAAACCAGAATCAGGGTCAAAAGAGCATTTTCCCCAGAGAGCAAACTTCTGGAGCAGGAACAAATGGGAGTGCCTAGCACGGCAGGTGGGAACTGGAGCAAGGCAGGAACACCAGGCCCTGGCTCCCACCAGAGATGCCCCTGACAGTGCACTGAGCTCACCTTGGCATCCCTGGTGTAGGCACTGTGCTGCACCAGGCCCCCGTGGGAGAGCGAATGCGTGGGGGCATCCAAGGCAGCCAAAATGCTTTTTACAGGATACAGTAAAGGCATGGAGGTGGAATCTCTACTGGTGGGCTGTCAGGGAGATTCCCTTTGGGTTTGTGCTACTGTAGGGTCATGGTGCTACTCACACTTCCCACTGGCCCAGCGGGCCAGGCCCAGGCACCAGCCCTGCATCAGCAAACCTGGCTTTGGATGGCCTGCTGGAGAAAGCACTAGGCACAAAGGGTGCTAAATTTCTCTCCAAACAGAATTCATCTCCTGCCTGCACCAGCTTTGGAACCATAGGGAATTTCCAAGCTGGAGAAAAATCCGAAATACCTCATGTAGAAGCACCTTTCCCTTGGATTTTTATTATAATAATTTTTAAGAATATATTTTGTACCGAAACACTGTCAGCATTCTTTATACAATGGAAAATGACACAGTCATTATGTATCATGTAAAAGAGTAAAAACAGAGCAAGACAAGAACATTTCAGTTCATTCTGGAGTACAAATAGAATCTGATGTACAGCTTAAAAGCCACACACCAGATAAAAAGTTCATCTGGAAAACAACAGGTTCTTTATCTTGGAAGTAGGAAGAAAAGCCAGGGAACGTCAAATGTTAAGGCTAAAAATTAAAATTTTAACATGCATTTTACAGGTGGTAGCCTGATTCGTAATTCATCTGCAGTAGCAGCAACAACCCCCCCTGCTTTACAAAGAGATTTGCACTTGCAAGAAATAAGAATCAGGCTTCTTTGCTTGGAGGACTCTGATTGACCTCAACAGGCTTTGGACTAGAGCCACAGTTGGAATTTCAGCTTGCAAGTCTAAGGCTTCTTAACTGCAGGCCAAATTAGCACAAAATGAGGTTTTGCATTGGCATTCTACCCTTAACTTTAAATATTCCAGTTCTGGTTGCTTTAAACCACTCTTTTATTGCAGGTTTAACATAGTTCTGTTTGCGAGATACTTTTTTTGTTTTTTCTTAAATACTGTGCTACAGAGGATGTTTTTATAGTCTGTTTTTTAGTCCCTATATTACGTGTTTTCAAAATTGCCTAAATGTATGTTTATATAATGATTACAACTACTCAGAAAGACCCACTAAAGTCCACTGTGAGCAGCCAAGGAAAAAAGTGTATTTAGTTCTAAAGAAGTCAAGAAAAGTGGCTGTGTTCATTTATAGTGTAGCACAATGACTGTGTTTATACAGCTATACCTACTATTTAAAAAGCTACTTGAAAAGTTATTATTCATGTGCCGTAGCTGATTTTCAAGCATTAATAACTTGGCTGTCTAGACAAGCTTTAATTGTCATATCAAAGGCCAAATATGTTCTCAAACAAGTGTAAAGAATCTCCCATCTCCCTTGGAAAGAGGCTGGTTCTCTTTCTGAATGAAGAGATTGCCAAATTTAACTTTTTCTCAGGTTATGAAAGCACAGTAAAACCCATAAATTTACTGTTTAAGTTTTTAAAATGGATCGACTTTAACTCAAACCTATCCCGTGCAGCAAAGTTAGTAAGCCCTGAAAAACAGATCCTAGTGAATATGCAGAGTTCCCCCCCACCAACTACCATGCCCACATTTTCCCAGGGCCTAAAGGGCTCCATTAAAATGTAACTAAATGTGTGACAGGAAACATGGTTTTTCAAGAACGATATGTAAAGTTTACCCGAAGAACCTAAGACATTTTGTACATTCAAAATGTTTACACTTTGCTGTTCTTAATCTTAAGATTGTTCTTTTTTACTAATAATACATACAATGAGTATAAATAAATAAACTACAGATAAGTTTTAAAAATTGTATTAACAATACATTGTGCAAAAACTCATAACAATCTACATTCTATGCAAATACCCTGACTAAAATACACAGCCTGTGTCCACACACCCTCAGTCAGTTTTTGCACAGTCCATGGGCCAAACCAGTGGCTGAGGGCAATCAGCAAAATTCCATTACAAGCTATGGAAGTAATGTTGATTTACACCAGCAGAAGGGCAGGCCCCAAGGTTTGTGCAAAAATGCCATAGAAATCAGTGGGAATTGTGCTTGACTAAGGACTAGACAGTTTGATTGTACCCCATTAAAGTGAGTTGGAGTTTTGCTATTGATTTCCATGGAACCAGGCTCAGGCCCTGGGTAAGGACGTCAGCACATGGCCCTATGTTGTGCTACACTACTCCACTTCAGTGCAGAAACAATATTTGCAAAAGAAAAACTTGGTTTTGTCGTCACTACTGTTCAATAACCGGTTTTAGCGCTGCATTTCAGAGATTGCCTTTTCTGTGAGATTTGAAACGAGACTGCAAGTCTTTCTGAATCCATTCCAATTTGATTATCCAGCACAGGTGGGCTATTTTGATCCAAGAAAAACAGCTCAATGTCTATAAACCAACAGTGCTCTTCGTTAGGATAAAACACAGCCCGGTTCATCGGCACAGGAGTGAAGAACCGCATGCGGAAAAGGAAGAGGGCAGCCTTCCTACCATAGCTGTGTCCAGAGCTGGCTGTCACTGCTCCCAACGGACGATGGCACCTGAGCTGGTTTGGAATCTGCAGTCCTAACAAGCTCAGCCCAGTTTTGTAAGCTGAAGATCTCCATTTATCTTTATTGTGTCAATTGCTGACAGTGTTTCAATACGGTGGTAAAAATCAAAGAGCTGATGTCCATCCACAAATATTCTAAAACGGGGATGCTCGCAAAGTATCTCAACCTGCAAAAGATAAAATGTTGAAGCATGTTGTTCACAGTGTAACTGGGAAGTTGTTTCACAACATACAAAGAGCACTTCAAAGAGCCTTGGTGCAGCTGTACATTGACATTGTGCTACTTATGTGCCACGCAAGAGACAAAGGTGAGACCAGTGTGCCCCCTTGACACCAGTTACGCTATGATGGATTTGCTCTTACTGCACAAGGACATTAATCCAATTTCAAGTCTCACGTTGTTCTAGCAGTAAGCATGCTGCAACCCAGTCCATTGGCTACTGGGAGGTTTTGTGTCTTGGAATAATGCCAGAAACAGACTCAAACTGCTAATCACACAGGAGGAAATTTAACCTCCAACCCAAACCTTGCATTCCTTGTGTGATGGTTTCAGTTCAAACTGGGCAGAAAAGACTACAGAGTTGTTGGTTTTGGTGGTGGTTTGTTGGGTTTTTTTTTTCCTGCATAAGGAGGCAGCTCCCTCTGCAATGCTTTCCACACTACTTTTAATTTACTGGAAGAGAGTAAACAAGGAAAGGGGATATAACTTTCTTCTCCCCTCCCACACATACACAGCTGCTGCAGAACTAAAACCCTTTCACTCCTGTGGCTGCAGACAGTCCCTGTCAGACTAGACTCCATCCTGGGGCTGCAGTGAAGGAAATGCAGTGCAGGATTGCTGGCAATTCAGCTAGACAGTTCTCAGGAGGCACAAACAGGATCAGGGAGGGACACAGCTCATCCCTCTTCCTGAAAGACCTGCAGAAATGCTCTGGAAAAGCAACAAACCTGGAGCTGAACAAGCTTGGACACGTTGGGAGATTCCTGATGTTTGGGGTGGCTTGAGAGGGTGCCCTGTTGATAAGCTTTGCTTGGAACTGCCCCAGCACGAAGCTGGGACATGAGGGCACAAAACATGCACTTTTACAGGCTCTTGGAGACCTCCAGGTCTGGACACACTAAGGAGAAAATCTTCAGGGAAGCCACATGTAAACCCTGGGTAATTTCCAGAAGCTGGAAGTCCGGAGTGAAGTGCTGCTACCAAACACTTGACTCTGCTGCTATTACAGTGTATAAAAATGGGAACAGGGCCCATGACAGACTGACTGTGCCAAAGCCCAAGTGACTTAGAGCACGTTGCACCAGGAGAAGTTGCAGCAGGCAGTCCAGGAGAGCTGGAACTCCTGGATCCCTGGTAGTGCACCAGGTACCAAGGAGGCGGCTGTGCTGCCATGGAGCTCCTGTGTCACTGCAGCAGTGCCTGCCTGAGGCCTTGTTATGTAAAAGATATGGTTAACACTGCTCACAGTCCGTTTTCCACATCACCTGCGGCCACGCCACAGCGCTAATTGGACTGGATCACTAGTAATTGGCAAGAACACTTAATAGTCTTAATTTATTCACTGAGATGGAGACCATCAAAGGTACAAAGTCAATTGGGAACCTCAATTCTGTTTGGGCATTTGGGAAAAAAGGAGGAAAAAAAGGCAAAATAACTCCCCTTGTACAGTTTGCCATGCTAGATGTGCAATTTTGCTGTCCTGTAACATCATCTCTCATTAGTGGGACAAGCACAAAACTTGCTCTGTGTAATTTGTCTGGCTCATCTGAGGGCCCAGTCACCACCCAGTGCAGAAGGCAGTGGAACCCTTTCAGATGGAGCAGGACCCAGCCTCCAAGCCTTTTCAAGTACATTTCCCACACCACCAAAGGGTGTTGCCAGTTCTGATGGGAGGGTGAGTTTGTAGAAACAAGTAGAGCGCAACCAATTTGCAGCAAAACCAGTCACATAAACACCCTCTTAACACCAAGCATCTGGGGAGATGGTGAGCTTTTGGGGTTGGGGGAGATTATCTTGGGGGCAAGAAGGATTAAGAGAGTTTGGCAGCTGGTCATAGCACTGGCATTTAGCAGAGGGGCCAGTGAGGTTTTGTAAGAGGGACAGGGAGGCCGAGGGGTTTTCTGGGTCAGCTGCATGGAAAAGGCATGCAGCCTTTTTTCCTCAATGTAGTGAGAGGGAAGCAGCCCTCTGCAGCCGCATACTTTGTTAGTCCTGATTTGCAAAGACATCTTCACATAACCATAAACACTACAGATGGGACTCTGCTTCTAGGTCAACCCAGTCCATCCACAGCACCACAGCACTTCCATGTGCACTGTTGCCAAGTGACTACAGATTTAAATTTGATGGAAGGTTTAATCCCAGGGTTCAGAAAAGAATACCACTATTGCTTAGCTGTTTAATCTGCTAACACGAAGAGCTACGGTCAACCTTAACGTAACATCCCTGGGGACAAAGGATGAACGTGATCCTTATTAGCTGCACTAAATTGCAAACAGTGTGTCCATTAAAAAAACCATCAATATATACAGCAGCCCCACTGAATATTAACATTCTCCAGTAATAACTTATAATGCACTAATAACATAGAGGTAACTCTTAATTTATGGTTATAAAACTAAGCTCAGGAAGTTGTGCTTCATCACACAGTATTACAACCTCTGACTTGTCATAGCGCCCAGGTGAGGTGTTCACAGCCCCATCCGAACTGCCTGCAGCTGCACGTAGCAGCGGGATCTCCATGCAACTCAATGGATACAAACAAACCAGCAACTGGTGGCTCAACTCAAGCAGTGCGGGCTGCACTGTGATTTCATGAAAGGCACGTCAGGTTCTGCTGCAACTCGTATCAAATGACACTTTATCAGACATGGTGTAAGCCACTGCCATCCTGGTACTCACCCTAAAAGGCTGGTCCGGTATAAATGGAAAGTAAGGAATAGATGACTGCTCTTCCCCCCATTCTCCAGCTACACAAGAGTTTCTGACAAACTGTCTCTCTGTAAACACAGCTTTCAGTTCTATGGCTACATCCGCAGGAGGATCTTCTGACTCCCCACAAGTCAGACTGATGCCAAAGCTGCAACACAAACAGAACAGCTCTCATTCAGCCAAAAAAAAAAGCAAATAAGCCCCAAATGCCACCAGTCTTATTTCTCAGCTTATTAAAGCCATATAGCGGCACAGGCTGGAAGACAGCTCAGCTCGTTCAGAGCCCTCTGACAGCTCAACAGGGACAACAACATGGTTATGGAATACATATGTGTGTGTGTGCATGGCGTTGGGCATATATCTGTACATATACACAGATATATATGCTTGATATGCTCCTTGACTCCCAAGTGAAAACGGAATCCCTTGAAGAAATGCCCCCTCTATGGGTCAAAGGAGAAATCAGCATGCTATATTTAAAATGATAAAAATAATCCTTTCCAGAAAGGAGGGATCCGTGCGGATGTGTGTGTGTGTGTACGTGTGGGTGGCCGCCCCCCTTCGCCCCCTCCCCGGGCCCGGCGCCCCCGGCACGGGCAGCCCTGTCCAGGTGTTACCTCTCGGGGTTGAGGTCCACTATGCCCATAACTAAGATCTTCTTTCCCGGCCTCATTCCTCCTTTGATGTGCCCACAGAAGGGGACGATCTGGAAAGGACAGGGGGAAGGTGGCGAGGGTCAGCTCGGCATCAGCAGCGGCCGCCCTTGTGCAGCCCGAGCTGAGCGGGGGCGGGGGACGGTAAAGGGGTTAACAAAATAAAATACACCACCACCCCCACCAGAAAAATCAACCAAACAAAGGTGATTTACCAGGCGAGGGAAGTACACATCAGCTTGCACCGGAGATCCCAGGGAGTTGTTTAAATGCCCGTCCTCTATTTTCTGCAGGTAAAAGGGAGAGCGCTGAGGCAGGGCCAGGCGGAGCCCCCCAGCCCGCCCCGCTCCGCAGGTGCCCTGCTCGGACCCCAAGCCCGTCCCGGTGCCCGTCCCGGTGCCCACAGCCGCACTCACC
>NW_005054396.1:663862-668365 GCF_000277835.1 Geospiza fortis | reverse complement strand
CCCCTGCCGCTTGCCCCGCTCCGCAGCCCCGCGGCGGGGCCGTCCTTCGGCGAGCGGGGAGAGCGCGGCTCCGCTGGGCGGAGGGACGGCGGTGGGCCCGGGCCCCTCACCTGGCGACTTCAGGTGATGGGTGCCTGGGGAGGGGCCGCAGCAGCCCCGCGCCCATCATGTCAGGGATCACCTTTATGTCCGAGCTTGGACACCTCGGCGAAGGGAATGTGCCGAGCCGGGCGTCCTGGGTGATTCCCTCCCTCCAGAGGTGGGCACACTGCTCGGCCCTTCCGAAATGAACCTCCACCTCTCTCCCCTCCGTGCCCCGTGGAGAGAGCACCCTCAGGGGCCTGAGACCCCGAGCGCGGCCGGTGGGCAGAGCTCGGGACGGTAGGGCGGTCTCCCGGCCGAGGGCGGCTCAGCTGCCCCGGGCCCGCCGTCCCTGCAGCCTCCGGCGAGGCGCGGTAATTGCATAATCCGGCCGTGCCCGTGAGCTCCCATTGACGTGCACTGGCTGCAGTTACGCAACGCGGCGGTGTCTGCGGTGTCCCGCTCTGCGGGAGCACGGCGACCCCCGGCCACCGGCCCTGCCCGTGCCGCGCCAGAAACCCTCGCCTGTACCACAGCAGGAGTGACCCAAACCGCCAAACGTGCTGTCATGGCCCTTTTGATGAGTTCAGGGTCTTGGGTGTGGGGAATTGAGGAAGGCTTGCTTGTCGCTTCTTCACCACTGGGATTTGATGGCATGAGCATCCCTTTAGGAACGTGACACAGCAACTGGATTTGGCCTGTGCTCTGCAGGACCTCACACAGGGACCTTGGCTTTTCATGCCTCTTGCTTACACACTGGGCTGGGTTGGTGAATGTCCCTGTCCTTCCTCCTCCGAGGCACTGTGAGGATTAATTACATTGAGTAAAGTGGAGTGGGAGAAGCAAAGTCACTGCAATATTTAGGGTTTCAGTATGATGGTGTCCATTGGGAAACACCTGCAATCAGTAGGTGATGCCGTTTGAGAAATCAAGAGGTACTGAGTGTAAGAACAGATTGTGCAAGTGTTTAGACGCTTGGCTATTTTTTCAGTAGTGCCCACTAATTTGGGCATGTTTTCCTCTCTGGATGCCCAGTTGGAGATGGCTCATAGAAGCTCATGTTTGGAAGTCACGTACTGAAGTCATGGCTTCTTCAGGGTGTACCAGCACAGCTAGACACAGAGGCGGTGAGCATCCCTGTGGCCCAAGTCTTGGAATGGGAAAACCACTGGACTGTTTTCTTCTTGCCAAAACACTGAAAGTCTCATCACCACATGGGAAAGCATCTTGCTGGAGACTGAATTTGTAAATAGTGCAGTAACATGAACCCATCACACATCAGAAACAGCTGGCTTTACAGTGGTCAGGTGAGTGCATTCACAAGTTTACCACAAAGTGGAACTGGAATTAGCTTGATGTGTTTCACCTCCTGTATGCTGCTCACCTCACCATGATGATGATGCCAACTGCATTATGTTTGCTTTTTCTGTTGGCCTAAGAGAGAACAGAAATCATCCTAAGCTTTTTTTTTTTAAATTTAGTTGTATGTGCAAAGAGCTCTTTTCAGAACCCTTTGTCTTCTCTGCTGTACAGAGACACTTTGTTGGATAAAATTAAATTCATTGGACATAAAATCAGGCCAGCCAGTTGTTTGTGCCAAAGCATGATGTTTTATGAAGGGAGAGGCCATCGTTATGTATCTGTTTTGTAGCTGGTTTTAAATGAACTTTTTCATTTCAAAATAATTAAATAACAAGACTTGTCCATTTGGCTAGCTGCTTTGCTTTGTGCTTGTCTTTTGGGCTTGTTTTCCCAAAACTAGAACAAATGCAGCATTTGTTTTGTTGGCCATGGATTGGCTGGAACAACCTGCACTATGAAATTTTGATGGAAAAAGACGTTCATGAGTTTTTAAAGCTCTGGTGGCCTGTCCCTGTCTGTTTCTGTGCCATGTTATCCTCTTAGCCTGTAACAGTCCAGGAGGACACTGAAATCCTCTGTATACCATGAACAATGTGAGGCAGCCAGAGAGGAGCTCTGCCTTGGTGTGCCCCTGTCCTGCCTGAGTGATGGTCACTCCTGTAGTTTCTCTGAGGGAGGTGTTCTCCAGCAGATTACCTGCATTGCCCAGCAGTCCATGGAGCAGGATTCCATGTCTGAGCAGCACTATGCCTCTCAGCCATGGCAAGGCTTCCTTGGGACCCACCTTCCCAGAAGGTTCCCCTCTGCAAAGGGCTGCAGGGTGAGTGCTGTACCTAAGCTCCTCTACTTGTTCTTCTGAAAAAGGAAGTCTGAGACAAATCTGTACCTTCACCTATGTAGTGCTTGTTAAATCATGTGTACAAAGTAGCCCCCATTCAGTATTTTTAACAGCCTTCTTGGCAGGGAAGCTCTTGAGTTATCATACTTGAGGGCCTGAGCTTGCAGCCTTGTCATAGTAGCTGGAGCAACATGATAAATATTTGTGCACTACTGAAATGGTGCTGAAGTACAAGGTACCAAACTTGTCTGGTTGACCAAGTGCACAAAACCTTGTGGATAGGTGTTGTCTTCCATTTCTGGGTTTGTACACCCTTTAGCTCAGTGGGAGCCTGGGACTCTTGAAATGCCGAGAATCATATAAAGATTAAAAAGAAGTGGCATGGCGTGAACACCATTTGGGAGCAGTTAATGACATGCCCAGCCCAGCCACCAAAGCCATTGCTGAGAACTGGCAAACCCAGAACTTCATCTTAATCCCAGCACCTTGTATCTTGCAGCCACTCCCTTTGATGATTTAAAAAGGTGTATCTAATTCTTAGCTGGCCTTCACCAGCAAGGAATGCAGCACGATTGCAAATTTGGTGTGGTATAATTACCCTGCCTTTCTGGCCCCATTACCACTGACATTACTCTCCTCATGCCTGGGTTTATAGGCTGACTTGTAGAACCTCTCTGGTTTGTTTTGCTTTTTTAATGACAATGTTGAGAGGATGGGAGGTGTTTGCTGGTTTCATGGAAGCTTCCTTTGGTTTCTGGGTGGCAAGGCACCCCATTCCTGGTTTTTGTAAGACTCGGAAAAAGCTGAGTAATACAATAAAGGAGAATGTCTGGGAATAAATGTGATTCAGTGGTTGGAGCCAAGTGTTTATTAGTTCAGAGGAAATTCTCCTTTTCAGGATTGCACCTGAATGACAGTGCTGATAAACAATCATTTGGGTTGTATAGTGGGGTTTTTTTTACCTTTGTAGCTTTGCCACTGCAAATCTTCAGTTAGAGGGTTTTTTTCTGGCATAAATTTACCCTGGACAGGGTGTCCAAGGCAGGACTTGGGAGAGGATGGTACTGACAATTACAGGGGTTTGAAAGGGGCAGGGGGCTGGAGAGCAGAGCAGGAGATGTACATGCCCTCTTGCTGTGTGGCTTCAAAGTGTTCCGAGGACAGGTTCCTCCAGCACTGTGCACCAAGGCCAAGCCACGGGGTGCTGTGTTCTGGTGGGGATGTCCCTGAGCCTGCCCTCCCACACTCACCCGTGGGAAAGACAAGTGACAGTTATCAGTACGGACAGCATGGAGAGAGTGTTCAGCAGCCCGTGTGCTTTCACAGGCTTGTGCTGTCACATCCCCGTGGACGGAGGAGGAAACCCAGGGCCAGGAGCAGCAACCCCCTCTTGACATTTATTTCATGTGGCTTCACTGCTTCTTGTTGCCCGCTGAATTTTTGCAAGGGTTTTGCCCTTAGGGTTTGAGCTCTGGCTGTGTGTGAACCCCCTGAAGAAGCTGGTTTTCTGGGGCTCCCAGTAACAGATTGTGTAAACTGGTGTTTAAGGGGGTGGTCCTGGTGGCTGAGTTGGTTGGTCACACACAGAACTGCTGCACATCAGGTGCAGAACATGTGTGTATCAGAAATATCTGCCTTGAAGACTGTTTACTGAAGTTTGCCCCAGGATCTGAGGGCATGTACATTAATGCATGTCAGATACAGTGGAAGCCACCTCCAGCTCACTGCTTGCCTCTCCTTTTAGCAATCAGAGCGCCGAACTGCACCCTCTGTCCCCGGGACCAGCTGTGGGTGCCGGGTGGGAGGAGCGAGCTGGCTGGGGAAGAAGAGCAAGGAGGTCACCCTGAAGACACAACATTTGTTACCTGCCTCTTTCCCACTGGCTCCTGCATTGCCAGTTTCAGGTGGGTCCTGGTTCCCACATCCAGGAGGCAGGCAGGAGAGGTTCCCAACTGTGGCCATGCCACAGAGGGCAGAGGCAGGGGGCAGAGCTTGGACAGCACCTCTGTTCTGCCACTGTGCCCTTCCCCATGAGTGCAAAGACCCATCCCTATCTCCTTCTGGGGTCAGCAGGGCCTGAGGCTGTTTCTGCTCTGTTTCTACAGCAGAAAGAGCTGTGGGTGGACACACTGCTGGGGTAAGCTGGGGGATGCTCCAGACACAGCTGGGTAGAGGAACACAGCTCCCCAGCTGGGGAGAGGTGTCCCCATGGCTTCAGCAGG
>NW_005054396.1:663200-663639 GCF_000277835.1 Geospiza fortis | reverse complement strand
AGAGAGCTTGGGTGACCCACCTGGAGCTGAGCTGCCTCCACATCATTGAGAGTCTCTCTGCTCTGGGCTCAGTCACTGAGTGTTGGTGCTCCAAGCAGTAGAGGCATCACTGCACACCTTCTCCTGCTCCTCTCTTTCCCAGTGGGGTCCAGCCAGTGCTGGGAGTCTGGAGGAACTGGTGGAGGCCAGCAGAGATGACAGTGAGAGACTTTGAGCTGCCTCTGGCTGTGCTGTGGTGCAGGGATGTGCAGCCAATAGAGCGAGCTTGTGTGGGAGAGAGGGAGGGAAGGGGAGTCCCATGGTGCCAGTCAGGGAGATGGAGAGGTGTGGGGAGCCACCAGCAGCACTGGTATGTGCTCGCTGGCAGTACTGGGAGAAAACCTGTCATGCAGGAAGGACAGGGAGCCTGGGAGCACAGAGAGTCCTGGCTCTGCCGTGC
>NW_005054396.1:659069-663178 GCF_000277835.1 Geospiza fortis | reverse complement strand
TGCTCTCCCAAAGGAAGCAAAATCCTGCCTCCTTCTGCCTTCTGGTTTTCTCAGAGTTCTGTGACTGTCGCTGCAGGTGCTGATTTGTGTTCATCAGCTGAAGGACTGTGACTCCTGGCCCCCCCAGCTGATGCCCACAATAAAATGGTCTTTTCTCTCTTCTGACTGTGTTGCCACAGGATGATCTGGAGCAGGGAGCTGATGTTTGGGGCTGAATCCTGAGGGAGGAATGAGTTTGGGATCATTCCTTGTCCCAGCACCCTTCCTAACAGGCAGCTGGTCTGAGTTGAGGTGCTTTAGGAGACAAACCAAAACAGAGTATCCCATCCAAGTGTGGAGGGTGAGGGATCTGTGGAAGTCTTCTGGTCCAACATCTGCCCCAACAGGATTCCCTAGAGCAGGATGGTCAGGACCATGTCCTGGTGAGTTTAGGGGATCTCCTTAGAGAACATGTGGTCAGATTGAGAGGGGGGCATAGACAGGGCATGGTGCCAGGAAAGGCTGTTATGGATTAGAGAACCTGGGTGTTGGAAACCTAATAAATTAAGTGGTGAATGAGTGAAATGACATGTTAGATTCCTAAGCACAAAGGGGATTGAGCCCTTATTTGCCAGGGTTTTCTGTTTGCTTTCCTAATGAGCTCATGAAATACAGTTGAATTTACGAAGTACCTTGTACTGTGGAGATGAGGTATCCAAACATACCATGGCATTGCTCAGTCCAGAAGAAGCTTCCTGTAGCTTTTCACTGTCTGCAGGACAGGGTGGGGGCTGTTCACTATTTTGAAAACCTCTGCAGGGAATATTCTTCACCTGTAATTTAAAAAACCTGCCTTAATATTCTTGCTTTTAAAGTACTTTCTGCAAATGAAATGTGGAACATGGGAATCTCATGGTGGCCCCAGCAGTCATAGTTATATGCAGAGCAAATTCTACACTTAGTCATGTGTGGGCAGTGCAGTCCCTGCTGGATTTCCTGGATACCACTGGTTTGTCCAAAGTGGTTTGCTGGTTTTGGTGCATTAGGAGCAGAGCCAGCATCTGACTGAGTCCCGAACATCTACAGGTACAGTGTGAGATGCACAACCCCTCTTTATCATCCAGCAGTGCCTTCAGAAGACCCCATTCAGTCAGCGCATCTGCCCAGGCTGGGAACCAGGCCATTCCTGTGAGGAAAAGGAGAGCTGGGAACTGCACTGAGTGGCTGATCCAGCCAGGTTTCCCAGCCTGTGCACATGGGTTTCAGGTGCTGCATTCCCACCCAGCACTTGTTGCAGTCTGAGCTCCTCTTCCCGTCTGGGTCATGTGAGGTACCCTCCGTGAGCAGCACTTTGCTCTTACAGGCATCCTGCTGAGCATTGCAGCAGTTCAGAGCTAAATAATTTATCTAGGAAGAATGTTTTCTACATGACTTAGAAGATGGAAGAGAAGAGGAATATTGCAACAGCAAACTGCGGGGTGGACAAATACATTCTGCCTCTCAGTTTCTGAGCATTGCACTTTGCCACTTTTGTTTCAAAATTGCTTTCTCTCCCATAATTATCTTCAAAGGAGAAAGCTGATCCAAAATGTTTCCCTTTTATATATATATATATATTTTAGGGTGGTTCATTGATTTCCATTTTTAATAATAAAAGTGAATAAACAAAGGAAAAAAGCCCCACAGCAATATATTACCTAGTATTTAAAATAGAAAGAATGCTCATATGTGCTGCAGCACACTTCATCTGTGGGCATCAAAGTATCTCATAGAGGTCGTAATCCTCATTTCAAAGATGAGGAAACAGAGGTGCTGAGAGAGAAAGTGGCTTAGCAGGTCAGTGACAAAGCAGAACAAGAGTCCCCTGAGCCTGTACTGCAGGCAGAGGTGAGGGAGCAGAGGAGAACAAACCTGTCCTCACCTAATCAGGACAGCTGAGTCCCAAATGCAGTGAAGGCAAAGTCACACTGCAGGGAGAGCACCAAATCATGACACAAGCCATAGAGCCAGCAAAGCCTGGTTTCTTCCAGTTTTGTGTCTAGTCCAGTAGTTCAGGGTTGTCTGCTGTTGGCCTTTGATGTCATGATAATGGGGTTCCACTTGTCTTTCTCCCACCAAGGGTACTGGGGGAGTCTGGCTTCTCAGCTTTGTTGTCCGTTTTCCCAAAATTTTGGAGTACTTGAGAATTTTTGAGCCTTCCTGTTGTCTGTGATCACTGAGGCAGTGGAGTCACAAATCCTTGCATGTACACACAGGCATGTTTGTCTCAGCATTGCAGTTGGGGGTTGCCTTATCCTATGGAACTACTCAATCAGTCAGCACTTAAATGCTGCAGGTCTGAGGCTTTGAACATTTTCTATTCTGTAACAGAGTTCTGGAAGTGGGTAAAGAGTGGCACAGCAAGGATGTTCACAATGTTAGTTCAGTAACCACTTATGGGAAAATGTTTCCCAAGGGGAGAGGCAAAATTGGACTTTCAGCTCTGTAGCTTCAACTTCTTTGAGACCTGGGGGGCTCACAGCAAAGTAAGACACATTCATGTTATTCATTTGATGAATAACTTGAGTGAGAAGGCTTCTTCATGCCTGCAGCTATGCCCCCTTGGGTCATGGTCCTCTCACATCTTGTTACCCAGAGAGGGAGAGGTTCAGTGGGAATTTTGATGGGAAGATCTAACATAGCAAGTTGGAAGCTGTCTTCATTTGTAAACTCTGGAAATACTCTGGGGGGGCTGTTCAGCCTCCTTTATGGTAAATTGAAACCTGCTGATGAGAGGTTGGTTTTAACTTTAAAAGACCTGTTAAAGGTAAGCCATGGATGCCACAGGTCTGCTGGCCAAAAACTGACGGCACTTGCTCTAATGAGCTCCCCTGATTGTTGTTTCCCATATTCATCAATATGTTCCTTGGACTAGTAAGGCTTTACTGGCTGTTATTCAAAAACAATTATTTGGACAGCATACATAAATGGTGATCAAGGAGGGATACCTGAAGATCCCTCTCCTTCACACCTTACCAGAAGAATATTCTTTTTACTGGGCTAGGTGGTCTTGGTTCTCCATCTCTTCTGTGTCATCAACCTGACATTCCTCACTGGTGGCCCCGTGGTCTGATGTCAAGATGAGCCAAGACATCTTTCCTTCCCTCCAGCCAATGTGGGTGCTTTGACAGGATGTGCTGGACTGATCTCAGACTGAAGGTGACATTTCTGTGTCTGCCTTGCCTTTGGTTCGTGTCACAGTGTCCTTGGTTGATGCACCGAATCTGGGCATGACAACATGATAGGCAAAGCAAGAAACAATCCTCCTTTGTTCCCATGTACCAGTGGGATTCAAAATCCAGCTGGAGGAGGAAGGAGGTGCATTTTTGTAGTATTTTGTGTTGGCCACTTCAGGTGTTAATTACAATTACCCAGCAATTATGGCACCTCATACTGGAGGTGAGTAGCTGGGGTTTAGGTATTTCCCTGCTGTATCCAAGCACACAGAAGGGAGGTGTGGGAGTTTCTGTCACCACACCTAAACCCTTTGTCAGTCTTGGGCCAGAGCGCCCAGAGTGATTAATTGTTAATGATGGAGGAGCTGCATTGTTTGTCCACTGAATAAATAAAGCATATTTTCCAGCTGTTTCCTCCTCCAAGTCTCTCCCAGCTCCTTCCAACTTCCCCACATCATTCCCTTTTCCTAATCTTCCCATCTTTTCTGTGACTTTCTTCTGCTGTTTCAGCTCTGGCGGGCAATTCCCAGGGTGACAGAGGGCTTTCCAAGGGCAACCTGAATGTCCCAAATGTCCCCATACACCCCCTTCCCAAAATCATCTGTGTGAAAAAGTGATGGTTTTGCCTTTATGCAATGATCACATTTAATTATTAGTTAAATATTGAGGTCAGCAGCCACTCCTATCCCTAAAGAAGTGCTATGCCTTTTAAACAAGCAGAGCTGGAGGGCAAGGACATTCAATGATCAAACCATCTGCAGAAGAATTGACCTTTCCATTTGTCCTTCAAAGCCAAAGTTGCCATATTTTCCCAGAACCCGTGACCTATACAGCAAGTTGGTGTCCTCTTAGGGTGGCTGGCCCTAAGGTGCGCACGTTTGCTGCCACCTGTTACAGAACCTGCCATGTTTTCAG
>NW_005054396.1:635775-659034 GCF_000277835.1 Geospiza fortis | reverse complement strand
TGCTGGGACACACCAAAACCCATTCTGAAAGTAGTGCACCAGTGAAATGAACAGACCCTGAGGACACTCTGAATCAATATGTAATAACAGTGGTGCTGTATGAAGCTTCCATTCCATCAGAGCAGCTCTGTGACATTGATTTGTGCCAGAGAATAACTAGGAAGCTTTTCTCTCTGTAAATCCACTTCCTAACCTGGCAGAATTTACAGCATGGAAGTGTCTGTGTGATATTAGTTCTAGTTTCTTCCATGTGTTCTGACAGGGATATGTATCTGGTTGTCTTCGCTGAGAGTACATGTCCTTTAGAAATGTTGTGGGTTTTTTTTTCTAGAAGGGTTTTACTTGGAAAAAAAATTAATTACAGTTTTATGATGTTCAAATATTGGAGTCTTTTCTTAGCAAAGGTACATATGTTTTTTCTAGCACAAAAATGCATGTGTGTGCAGGGTTCTGGGAATCAGTGGAAATTATGTTAGCTAGAACATGGGTTTTGTTCATATGTTGGGAAAGCCAGCGCTGCCATTGAATTTAACTCTAAACAAAATAAGCTGGGTATTGTTTTTAACTCATGGGCCACCCAGTTGAGAAATGTTTTCACTATATCAATGAGGACAACTGTGAGAAGTCAAGTGCATTGGAGTCAGACTCATCTCACCATCTTCAGGTGTCCAACTTCAGCATCATCAACTTGACATTGGGACTGTCTGTATGAAGGAATTCAGGATGGAATGAACCATCATGGTTCCTGTGGAAACATGAGGTCTACAATTGTCTGTTTCTATCCAGAGGGTTTTAAGGGAGCCCAGAACTGCCACTTATAGTGTAAATACCCAGTATCAGCCTAGATAAATCCTGTGTTTTACCCCTGAGGTTCTCAGTAGGTCTCCAGACTCCCAGTCTTACCTCCCACTCACCTGGGTGCAGTGCACACTGTATATATAGAGCACCAGTCCCTGCTCAGCCTGTCTTAATTAATAACAGCTTTATTATCTGATAGGGACCCACAGAATATAACCTGTGACACAGAAGGCTCCTGCCATGAGGATGGTTCCCTGCAGACAGATGGCAAGCAGAAAATATGCCAGAAATGCTCTGCCCCAGAAGGTTCCCTTTCAGGCATTGCTGGCTGGTGTGGGCGCCAGTTACAGAGGAGTTCTTCAAGGCTAAGGCAGCATGGAAAACCTGCAAGGGAAAAAACATGAAACCAAACAAGGGAAGAAGACCCAAGCAATTAGTATTCTCCAGTGAGGGTTTTATTTCAGCCCGTCGCTCTCCCTCTCTGCTTAGCACTGTAGATATACACCTCGTGGGAGAGCAGCTCTGCCCAGGGAGATGCAGCATCCACGCAGGCAGGAGAAGGAGTGGGAGACAGCACGTACCCAGCTTAATTTTACAGGCTGGGAGCAGATTTCAGCAGCTGACGTCATGACTGGTGTGAGGTTGGTGGGGACGTTGGTGGCAGAGGCAGTAATTAAACCCCTGGCATTCTGGCTGGAGGCATGGTCATGTCCTGCTTCATCTGAAGCAGAGTTGGCCTGACACAGCAGAAGCCTTTACGTAACCAGGCCAGATTTTCACTTTTGGAGCAACAGTTTCAGAAGAACTACAGAAACTACAGACAGGATTTGTTGCTACTTATGAGCAGGGGGGTGAGAGCAGTTCTCTCGCCTCCTGTCTCGCACCTCTCTGGGTGACAAGAATGTCAGGGAGTGAGAGCTGGTCCTGCAGCTCACTACCAGGCTTCTGTTTCTATTCCCATTTCCTCTGTGCTTTCTGTTGGGATAGCAGAGGTTTGCACTGGCATGTGAGACATCTTCTTATTGCTCTCTACAACTGCAGTCGCATTTCAGAAGCTTTTTGGCACGTTGCCCTGCTGGCAGCCCACAATCGCAGTAGCAGCTTCTCGGGCTGAAATGTTTTTGTTGCAATGCATTTAGCCCATCTCTATTATTGCACAAGCTTTTCTTTTCTCCCTCATCTGCTCTGGCTGTATCAGGAGGTATGAACCTTTCTCAGGGAATCTTTAATATTTTTCAGCATTTGGAGTGAACATGAATAAACACTTGTTAGGTAAAAAAAGCTTAATTGGAAAGCCTCAGTGTGTTTCTTGGCTTGTCGTTCTGGCTGACACCATCTCTTGCAGACACAGTATTACAACAGCAGTAGTGCAGCAATACACTTAGGATGGCTTGGTGCATGTAAACACAATTGTTTGAAGGGGGAAGAATCATACTGACATGCCTTCAACTCCTGATGTGGTCATTGCCTATGCCATGAATGTGCTCTCCTTGTAGACACACTCACCCAGTAGTTTGCTGGAAAACAGAGGCTTAAAACTGATAGGCATTTTCTAACAACATTTAAAACTGTGGGATAATTAAAGTGAAATGCTTTAATTAATCTGTTTCCTTTTCAAGTAAAACCATTCAGCCAGAGTAAGAACAATAGATGACTCCCCATGAGCTCATCAGCTGTAAATCCAGGGTGTAAAGTAAAACAAACACATAATAAAATTTCTGCCCTGTTTTTTTCCCCACCTGTTCTTTGGACGATTCATCTCTTTTGGAAAGCTTATTAGTTCAAGACTTTAAAATCATGGGCTCTACATGGGGAGCAAGGATGATATGCAGGCAGAGGACACTGAGGTCTTGATTTGAGGCAGGGGTGGGAAATGTTGGCATCCTTGGTGAGGAATGAAGTGAGCCAGAGAGTGGTAGGCTGGGGGGCATGTGTGCTTTGGGGATCCCTGCCCAAGTTCAAAGCACTTATGCAGACACTTGCCTGTAATGATGTATTTAAACATAGACCTGAAGATCTTAAATACATGCACAAAGCTAAAACTCTAAACCTGTCACCTCAACATGTGCCTGTGTGTTTTTCTGAGTCAAAGCCTGCACAGTGAGGTGGGTTTGGTGAGAGCATGGCTGGGATACAGGCTCACAATGACTGGGACCAGCAGGGCAGAGCTGGAGTCTTTTGTAGGAACTCAGCTTCCACTGTCAGAGTCTGTAGAAGCCACAGTGTCCAATTAACATCTTTAATCTTATTATCTCAAACCTTTTATCTTCACATTTTCTTGTCTGTTTGTTTGTTTTCTTTAAATTTGTTTACATATACTGAACTGAAAGTTTTTCTGGAAATGCTGGTATGACTTTTAACTGCAAGAGTGATTCACAGAGAATAATTAATTCAAAGATCTTGGCATCTCTTTTCCTTGTAAAAAAAGGTGGTGGATATTCTGTGATTTTCTTGAAAGATTTTCCCTCTAAATGTGCATGTTTACACTCACACCCACACAGACTCACACACATTTGCAAATGCAGACACTTCCCTCTTCTTCTGGAGCTTTCAAGTTCTGGAGCAGCACATCTGACCTGTACAATTAACACTTTCTGCTATGTATCTCCTTTATTTATGTCTAAAAGCAAGACAGAGCTTTTGAGGTTGGTGGGGCTCATCCTGTAGTTTTTTGTCCACGCCTTAAACTTCCTGAGCTTCCTGCACTGAGCAGGCACATGCAAACAGCAAGGAAGGTCTGTGCCCCATGTTAACTCCTGCAGGAGTGGTAATTTCAGGCTCCATCTGGGAGGCTGCTGCTTGGCCTGGGTCAAACCAGGCATTTTTCTAAGGAATTAAACAGCACTGATCATCTCTCAGTGCCCAGAATTGTTCCTC
Source organism: Geospiza fortis (assembly GCF_000277835.1). Lineage (NCBI taxonomy): Eukaryota > Metazoa > Chordata > Aves > Passeriformes > Thraupidae > Geospiza > Geospiza fortis. The sequence goes on along the minus strand of NW_005054396.1, from coordinate 655,359 downwards.
AGTGTTGTTTAGTTTATCAAATATTGCTGTTGATATAAAGGTTATAGCTTACTCTCATTTTACTATCTATTAGCAGCAAAAGGAGTGAGTTCTACCTCAGACTTTGTAAGCCCTCAGGAGTATTCTTAGGCAATAAATTAAGACTGGACCTTGCAAGTCTGGAAAACAAGCTCATACAGAGCATAAGGGGTAGGATTTTCCCATTGGCACCATAAATGAAGTCTCTCATGAAACCTGGAGTGGCTCCTCACTGTAAACATCAGCCATACTTGAACTATTTGCTTATTAGAGCTCATAATTTCATTTGAAATTTAGGCACCTAAAGAAAAAAACCCAAGTTGCTAAACTCCTTTGAAGAGTAAAATCTCATTTTTTCCCTTGTTCTGAAAAAAGGTCATTTATGCAATGCCAGAATTTCTGTAGCTTACTACTTTCCAATATTATTTCAGAAGTAAAAAGCTATGATGCTGCTTTTTAATCACCATCACAGCAAGACAAAAATCCTACTTACTTTGCAGTGATGGTTATATCATTGCAATACTGACAGCTCCCTTGGGACCTGTGCAAGGTAACAAGAAGGCTCGAGGTGAGCTGGATTCAGCCAAATAAAAAAGGAGCCCACAGTAGAATACAAAGTCACTCTGTAATTATACTCCAGTTTTTTCTGCCTTGTCTATGAAGCAGAGTCATTGGAATAGGAGAGCTTTTAAAATCAGGGAGGACCAAGATTATTATAAATAACTACAACAACTCTCGGCTCTTTGAGGGCATTTATTCAAATGCCTCTAAGCCCTTGCTCTTTTCAAAGAGAGATAAATGTAATTATCACAGTTCTAAAGTGAGGAAAGATGAGGCTTAATTAACTACTTGTGGATATACAGCAAATAAGTAGCAGAGATGGGAACAGAAACCAGTTTTCCTGACTTCCTCTGGCACTTGAATCCGAGTGCCACCTCTGTCAGGTACACACCACCGTGAGATAGGCCAGGCAAGATACCACTGGGAAAAAGCTGAGACCACAGACAGTCCCAAGCCCAGCTGAAGTGTCTCTGGATGCACCTATTGCCTGTGATCTGGCATTTGGTGAGCACAGCCTGGCATGAGGGACCTGAATCTTGTGTGTGTGAGAGAACAGTTTGATTGTCATAGTGTTGTCCTCCCAACAATCCTGAAGTTTACTTGTGGGAAAGAGTTACCTACTGAGGCACTGCCCACCTGGCTGCTCTCTGCTGCTCCACCACTCCAGCTGTGCTACCCAGGGACTCCTGGCTTTATCCATGTCAGTGGTTTGGGATGCAGCCACAGTGGTACACACCCTACACCATCCACTGAGGGTTCTTGGTATCCAACCTCTGTTGCTTTCGTTCCAATGGCAGGAATGTTCATGCAGGCTCAGACAGGACCTGTGGCCACTGAGCCATGCACTGGGAGACTCCTTGTTCCACAGAACTGAGCCACATGCCTGGAAGAAGAGGCTGTACTAGGAGGTGCAGAGATAAGCCAGGCACTGATTCCTCAAAGCCAGCATTTAGCCTTTGTTTTCCCAAAAGGCCGATGAAGGAGAAGGATAGCTTTAAAGTGTTCTGTTCTGAATAAACAGTGCCAAAGAAGAGCAAGGGATCTCTCTTTCACCCCTCTTGCTGGCTTTGGGGCAGGAATATTCAAACTCTTTTTCCTCAGTGGCTGCACAGCCTGGATGCTGTGTCTTCCTTAGGCACTGCCAGCTGTCATAACAGCTCTGGAAGTCAAGGTGCTCACGGCATCTCCACAGGCTCTCTGAAGGTTTATCCACCTGTTTGTCTCAGGGTTTTCTTTTCCTATGGTTGTGATAGAAGTTGTCTCAGCAAATGAGGAGAATTCATTGCTACCCAACTGAGATCTCTTTCCTGTTTGGGTCAAATGTAACCTGAAGCTTTCAGATTCCACTCACTGTGGCTTCCTGAGCACACTAGTGTGTGTCTACAGCCATTTACCCAACTCCAGGAGGCAAATCAAGTTAAAATGCTCAGAACAAGTTTTTTTCTGGCTTTTACTCATGACTTACTACGTTGCAGCAGTGAGGCTTTTAAGAAAGAAGGTATTTCTACTCCAGGCTTAAATAACAGGCATTAGCACAGCCAGCAGGTGTCTTGCTGCTCACAGCCTGGGCAATATCAGCTTTTGCTGAGAACTGAAGTAGCTACAACTGTGGCAAGGGGTGACTTTGATGGCAGAGGGAAACCTGTAAATGGGAATCATAGCTTTTACTTCCAGCCACAATCAGAAGACCTATTTAGCATTTGCTCAGCTTCCTGCAGGACAATGTTATTTTTATCCCACTAAAGCTTAAGGGCAAGCAAAGAAACCTCTGAAAACTTGCTGTCTTCACTATGTTGAGTCAAAGTGACCACTGGATGCTACCTTCAAATGCATGCATGTACATATATGTATCGTCTATTGAAGGTTCTCCAGTGTGACTTTATATTCAGGGCTTTCAGGTCAGATGGCACTTAAAGACACTCAAGTGCTTGAAGAGAGAAGTGGAGACTCTGACTCAGTGTTTGGGTGGCAGCCTGATCCATCACCCAGATGTCGCAGACATCTCTTTGTGAAAAATCCTTTCTTCAGGATTTTTCCTTCTGAGAAGCTGTGGCCTCAGAGACAGACGTAAACAATAGGTTATCTGCTGCTGTGGAATGCAACAAGTTCGTCTAGATTAACCCATCTTAGATGTTTGTAAGTAACGGCCAATCCAGAACTGAGATCTCTTGGACAGAGTCCAAGAGAGCTGCTTTGTTATCATTCTTTACTTTCCTTTCTTAGTTTAGCAGTTTCTGGAAAGCTCTTCCTCTTTTTTCTTTTTAGTATAGTTACAGTATATGCATATATCTTAAAGTAATAAATCAAGCCTTCTGATCATGGAGTCAACATTCTCGCCTCTTCCCTCACCCTGAAAACCCTTGTGATCACCATCACACCCAGATACTTTCTTCCAAGGAGAAATTTCAAAACAGATGTCATTGAAGTGCTTATTTGTGAGAAACAACCTGAAGACTGAAGGCAAGGAGGAGGGAGGGAGAGAGGAGCAGCAGCAGCCATCACTGAAGGTGCTGTGGGTACAGATGCTGCTGCAGCTCTCCTGCATCCCCTTCCACTGTGCAGATGTCAACAGCTGTAAGAGGAGCCCAGGATGTAGCTTAGATTTTGCTGTCATCGCTGATTCCAGAAGCTATTCTGGAATGCCACCTGCTGGCATTTTTCCTGTTAACTACCCTAGAGATGAACTGTTGTGTGGTCACATCCCAAGCCTGGAAGCAAAGAGACAAAGTTGACCTTTTCAGTCCTTTTCAGTGAATGTCCTTCTTATTTTCTTGGAGAGAGGTTGCCCTGAGGCCCTGTGAAAAGTCCAATTATGTAAGGGGGGGACTTGTTATGTGGGACCGGGAAAGGGGATGCTGGTGCCAAAAGAAGCGATGCGAATGGATCTGGGTGAAAGAAACAAGGAAAAAAGTAAAATGAGAGAAAAAATTCTTCACGACTAGTGAGGGATAAACGAGGTCTTCCATCAAGCACCAGTTTAGATGGCCCTCGAAAAGGAGCTTTTAAGTCTGTGATTTTGCTTTTTCCATCAAAGTTTATATGGCAGCGATTAAAAAAACCCCAACATCTTTTTAGTTTTTAGCTGAAACACTTTAAATTGGAAAGGAAGAGGAGGCACAGCTTCTGGCTCCTCTGCTTTTTGGCACCAACACCAAAATCTGCAGTGCTGATGTTTATAAACCCTGACAGTCCCGACAGCCAGACCAAAGCAAAGAACAAAGGCCCGTAGTGGTCAGTCACCCTCGTTCACACAGCAGCAGAGCTCTACATGCTGCTGCTGTATGCAATGGGAATAAACCTCCCAGCTGCCATTCTCCTCATGGAGACACCATCCTGCTGCTCCTCCAGCTTCCTGGCTGGGACCTGCTGCAGCTTTGAGGTTCCAGTGAAAAACCCCAAACAAACTCCCAAAGCACCCAGAAGGTCCCAAGTGCTCTGAGCAGCCTCAGTTGGGACCTCCACCCAACCCTCTATCCAGCAGCTTTATTTGAGGCCAGCCCTGGGCTGCCTCCTAGGTGGGTTGGTCTCTGGTTTTGCTGTCAGGATGGGCCCTTGAGGGGATGTCTTGTAGCTTCTCTGCAGCCCCCTTCAATGACTGCACCCCCAGGTGACCCCTGGGCTTGGGCCACCCCTTTGCTGTGTCTGGAAGCTGCTACCAGCACCCAGCTCTCCTCAGAGACTGTGCTGTGGGTGAGAGCACAGCCTGTGCTGGCTCTCCTTGTCCCCCTTCATGGGACAATGCTGGTCCCTGATATATATTTTTTTTCCCTATTTCTATAGTCCTCTTTTGTTCTCAGGATGGTCTCACAAGTTTTCTTTTAGTAAGTGCTGTGAACGAAATGGTTTCTCTGAAAATCACTGTGTTGAATGATGGTGAAGTCCTGCTGTCTGTGACAGCTATGAATGAGCAGTTTTGAGCAATCAACCTCTAGCCTTATCCAAGACACAAAGATCCCTAGATAGTCTAGTTGGGAGACCTTGGCTTTGCACTCATCCTTCTGGAATGGTCTGAGCTCTTTTCCAAGCTTTTCTTTTAAGAGACCTTCTGGGCATAAATCTGATTCTCACTGGTGGCTGGAAGGGCAGAAATGTAACTGAACAAGACTGTTTGTTCTGCTGGTGTGTGTCCGGTGGTCTGAGTAATCCACCCATACCTGCAGAGATCCTGCTGGCATCTCTGAAAAGCCTCCTGCTCATGGTCAGGTAGGGGAGGCTACTGGGACTTTGAGGGGTTTTGTTTGGCTTTACATACTTATTTCCTCATATGTTGCATGCAGAAGTTGATGCATAAAAGATTTATTTGGCACGTGGAGCAGCCTTTTGAAGTGGAGCTTCTTCAGTATGATGTACTTAGGGTGTGAGTACAGCATAATTGGTCTTTAATATTTGGAGTTTTATGAAGTGATCACTGTGCCTCTTCCCCCAGTAAAGCTGAAATTCTCTTCTTTCAGACACTTTCACTTTGTGTAGTATGGCATGTTGCAGAAAAAAGCTTTCACTTGTGCACCATGTCACCCGGGGCTCTCCTTTTGGGTGAGCACTGCCAAGTGACAGATGTGTTCCTGCAGAACACTCACATGCCTTGAGAGCACATCTCTGGCTCGGCAGCTTTCTCTGATTGGGAAAGTGCTCTTTTTGTGGGGAGTAAAACACGAGGAGATTTATGGCCTTCACTGATATAATGTGATCCAGCCATGACAGTCCTTTCATCATAATGAGTGATGGATCTTGTTGTTATTAATCTGATTTAACACTGTAACAGGTGGATTTGATCTACACTTGCCACAAAGAATGAATAAGTTAGGAAGGATAACACTGGAGTTGTTGTGGTTCAAACCCACTCAAGAAAAACTGCCCTGCATGTAAGGTGTGGATGGTTTTTTGATGGTGGAAGAAAGACAGAAGAAAAACCCCAAACCTTTTGCTGTTTGAGTTTGCTCTTTTCAGTGTGTGTCTCCTGGTTTTTGAAAGAGAAATTCCTGAGTTCTGCTTCTCACATTGTTAGTGAGTTCTGTGTGGAAGTATCTGTGGTCAGAGCAAGTCTAAGCAATTGGCACCAGCCCTGATTCTCCTTGACTTGCAGCAGGTGAGTTTTTCAAAGTGGGTTTTAGGTCTGCTGGTGTTTTAGCACAGGAGCTTTGCAGGGCCGTGTGGCACACAGGCAGATTATGTAGCCTATACATAACCTCTTTTGCAGTAACAACCAGGTCTTTTTAAAAAAATACTCTTGGTGAAAATGATCCTGTGTTCATCTGTAGGACCTGACTCTGTCACTTCTACAAATTTTTAAACAAAATGAGTCATGATATGCCTCAACTTATGTCTGAGCTTCTAAAGCTGATGAGAAAGGGGTGGGGACTGACTGGCCAGTCTTCTGTGTCTTGCATGGCCCACTTTACGTGCCAGTGAAGTGCCTTAGTCTGTGAGTCTGCCAAAGCCCTGTGCTGATGGCACTTCCACACATTTGAAAGCTGTAATGCAGGAGAAAAGGCTGTTGTCCTGTTATCCAGAGAGCTGATAGTTCAGCTGGCTTCCTGGGCATGACAACAAGCTCACAGTGATGGCACTACTGAGGCTTTGTGGATTCTGACTGCAGGCAAGCCTCGACAGAATAACCAGATCAAAACTGCTAACACCATAAGTTTTGCTTAAAAATTAATTAGTAGGAAGGAGGAAAAGGGGGAAGGGCGGACACTGCTTTGATGATTGAATTGCAAAAAGTAGCACCATGATAACTCTGAAGGGTGTTTGGGCTAGGACAACATAAGGTGTGGAAATACGTGGAAAATATGTTAAGAGGCACCTCTCCAATGTGCACAGGGTCTGGACTCTTACTGGCTTTTTCTGACACCCGTGGGAGCTCAGTCCTCATCAATCTGCTGCTAATCATTTTTGAAAGAGGGGGCTGATCATGCTTCTGACCTTTCTGGATGCTTCTGGTATTCTGAGGTTTAGATTGGATATTAGGAAACATTTCTTCACTGAAAGTATTGCCCAGCCCTGGCATAGCCTGCCCAGAGAAGTGGTGGAGTCACCATCCCTGGATGTATTTAAAAGATGTGTAGATGTGGCACTTAGGAACATGTTTAGTGCTGGCTTAACATTTGGACTCAATGATCTTAGAAGTCTTTTCCAGCCTAAACAATTCTAATATTCTACATTGCCCAAGGAAAGGATTCTAGTCCCTCCAAAGAACAAGCCAAAGGACAAGATAGGGCATCTCAGGTCCAAAACACAGGTAGCCCAAATTACCAGCTGCACTGGGGGTGCACTGAGTCCTCATCTGTATCTGTAGGAGCAGGCAGGCCTCCAGTGGTGGGTGGTGGGGCTTGGGAGCTTTAGGGTGTTGAAAAAGGCTTCTGTGAGAAACTGCATTTCACCTTCTTGAGATGTAAAGCCCTTGTGTTCAGCTGGCTTTCCATGGACATACCTGGTCTCCAGCTTGAAGGAATAAAAACACCTACTGCCTGATTGGGGAGGCTGCAAAGCAAGGATCTGGATATATGGATGTGCATGCACGTCTTCAGTAACATGTGCGTTTACTGTAGGCAAAAATTACACCACTTTTTGCAGTTATGGCTTCCTTATTCTTCCTGCTAGACCTCCCTTTTTTCTTTTCAATTTCTCCATAATTCCCACTTTGGCTGCAGTTTTCCCTTGTTGCTGCAATTTTCCATTGTTTTTTTCTTGCCTTAGGCTTGGTTTGTTTCTTCGAAGTTACAGTACAAGAGGTCTCCATGGTTTTGACTAAGTTTAGAAGGGAACTGATGTTTTGTCTTAAATTTCTGTCTGAAATAATTATTTTCATTTTTTGAACACTTCCATGTTCTGAAAGGCAGCCTGGAAATTTGTCTGGAAGATGAACATGGAGTAAAGGGTGTGCTTTTTTGCCTTCAAGAAGTAGCCAAATTATTCTGCTGAGTTATAGGTCTGAAAATACTTTTGCACATCCTTGTGGGAGAGGAGAGAGTAGACATTGGCAGAAACCAGCCTTTGGAAGTGTATTTCCTCTAAGGGAAAGGGGATGGGAGCAATTGTATGGAATACTGAGAATGAGACAGATGAGCAGATGGAGAAGCAAGGATAAGGATGTGGGAAGGGGGGTGAATGAAGTTTGTGTGGTAACATACAAACAAGTGAATCACTTAAAGGGACTTCTGCCTAAAATTTGCCACAACACACAGACATTTTCAACCTCTGCATTTCTGTATGGCCAGCCAGAAGCTGTGTAATTGTTGCCAAAGTTGTTCCCTGCCCTGGTTCACAGGAAGTTAACAGCTTCCAAATTGTGCCAGGATCTCATGTGGGTAAGACATGCTTGATGTGGAGGTTTTGTAGCAGAAATACCAATACTGATGTGAATGGAAATGCCTGCCTGAAGACACCAGAAAAACAGCAGATGAGGGTTAAAGGAGTGTCATGTATTAATTGCTGCAGAACCACACCATGTGTTTCATGCAAATAAATAACCAGAGGACAAAACCCAAACTGGAGCCTTTGAGATAAGGTGACAAGAGGATGACCCACAGCAGAAAACCAGTGAAATGCCTAGATAAGAGTAACAAAAGACTCAGTTTTGCCTGAAACTCTTGAAGGGTGAGACGCAAGATCATCATATCCACGGCTGAAAGGTATAAAAGGTGCATACAAAAATGAAGAAGAGCCTATCCCAGAGATGCACTGGACTGGTGGTGTTGCTCTACGTGCTTCCTGCTGTACTTGGCTGATCCTGAGAGATTGATGCATACAGTCCTGTGCATGTGAGTATGTTGGTGGGAGAATGGGAGTGGGTCAGACCAACTTACTGGAATATTTTTAATAAAAAATCACTTCCCCTACCTCTAAGGTCTTGCAATGAGTTTTGTTCCACAAATTTCCCACAGCAATGAGACTAAATGTTCTAGTTCTGCTAATAGTTCATGTAGGAGGTGATATGTATCCATATACATTTAATATAAACTCTAGTTGCCTTTAAAAATTACCTAGATAATTAGATTGCAAAGTTGCTACGTTAAAGGCGTATTCCTAAGTGAGGCACTCAGCTGCTGTGAATTGAAGTCATCTGTTTAATCTTCATGCTGCCCTCCTGTAGGAAAGCTGCTGCCATCCAAATATTTCTCATTTTCTAAATGCTCAGCTTGAGAGGTGCATGGAATGCTGCCAATTATAGGTGACACTACTGCTCTGAGGCATATAAAGTGCCACAAAAAAGCACCATAAAGAAAATCAGGCCACCCGAGTTACCTCTCAAGCAGGCTTTCTGCATGAGAGGTTCTGGCTGACCTGGATGCTGCAGCTATAAATGAAGGCAGGTCTCTCTCTCTGCTCCCACAGAAGTGAGAAAAACTTGTGCTCTGACTGCGGTCCAGGTGCCTTTCCTCCCTTCCTATCTGTCTCTGTTCCTGGCCATGCTGGTGGCCATGTGAGTTCTGCAAAACAGCCACCTATACCCAGTGAGGGCTTAGAGACAGTGCAAGGGGCTGGCTTTTGCTTTCCTCATGGAATTGTGGGGAGAGAAGCAATTAAATGCTTGTGAAGTATTCCCAGGTGATAGGGATGAGGTATCCAGGAGAATAATAAGTCTGTGTTCTTAAAATCAATTAGGATAGAGAAGTGACGCTGAGCAAACAGGTTGCTGAATGAATGCTCTTGGTTTTGTCATTCCTTCAGTGGTGCAGGAGGACATGGGAGTGTCCTGTGAGCAACAGCAATGCCATGGGACTGATAAAATAACCTTTATGCAGTTAAGAAGTTTATAAATTGAAGATTTCCAGCCATATAAATGTGTCTTTTTTCATTGCTGCTCAGTTCTGCTGTTTTCCTCATCTCTTCACAGCCATCCTGTTTGAAGGGTGGGTTGTGCAGCTGAGTTTCTGGTTCCCTGTGCCTTCCTGCTGCCATGCTCCTGGGCTGATGCTGTGGATGCTGTCTGGCAGACACTGGACACTGCTGCAGGCTGTGTCTTTGAAGAAGACAAACTCACCAGTCCTTAACCAGTAAGTGAGAACATCTGGGGATAATATTTTTCATTACTTCTTAGAAGTTCAGTTTAGAGAAAAAAGTGCATTGTCTTTTACCCTCTTTCTCTCACAAGAGTTAGCAGGGCTTAGTTTGAATTACATCAATGTTTGCAATAATGTCCTTAATCTAGAGTTCAGTGAAAAGATTTGGAGATGAGTCAATGATTTTTAACATGGCAGCTTGAAGTGAAGTTGAAAAAATGAGAGTAGTGAGTTCCTTACGCTTCTTGCTCCCTCAAACGTAGGGATATTTCCCTGCTGCCAAAGGGTGGATCTGTTCTGCTCTCCAACAATAAAAAGCAGATGATTTTCCTTCTTAAAATACCCAAAGGGGATTGCTAACACAGATCCTCTTCTGTCTGTGCCCATCCTCATGTGCAGAGCCAAATCCCATCCCTTCTAGCAGCAAGGAAAAGCAAATCCCTGGCATTGAGGGCACCCAGATTAACCCACTGCAGGATTAGGATGCTTGAGCTGTTGTTAGAAGATTAGTATATTTGGTTGTCAACACTTGCTGAACTTGGCCTGAAAATGATTTCCAAAGAGGTCACTGACTCATGGGTGCCAGTTTGCCCAGCACATTGGGAAGGCCCTGCAGTTAAAGCAGTGGCTGTAAGGATTAAACTGGAGTACTGAATGTGCAGAATATCTTTAGGATTTTAACTTGTCATTGCTGGTGTTGGGGACAGAAGGCTCTGGCAGACTGATCATAATATCTGAGCTCCTGCCTTGCTGGGGAGGTGTTTCTGGGGTTTTGCTTTCTGGAGTTTGCTGCTGATGGCAGTGTGTGCCATTAGGTGGGTGAGCTGCCCACAGATGAACTTTTCTCAGCTCCTGCACTGTGCAAAATGAGTTTATTTTGAGGACAGGGCCTCCACAGGGGCATTTCTAGGTAGAAAGCAATTGGCTTCCACTTTCTGTTCAGGGACTCAAACTGTCTGTGCTCATAATGTTTTATTTCAGCTACTAGCAGGAGGATTCATGTTGAGGGATTTTTAAAATATAGGATCTTCCTCTTGTCAGCAGGGCATTAATACCAGCACAAAGTCTGCTCATGCTAGCTCATCACCTTGTAAATGCTTACATGGCTTTCCAGTGCATGGGGGAGTGGCAGTGGAGCTCTGGTCCCATTGCAAGCAGTCCTGCTCTGGTGTGTGTGCTGGAGTCTGAGTGCTGGTGGAGCTCCTCTTGGTGCTGCAGAGAGTGTGCATGGGAGGGGTGGGCATGGTAGATCTCTCCTTCTTGAAAAGCAGCTTTTTTTCTGATTTATTTTCTTCTTCTCTTAAAATATATGAGGGTTCTAAAGAGTCTAAAGATAGACCCTTTAAAGATTTTTTGTAATACAGGAAGAGCCTGAATTTTCCTCTGTTTATCAGCGGAAAACTGCCCTGATGGTAAAATACCTGTTAGTTGGAAACTGTTTTTCTCTATCACGAGCCAGATGAATACAAACTTATATTTGATTCAAAACAATTTATCTTGAGAAGTACCAACCACTGTCTGTGTCATGGAACTGGTTCCAGTGATTCCATTCAGCAGCATTAGCTGGATTTCATGACACATCCTCTTGTAAATGTGGATTTTATCATGCTTCTTTTTGTGCATCCAAACATTAGCAGCCATTTCTTGTCTGAAATTAATATAACTGCATTTGCCACTCCTGTGACAATATAATTTTGTTTCCTCAACAGGCCAGCAAAGATATTCAAACCCATGTGGAAGAAATAAGCTTGAAAGTTCTCTCAGAGAAGATACACTATAGAAAGGTAGGGCCTTTCCATAAAAGCTTCCTTTGAGTTTAACTCTGGTATCTTAAAGCTATAGATGTCCTGAGCATTCCCACTTTTGGGAATGCTGCACAGCCTAGTGAAGCAAGAGACATTCAATTTTAATAACTTTATAAGCACTAAGTACATTGCTCTGTATTTTACGAATGTACCTGAGGGGATTTTTGTAGAGCTGCATGATAAAATAATTTTGACTATTTTATCGAAGGCCTGTGTTGTGATTTATTCTGAAAAAAACCCCACAAAATCTTCTGAAACCCAGAATGTGGGCTTTAAGTTTCTGCCTGGATTACAGAGTGTGGCCAGAGGACAAGGCCACCACTGTGGTGGCATTGCTTCCGCTTGTCTCACTGCAACAAGAGATGCATTCTGGAATAACCAGCAAGAACATGGGACAGCAAGGTGTGTGTGGGGAGGGGAGGTGGGTGAATTTTGGTTCTTCCACTTGTCCAGTGTGTCCTGCATGGAGAACTTTCCCTAGATTTAGGTCAGCATGGACCTGCCTGAGCAGCTGTGCCTAACAGGCACATGTTTGATAGAGTGGCCTGTGTTCAGTGAGGAATTTTAGGCCACCCATTTGTTGGATGAAAATGTACTGTCTGACATCGTGCTGAAGTCATTTGGACCATCTGATGAGTAAAGACATATATATGCCTGTACACACTAGATATGTATAGAGGGCCATAAATAAGACATGCTCCAGTGTGGAAAAAGATTCTAATCTGCTGGAGGGAAAGACCGTACAGTGTTTGTAATGGTTCCGCTTGTACTTCAGCCCATGCTTGCTGCAACAAGTGCTTATAAACTTGTGACTTGAAGGCAGTTTCTAGGACATGGGCAGAGACACTGTGTACATATCTGGGGGGTTCACAAAGTGAAAAAAGCAGAGAAAAATGCCAATGCCACCATGCTGTGAGCTCAGGCCTCTGTCTTTTTCAAGGAATATGCTATGCACAAGCAGCTCTTGATTTTGATCCATGCATAGAGCACAACATGTTGTCTGGCTAATAAGAAATAATCATACTTAAACCACTGGTTTCCACATCAGAATACCTCCAAAGGGTGGACCTCAGAATGCCTCCAAAGGGTGGACCTCACACCTACACAGACAAACAGACAGCAACAGTGCTGGCTGGCTGCCCACCGCTTCCCACAGCTGGCAAATCCATGTTCACATGGGCTTTCCACCCCATCTCAATGGCCAAGGAACTCCAGCTGGGTTAATTCCCAGTCCCATGATGTTGTTTCCAAAGGGTGAAGATAGTTGCTAGTTAATTCGCTGCCTTTATATTTGACATGTGCCAGTTGCCAGCCAGACTGTCTGCTTGGTAAGCACTGTGGCTGCACAAGGTAAATAACATTTTGATGCTGAACAATATTTAAAATTGGCTATAAAAGTTTAAATTTGAGAGGAAACAAGCAGAAATATAAAATGAAAGGAGTGGGTATGGTGAGATTGTGGTTCTGTAGCAGACAAAGGTGCAGGTGGAGACTGATCAGCTTGCATGGCTTGCACTGCTTCTGTGGAGTGGGCTTGCACTGCAGGGCAGGAGCCTTTTCTATATCAAAGAACAAAAATTTACTCATGACCCAATCTCCATCTGGGGCTGTAGGAAGATCTGAAGATGCTCACACGATCCAGGCTATGGATCTGTGTTGTTTATGGTCAGACTGGATCTTAGAGTTCCTTTCCAACCTAAACTTTCCTGTGGTTCTGTGTGTTATATCTGTGTGTTCATCTCTGGAAATGTTTAAGCCAGGCTGGACAGGGTTTTGAGTAACCTGGTCTAGTGGGGTGTGTCCCTGCCCGTGGCAGGGGGGTTGTTGGAGCCACATGATCTTTCAGCTCCCTTCCAATTCAAACCATTTTTATCTCCATCTTGCCCAAACCCCACATCCAGTCTGTTTCTCTAGCACCCTCTGCCAGCATTTCCCACTCAGGAGCATTAAGATTTTGAGGTGCAGTATTTTACATTAAGTGCTCAGTTTCCCTCCCCCTGGCAGGGATGAGGAAGGACAAAGCAGGCAAGAGCCCAGAGCATGCACTCATTAGCTACTGTCTGCCAACAAGTTGGGAAAGTGCAATGTTATATGAAATGTCTGGCTGTTATAAAAGGCTTTGGTTAAGTAATCACATTTCTCTTGCATAAGTGCTTGTTTTTGGGAGGCTTTAGCCAATTGGAGGCTGCAGCAGCACACAGACAGAAAGTATGTCTAACTTGTGTGAGTTTTTATTTTTCTTTTAATAATAATAAGTGATTATTAATCTGCTGAGAGTTGTATGAAATATCTTTAGATAGGGTTAGGAGGCGGAGACTCCCCAGCACTGCCTGTAGCTGAACCACAGCTGTAAAACGCTGCCATAAAGCCTGTGTGGATTCCTGTGAGTAATATTTCTGATTCTTTTAATGGGTGTTTGTGACTGGAGACTGCAGGCAGGAAATGTTGCAGACATTTATTGCAAGCAGTAAGTTAGAGGGAGGCAGGAGGTGAGAGACACTAGTGAAACTATTGCCCTGTTTAATAAGGCTTTCCTCCTAGACTTCTGTAAGCAAACACAGGTTTCTCTGAAGATGTGCAAACAAGGTTCTTCCAAATATGCTAATGAAAAAGTAATGTGATGCTGAAGTCAACTACAGGACTGTGGGAGGTCAGAGTTTTGGCCTGACAGGGAAGTCACAGGACGAGCTAGTCCCGTGTACTGGAGCAGGAAAATGTCCCGTTCTTATATTCTTTCCTTCATCATTGACAAGTGTACAGTGATATTTTTCTTCTACATTTTCATGGCTTTCAGAAATCTGCATGTCAGTTATTTCCTGAGCCAGAAACAATATCTCTAATAGTACAATACAACAGTACAACACAATAGTACAATGGTGGATTTTTCTTTTCAAAATTTGCTAATCCAGTGTATCTGTTGAAGACAGCACGTTGTTCTGCAATTTGATTGACATAAATCTAGTTGGGATTATGTCATATCTTGCATTCTTCCACATAGGATTTTAATTTTTATATTTTAAATGGGTGTTTTTTCTCTTAAGATAGGACTGAAAAGGAAAAAAACTTGTGTAGATTCACAGAAAACAGAACCTCCCTTCCCACTTCCTTGTGATGTGTCTGGATGCAGCCCATTCTGTGAACAAAGCCTGGAACTATAAAACAATTCACTGAAGTGGGAACTGGAATTTATTGTTCAAGACTGAGTAATGTGAAACAACTCAGTTGTTACTCCTGCCAACCCTGGAAAGCATTGAAGTGCCATTGTAGAGAGAAAGCAGCTCAAGTGCTGAGCTGTGAGGAGAAATAAAGCTGTTGCCTATAGTTGGGTGTGTATGTGCTTACTCTTAGAGGTGGCACTAAACTTTTCTGGCATAGAATAAATGCTGGACTAATGGAAATCTCTTGGGAAAGCTCAAGTCACTACTTACTAACTTTGAAAAATTGTAGAATGTGGATTTTATAGTCTATAAAGTGCTTGAGACGTGCTAAAGCAGTTAAAGCTTATTTGCAGCCAGTAGATGAGGAGGTAATACCACCATGAAAGGAAGTTAATTTGTCAGAGTTATAGGATTAGAGAGGTAAATGTGAGAAGTTATGTTGAACTAAAAGGCACCTGGCTGCTAAGTGAAGACTTCAACATTTTCATATTTGCTTCCTAGAGTGGGCAAAATTGATAAGCCTGTTTGCTTCAGTAAAACAGTGATGCCAGATAAGCTAATTTTGTGAGCTAATTATTTAGGCCTTTGTGAAAACCTTAGGCAAACCTAAGTTATGGCTCTTGCAATGGAGGGTGGCAGAGCAGGTGGCTCTCTCAGACCTTCCCATTTTTGTTCTGCAACCTCACAAGATCTCGTCAAAGGGAAATGCTCCTAGCCCATACAAAGGCCTTTTTAGTTCTAATGAAAACTCCACACATAAAAGTTGGCAGTTAAAATTTGTGAATTTACATCATTATTTCTAAAACAGTCTCTGGGATGTGGAACAAATCCAGGCTTCCTTTAGGATAAGCCAACAGTATCTCTAATGTGTTTCAGAGTAAGATGGATGCTCTACATAAGTTGAAGATTTTGGTGATGTTTCTGTCTCTGGCTACTTTCACAGTCATGGTGGTAATGAATGCTGGAAATGCCACTGGGACTTTCAAAGGTAATAAAAGCAAATTTTCTTCATTCAGAGGTGGGTTTCATGCTTTATATCATGCAATGATACAAGGTGGCTTAGATAGGATAGCTGTGTTTGCTGCCTCATCAACTCTCCAAATACACCTCGTTCTGTGAAAGGTGGAAGTAGCTGGTGCATCCTCCAGGTTTACAGCCAAACCAGTCCCTTGAAATCCAAATAATGTCCCTGCTCAACCTGGATCTAATGGTGATTGAAAAGCAGTCTTCGCATACCCTTATATCCTTGGTGGAAGATGTTCAGGATGCTGCTGTGGATTTGTAGGCAACAGTGGTACTGCATTTGAACACTACCTGGCTGAATCTGCCAGGAAATGCCATCATGCCATCCTCTGGATTACACAGACAGCTGTTTTTTCTGGTTCTAAGAGGGCAGGTGCATGGTGTTTACAATAAGGGACAGTGATCCCATAATGGATGTCTAAAGCAACTGCAGCACGTGGCTGGTTTGCACCAAGGGTGTGCTCTCGTCATCCTTGAACCCACTGAGGCAGGGAAGAATATTGAAGGATAAGGAAAATCAGCAGTCTTTCCCCTGGATGCAATAACACTTTTGCCCGCAATAACATTCCACAGGTCTGTTCAGGACAACCCCTGGCAACATCTCTGCCAAGTACAGCACTGATTTCACACCAGCTGGCTGGACTTTCCTCATCTGGAACATCATCTACGCCTGGCAGCTCGCCTGGCTCCTCTACGCCTTGTCAGGGATCTGTCGAAGGTATTTTCCCTATTTATTCTTTACAGCATAAATGAGAAGGGACAGTGACTCTTCCCTTTTGGAGTAGCTCAGTCTCTTACCTTCCTTTCAGGAGTTTCTAGGAAGAGCAAACCCATTGCCATCTATCTTGACTTGGCATGTTGGAGCTTTGTGGCTGGAGCATCTCTTATGTCCAGCATCCAAAGCTGGGAAGCAGTTTGCAGGTGTACATGAACTCCTCTAAAGAGTGGACAGGCATCAAAGTGTGCAAACTCCTCTATGAGGCTTCATTTCCAGTGGTTCAGGGAATCTGACAGATTTACCCAGTACCTGCACTTACCCATTGCTAGAGGCTGAGAATCCACAGGGGCAAAATTAATAGATTACAGAGCTAATGCTTTGAGTTTACTTTCTGTTAAAGATCAAACAACCAGCACTGGGGAGTCTCTTGGTTTGTTGAACTGGATTAGAAACTTTTCCTGGGGCTATGAGATCAATAACTGCCTGACAGGGAAAGCCACAGGTATTTCTGTATTGTATCAGAGAAGGACATAGAGGAGAAATAGTCTGATTTAAGCCAAAATGTTTAATTCCAATTTAAAGTCCCTCTTAATATAAGGAAAATGAGGCCAGAAAGGTTTGTTTGGTCAATGTAGGCATTGTTTTCCTCTCTCCATACCCACTTTTTCCTGGCAGGAATGAACTTGGATATGTCTTCATAAAGCCAGACTTGCTGCCAACACCTTTTTATGTGGCATGGTGTCTGAATAATTGCCTCAATGTTGGATGGCTCTTTCTGTGGGACCGAGAGTAAGTTGTCTTTTGTTACAAATACTTTTTAACACTCTTGATGGGATCACCCCAGTACTGTTTCTTCCTCTATGTTTTTTTTAACTTTGTGTGTGAGCACTTAATCACGCCAGCAAAACTCTATGCCAAGCTTTGCCAAAATGTAGCCTTCATAAAAGCTTGGGGGGGTTGCATTATGTTGTCATCTTGCCCATGAAACAGATTGGTCATTGAAGCCTAAGATCTCCTCAAAGCTGTTGTTCTACATTTTTACATCCACAGGTAAGACAGGAGCCATGCCTCTCTTTATGAGCACAGTTAAGCTCCTTGCCTTGGATGGTTTCCATAATGATGGTCACATTAAGGGCTTATGAGAGCACCACTGTCAAGAGGTGAAGAAATCACTTGGAGTCAGGAAAACAACTTCATGATTAAGAGAGTAAAAGAGCAACAGCAATATGTCAAAATGAGGGCTATGTGTAGTGATTACCTTTATTAAAGGCTGATCGACTTAGAGCCAGTAAGGGCCAAACATTAAAGCTACAAATTAGGGCATTGTGACACCACTGAGAAAAATGTGATGTCTACTGTGTGTGTACATGTTCTTTGTCCTAGATACCTACTTCCAGCCCTGGTGTTCCTGGCAGTCCTCTCTCTTACCACATGTGCCTCCCTTTTTGTTTCCCACCGAGCCTTGAGCATCCATTCCTCATGGTTTGTGAAGGCTCACAAAGCTGAGCTCTGGCTCATCCGCATTCTGGTAGGTGGCTTTTGAGAAGCTGTGCTGTGGGTAAATGGTAAATAAAAACAGCCTGTGTGCAGTGCTGGAGGTATCAAGAGTAAAAGATCCAGTGGGAGAACATAGCTAAGGAAAGATTTCTGCCCTGCACAGAAAAGTTCCTAGCAAACCTTCTGGAAAGGCATCTACATCTCTTGGCACAAACTGGGAGTGGGCTCTGTTCTTGGCACTTCCTGAAACACCAGTGTGACACATAACTGGGCTGGATCTCTGGAGCCCCTCAGGACTCCAAGGCTTCACCTTTTCTCTGTGTTGAGGGACTTTTCCTGCAGCTAGGTCCAGGGGTCTGGCTTAACTGCACTGGGGCCTAGAGGTCACCAAAGACAGAGTGTGTCACTCTTGTCCTCTTGCTGTGCTGCGCGGCAGGTGCAGAACGGGCTGGCCCTGTACCTGACATGGACCAGCATTGCCACGCTGCTGAACTTTGCCATCGTGCTGATCTACAAGTGGAACGTGCCCAATGAGAAAGCAACCACTGCTTCCCTGAGCATCCTGACTCTCAGCCTGGTGATATGGTAAGCAACCCCAAGGGTCCCCACAGAGCCTCAGAAATCCCTTCCACCTCTCACCAGGGGTGACCAGCTGTTCCAATTCCCTCCTCACTTGTCCCTCTCCCAACACCGAGTACAAAGGCCTCTGTTATAATTCATGGCCGATGAACTGGGAGTCTGGGCAGAGCTTTTATCCCCTGACCTCAGCAATGCCAATAAGTGTTGTGGGCCAGGAACGTGTTTTTGTGACTTGCATGAGCCCAGCCTGCCTTAGGTTTACAGCTGAAGGTGTGATACAGAAACCATATGAAACATGGCTTTATTTCCCCCTAAAGTTACCTTAAATAAATTATTTATGAACTTTTTGAATATTAGTAAATGAAAAATTTTGGACTCTTGTCCCAGCTGGCCCACAAAACCCCTCATTCTCTGTCTAATTCTTTTCCTAGGGAATGGAAAACAAAATACAGAGAAAATTCTTATTCTGATCACTCTTTTTCTTCGCAGGTTTTATGTAGAAAACTACTTTCTTGACAAGTATGTCCGCTATAACCTCACAGTCTACCCAGTGGTGATAGCAGCTCTGACTGGCAGCGCGTGCAGGAGCGGCTCGTTTTCATCCACACTGACCAACGACGTTTTTATAGGTGAATCTTCCCAACCCCTGTAAAAGAAGGCCTGTAAACACATCTTCCTCTGTATTGAGAGCAGAGAGACTTGCCACTTGAAAAGCATTATTTGTTCAAAGCAGAACTAGGGACCTATTTGAAGGTATTTGTTTTGCTAAGGAAAGAGCAGAGCAGAAATCGTTGCCCATGAGCCTCGGGGCTGAACCCAAAGATTGTGTTGTCTCATATTCACTTCCCAGTGCAATATGTTTGTCCTGCAATCCTCCATCATCCCCTTGGCTCCTCCAGCAGCTCCATCTGACATAGGGCAGGAAAGGAAAAGCAGGGCTGGGATGAAGGCTGTGGACTTCCATTTGCCCTGTATTGTTGGGCATATTGGAGCAGCGCATGAGCTTCTGACCCACAGAGGGCTTCACATGCTCCTCTCCTGTGCAGAGCCCAGGCTAGCCTTAACAAGTTTTCCTGGGATTATCTGGTTGCTGCCAGCCACTGTAGCAGAGTTGAGTGTAGTCATCCGTAGTAAATGGGCTTAAGCTGTCCAAATTCTGTACAATCACAGTCTGGCAGAAGCTGTACCATTATGAGCAGTTTTGTGCTGGCATGAAAGGCACT
>NW_005054396.1:622239-635748 GCF_000277835.1 Geospiza fortis | reverse complement strand
TGAGATGCCTATTCCCACCACGGGGTCAGCAGAAGGGAGCATGTTCCCACCCTTCAGCCTTCCCACTGCCACATACCAGTGGCCAAAGCTAAATTCTGGACTGGAATCACCATTGGAGCTGCTCCAGAATAGTTCCCTTTGCTCTAAGTGCAGCTGGAGCCCGGCCATGTCTGAAAGCACCCAGCAGGACTTGGCAGAGCTTGTCTGCCCCAGCCATGGGAGCACTGGAGGTTGGAGGTCTCCTGATGGTTGTGGCCACCAGGAATGTGGAGGTGTGCATGGTCTTTGGCAGGCAGCTCTGCTCCTGCAGTAGGTATTTCTTACCAGCAAAACTTCATTCTTAGTGGTTCAGCTGGTTTGGCTGGTAGGACAAGAATGTGCTTTTCCCAAACTAGTACATGTTTCTTTATATAGTTCAACTATTCTTGGAGTATTTTGTTAATGTAATGTATTTTAACTCCTGTGTCCAGGAAGTCTCCCCCTTTTTAGACATTCCTTGACCTGGAAGCACTGGGCAAGTTTCACTGTATAGCAGTGAAACTCTGAGAGATACAACTCTGGGGGTATGGATCCTGTACAGGCGATTGTGGGTTTTTTGTCTTTCCCTGAATACCCCTGTTCTGAGAGCTAAAGTATGACAAGAGGCACTGTCTTTTTTATGCTCTAACATGCCCCTGTGTTTTTTCCCCAGTTGTTCTGCTGGCACTGACGTGTTTGATCTTTGCTGTTCGGCTGGGATTAGTCGCATGGAGACACTGGAAGAGACCACTGGAAGCATCAGAATCCCAAGGTCCATCAGGCACAGTGGCCTGAGACCTCTGGCACTTTGTGGCTGATACTTAAAAGGGAGGAAAAAGAATTGGGCATGTGCTGGTCCTTCCTTTCTGTATCCATTTCCTTGTGCATTTCTCTCCTATTCTCCAATCCAAATGCAGATGTCTTGTGTCTGCAAATGTGTCTTGCTCCCACATTCCCTCGGATCAGCTACTCACAACCCTGTCTTGAATTCCTTTGATTTTACCCTGGAAAAGTTCAGGAAAAGGTCCTGAGCAGCCCTCTGCACCTTTGTGATGCCTGGGCTGTGGCTCTCTTCTCCTGCCAGTGCAAGGAGGGCTGCCAAGAGGCATCCAGCAGACTTGCACACACAGTTGTTCTTGTTTTTTCCTTGGTAGCTCGCTTTCTTTGAAGTGCAGATCCAAGTGAACTGTCCCTGGGGTTCCAGGGGAGCAGTGGGATGTCTGTCATTCCCTTGGCCATTGGTGATGAGCATCCTCAAGCCCTGGTGCTGTCAGCAGATCTCCTGCAGGCAGCCACTGCTCCTTTTCCTGCTTCTCTTCAGCATGACAGGAACAGATACTACAATTTGATATCTGCCTTTGCAGTGCCAGCTCTGCTGTTTGATATTCAAGGGGACAGGAGGAGTGACTGAAGATTTCTGACACAAATGTGTTGGCTTTCCCTGAGCTGTGCACAGCTTGGGCTGGCTGGATGTCTCTCACAGGGGGACTGTTTGTGGGCACTCTGGAAGGAGGTTAGATGCACAGATGAGCTGGTACCTGATCTGGGGTGAAGCCTGATGCTTCAAAGGAAGCCTGTTTTTTAAAAAAAAGAAAAATTGAACTGGTAGAGCGAGTTTATCCTGTATCAGTGCCTTCTCATGTGGCTTCACCACTTCGGAGTTGGGATTAGGAAGCCTAAAACTGGATTGACTGAATTTTTGGACTACTGCCTTTCCTTCCTGTGCCTAATCGAGAGCTGGTGGTACCTCACAGGTGTCTGGAAAGTCTTTGCACCAGGAGGTGCTTTCAGTGCATCTTGCAGTATTATTAACAAAGCTAAATTCTAAAATAACATGAGTTGTTGTTTACATTTAGCAAAAACCAAAAGCAGTGTAATGCAATTCCTCTCATCATTCTGGTGTGTTTTTTTTTTTAATTTTCAAATAAATCAGTTAATTCTACCACTCTGCCTATAACTCTGTAAATCATCTAAAGCAACTGTCCTGGCTCCCACCTCACTCATGCCCAGGGTTCCAGAGTGACTCTGGTCCCTTGCTGAGATCTCATGGATGTAGCTGCTTCCACTGATGATCAGCCTTGGAGGTGAAGAATTGGAGGATGTAGATTGCTAGGTATGATTTAAACTCCTTTGACCAGCATGCTGTTCATTAAGTTTCTATTTTATTGGCTCTGTCTCCCAAGAGCCCAGCTAATAAATTCCCAGCAGCCTCTCCATAAGCTGCCTTCTTTAATACAGGGGTATTAAATCCACTGGCATGGGGATTAAGGGGTCCAGGCAAGGTGAGAAGCTGCTGTGAGGCTGTGCAGCAGTTAATGCATGGGAGGGTTTTGCACCCTCCCAGCAAGAGCACTGCAAACAGCTCCTGGACTGGGGCAGCTGCACTGTTTTTCCACAGGACATTGAAAAATGCCTTCAGGAGGTTTCCTGGTGTCTGTACCTCATTTCTGTGCTGGCCACATGATCAGAAGCTGTATCAAGGAATGCAATTAATTGTCTGGGGAGAGTTGACAGGGCTTTTGCAAAGCGAAGTCCTGTCTCACAAACCTGAAGGGCTCAAAAAGCACAGGCAAGGTTGAACTGTCCCGTATTGCCACTGGACTCAACAGAGGCACAAAAGCTGCCAAGAAAATCCAAGTCCTCCCACTAGAGATGAGAGTGGGGAAGCAGAGGGAGTGTTTCTCTAGGAAGGGAGTTTGCTGGAGCCATGTGTCATGGGCTGGATGAGGTGGTCACTAAAAAATTAAGAGATTGCTTCAGGATGGACAGTTATTTAGGATGGTAAAAGAGAAGCTAGATTGGGGAATTGCAAAAAGCTGTTATGAACTGAGAGAGGACAGAAGTCCTTGCAGGGGTGTCCCAAATGATGCTGTGCTTCACCTTGCCAGTGACACCCTCTTACCTGGCCCCTGCCACTTGGGTTTGGGGTGCTGGCAGCCATTCTCACCCAGACATTTCCACATCTGGCAGCAGCAGAGGTAAATAATGTATCAGGAATGGCAGGAAAGGAGTCAAACTTACAACACCCCTCTGCCTCTCTAAAGCTACTGTGCACCCACATCCTGAGGGCTTTGTGCAGCACTGGTCCTTGCACTCCCAGGAGATTATTATGGGTTTGGGAAGAGCAACAACATCAGGGAGTGAGATGCCCCCCTGCCCATCCATGCTCCCCACAGCTGAGGAGCAGCTCAGGAATGTGAGCCCCTTCCCCACGGGCACCTTGATGTGGTGGCACAGGGTGGTGCTGCTCTTCCCCCTGCTCTCACCACTCCAAAATCAGCTGTGAGGAGAGACTCAAAGGCCCTTTTCTGATGAGGTGCTGCAGCAGCACCCATTTAATCTTTGCAGACCTCCCTGAGAGAAAGCCCCTGATGACTGCCCTGCAATGATAATGCTGAGCTACCCCAACCCTCATTTGGCCACCCACAAATAATTTCCTGTTCTCTAAAACCCCCTCAAAGCCCTATTTTCTCATAGCTGGGGCAGACAGAGGTTCCCACAGCTGTCCCAGCACACAAAGCTCCAGCCAGCTCTGGGAAAAATGGCTTTTCTTGCATCTGCAGCAGGAACAGGAGCCTAAAAATAAACCACTTGCCCCTTTCTCTTTCAGTGGGCAGGGGGGAAAGCAGATAAAAAATAAGTGTGACCCTTCCTCTTCCAGACCTGGGGATAAAGACAGCTTCAAGACTATTTTTAAAGGCTTTTTGTTTTTCCTGAAATGCTTTATTTTAACTTGTCTTTCCAAAACCACCAGTACATGATTTTGCCCACAAAAGATATTTCTTTCGGCAGAGCTGCATTTCAGAAAGCTGGAAGCTTGCCAACCTTTTAGCAAAAAATAATCAGTCCAGCCTTTGTTTCCATGAGGGATTATGGGATTTGGGTGAATTTTATAGGATTTAAAATTTCTTGGAAAGCTGGTGGCTGTAAGAAGGCAAGGCCTGAAAAATTAGTTTAGTTTGTGCAAAGGTGGTTCTGAAAATGTTCAAGTGCCTTTTAGCCCAGCCTGGGATGTGACCCAAGTTCCCTAGATCCATGAGGCTGGAAGATGGAGGGGGCTGGCAAAGCCAGGCATGATGAGATTCCCAGGACACAAAGGTTTACTTTGCTTTCTGATCTAAAATCTGGGTTTACACTTCCCATCCTCTGCAGAGATTCCCTCTGTGGCTACACAGGGAAATAGGGAAAAGCAGGGGGATCTATAAAACACCACTGGGTGTTTTATACAGTTACATAGGGATGTAAATTCAGCGCTATGTCTGGGGATGTTCCTTCCCCAGTCTGGGGGCAGCTCCTGCGCAGGCAGCCCCATCTGAGAATGACCCATCAGTTTATCACAGTTTTTCTATAGGGATGTATTGGCTGGGCTGGACATTTCTGAGGTTGCTAGGCTGTTGTTTTCAGTAAAAGTTTCTGTGAAAATCTGATTCAAAAGAATGTCGTATGGGAGAAATTGTGAGGCAAGGGAAATATGCATTTGAGCTGAGAAAGCAAATGTGTTAATTCAAAAGGAATTATTTTCAAAAAAAGAGTTTATAAGACCCTGGGTCAGGCTGTCATTAAAGCCCACACATCTTCCAGAGAAAACCATGCTTCATTTCTTGCCTTAGGACTCAGCTGGCTCCTCTTCAGCCATGGTGAGAGCTGATGGGAGGCTGGGATGGGGGCAGGTTTCCTTTGACACCTCCCACCAGCAGCAGCTTGCTCCAAGCAGAATTCCCCGGGCCCCATCCTGCCCACAACCCCAGAACACTGCACCCCCTCATGATGCTCCTGGTTACAGAGCTCAGGCAGAGTCCAGGCTGGAGCCTTGCCTGCTGGGCTCCCAAAAAACAGAGCACCCAGGCAGGGGAGACATTGTGTTACAGCCTAATTTGTTCTTGGCTTAATGCTACCCTCAGGACTAATTACTCTATATTAAAACATCTGTGAAATGAAGTAATAAATAAATAAAGCTGAGAGAGAAGAGATGTTACTCCACGATGCAAAGCACCAGAACAGAAAGCAACATTGCTTTTCATCTGCAATTCAGAGCCACTTTGCAAACCCATCTCCTGACTGCATGCAGGGGCACCGGGCACAGTGGGATACAGGGACTGCTGCTGAGACAGGGGCACAAGTGGCACCAGCCACAAGGGCCACCACGAGCAGGAAAACATGGAAAACACTTCCCATGTCATCTTGTTGGAGGAGCTCCAGCCTCGGAGAGGGAACACAAAGAAGGGCAGCTCCAAACGTGGCACCCCCAGCACCCCAAGCCCAGCCCTCGCTGGCTGCACCCCCATTTCCTTATCTCTGATGCAGAGATGAACAGGACAAACCTCCCTGTGGAGGACTGTGAAGAACTCCAGATAAAAGTGTGGAATAATATGAGGATGATTAAAGACAGCAGCACCCTTTGCTATGCACACAGTCTAAACATGCTGGGCCATCCTGGGCTCTTTGAAAACTGTTAGATGTTCTCCAGCTAAATATTTATTTTATCTGCTGGGACAGCCCCGTGTCAGCAGATCAGCTCACTCCCTCTGTCAAAGGCATCTCAGCAAAGGTTTTTGGGCTGGGGCAGGACTCCTGCACAGGCTGGACTTGTGGGAAAAAACGCTGGAGCAGCCCCAGAGCCTGACCCTGCTCCCAGCAGAGCTGGGGCACTGCTCAGAACATGCATTGGCTGTGTGACTGCACCATGGGCCTTCCCTGCTGGAAAATTTGACTCAAAGAACTTGAATAGCCACACACAAGGATGCTGTGTTTTCTCCCTCCTCTTTGGGAAGCAAGGATCTTGAAGGTCTTTGTGCAAGAAGCTGGTAAAATGTGATGTTTAATCAATGAAGAAGAGAATGATTGTCCCACCCCTGCTCAGGGTGGGACCGATTAGGGAGTGCTGGAAGTGACAGTGACATTAGCTGGTAAACTTGGGGGGCCTCAACATTGATCTAGTTAAAACATGAGCTTAAAAAAATGGGCATTACTGAAAAGTATTTACCTTGAGTAAGTGGTCCATAACATATTTTTATCCAAGAGAGAAAAAAACAAATTGTGTTTGGGCCTGTGGTTGCCCCTGCTTACCCTCGTGGCAATGCGTATTTTGTCACCTATTTTGCAGGAACAGAATAGAGGAATATTTTGCTGTGAAATGGTCTCAGGGCTGAGAGAGTAGCACAGGAACTGAGCAAAGACATCTGAGAGCTGTGGCAGACCAGCCTGGGAGCCAGAGTCTGGGTTTCCTTGTCCTAATGCTTCTCCTTAACCCTGTTAAAAATGGCATGGACAAAACACCTGCATGCTGTTGTTGTTTTGGGCTGTGGTCTGGGTCAAAAATGCAGCCTCCTGGGAGACCCACTGTGTTTCCCCTTGTTTATGGGGTGCCTTTCACCCTGCAAATATGTTTCTGCCCAATCCTACTACCCTTGGCATAAGAAAGTTCCCTCCAGGAGTGGCAAAGTGTTTGGTAAGAAAAGTCCCATCAGACAGAAGCTCATCACAGATGCACTTTGAGAGGACCAGAAATCATGAAGAGACACCCACTGTGTGCCTGATACCAGCAGCAAGGGCAAAGTCATGGCTTGGGGCTGCACATGTCCTCCTTCACTGCTGGAGCAGGGGGAAGTGTTCCATGAGGCGTTTTTGTCTGGTGGCTCCTTGATACCCAGGACAGACCCTACACACCAGGCATGCCAGGCACATTCCTACCCTGATGCAGCAAACCACTGTTTGGATGCTTCTGACATCTTCTTGGGAAGACACCGCCCAAGGAGAAGCTTTGGGACTCTGTATTTATGTGTCTCTCTGCATTATCACTCCATCAGGAACACCATCTCTCCTACCTGGAGCTCACCTGACCAAAAGATGACAGGAAACGACAGACATACTGTCCACATAACACTAGCCAGAGGAATGAATTCTACTCAAAATAGTAGGAAGAAAAGCTGGTGGTTTAGTGGGGCGGATGGAAAACCAGGAAAAACACTGTTGTGGCTCCTCAGACAAGAACATCTTGTTCAGCCAAATGCAAAGGTGTTCCTTGAGGACACTCCTGCAGAGACAAGGAGACGGGGTGATGGCAGTGATGTTGGTGCCTGGCTGGGAAAATGTAAAGGAAGCATTTGAGAATTATCACAGCATTACCACAAAACATATGCAGGCAGGGCAGGAATGAGGTCAGGACTTCTGCAGCATCTGATCCTTTTTCCTTTTCTTCCAGCACTGGCACCGTGTGGGGGAGGGGAGCCTGGTGCTCCTGCCCATATTCCAGGCTGAGGGCAGGGAGGATTCCTGCTTCCCTTTGGGAAATTTGGTCCCACAGCTGCCACCAGCCTGAGGTGTCCCCAGTGCTGGAGCTGCTCCAGCCTACAGTGGCAGTGGGGACACTGATGTCAGGCAGTGTCCTGCCTGATCCTGTAGCAAATCCAGACCCGGTAGAGCCAGCAATGGCTGCTTGTGGATTTCTTTGCTCTCTGCAGCAGGTTTTTGAGTGCAGTATCAGCTGCACGTTATCCGCTTGGGCAGGGAGAAGCTGAAACAAAGCAAAAAGCCATCCCCAAAATGCCCATGATCCTGCCCTTGTGCTGCTGAGCTGCCCTGGTGACCTCACTCAGATGTTGTGCCCATGCCCCTGTGTGGGATGCCAGCCCTGCTCACCACCCCATTCTCTGCCTGAAAACCTGTCCCTGGGCTTCCCCCGAGGGTATAAACCTGGCAGAGATGTTGATGAGTTACAAATGTTCTCCTTAAGCAGTCAGGAATTGCAGCCCAGGCCCTGGGGTGTGTGCCCAAAGCACCACTCCACAAAGCCTGAGCTAAAACCTGGCCAAGTTTTAATCTGCTCTCTGGATACTGAGGGCAACCTGCACGTAGGCATCCAGTGGTGGATGCAGAGAGCTTGCTGCAGTCAGCTGAGATGATTTCCACTGGCATGAGGGTGCAGTGAGATGGGTTTTTTCAATATTAATGAACCCTTATATGTTTCATTCTGTTAAATGGAGGAAGTGAGCAGCATGAGGTGTCCTGGGGCTGGCTCACACCAGCCTCATGCCACATGAAACTCAAGCTCTTGAGAGATGAACTTTAGCCCTACCAAAAAGCTCTAGTGGTAAGTTTAAAAATGCTTTGCTCCCACCCTCTCAGGGATTGCAGATGTGTGGCTGAATGGGCAGACAAGAGCTTCAGCAGCTCAGCCAGCCCATGGGGCTATCCAGTGCCTGAGGGCAGGAAAACAGCTCACAGCAGGACTGGGACTTGGGGCTGCCATAAAGAGAGTCCACACTAGGAAGGCCCTAGGGCATCTCTAGGATGAGACCCACTTGTGGGGTTTCCCATGGTGTTGCCTTTGATGTGTCAAAGGAGCTTCCATTTCTCGCCCTCTTCCACTGATGCTGTCCAGATGCAGAAGTGGTTGAGCCTCTCAAAAGATGCAAGGCTTGGCATAAAGGGTTGGGCTTCCTCACTGGAAGCCTCCTAAAGGCTGTTTCCTCATTACTCATCTCCTCACACCCCTCTGGAAGCCTCTTGATCTTCAAACGCCTCCCAAAAGGCAAAAACACTTGGTGTGAGGCAGGACTGGAGCAGCTGTCAGCACGCTGCCTTTCACAGCACTGGGATGGAGATGGTCAGGGAAATGACTACAACTCAGCTGCTGAAACAAGAATCTTTTTTCCCTTTCCCTCTTCTGATAGACAGGCAGCTCTTTTCCTCAGCCATGATGGGATCTCCTGTCTTTCAACACTGGTGGATCAGCAATCAAAGCAGTGCAGGGTCTTCACCTTCTGGAACAGAGCTTGTTGTGAGCAGCATCTCCAGCAGACATTATCCATCTCTGCACCAGATCCAGGATCTGATCTGGGCTGAACCTGGTGGCTGGGCAAGGCTAAGTGACATCAGAGCCTGAAATACTGATTGTGGTTCCCAACCTTTGTTTGTTTCTCCTCTGCATGTCCAGGAAATTAGTTTTTAAAAGGTCTGGACGGTGCCACAGCTTTAAGGGAGTGCAGAACGTGGCAAACCCAGGAAATATTGGGGGCCTGTTGCTCTGGAAGAAACATCTCCCTGAAATCCTGTGAAAGCAATTCCCCCATGGGCAGCAGTGGTCTGGCTTGAGATGTTTTTAAGGCTGGACACGAAGGTTTTTTTCTGATTATTTTGTTATTGTTTTTGTTATTATTTTTTTTCCTGATTATTTTGTCACACTGAAATTATTCTAATGAAGCTTGGGAGGGTGGCAGTGCCCAAAATGCCACGTCTGAGAAGAGGCCTGGCTTCTGACTCCTGCAAAGCCAATCCCTCTGCTCAAGCTTTCCCAACCAGGTGTGTAAAGCAAAGAAGATCCTCTTGAAGCCTCTTGACAGCTTGTCAAAGGGGAGGCTGTGTGCACTGAAGGCACCCATGACACAGAGTACAAACCTCTCTGGGGTGTTTGTCCTGCAAAACTGGATTACAGGAAAGGTTTGCTGTTGGGCAGTGGTTTCTGTACTCACCACGGGGGGTTGAACAGGCTTCAAAGAGAGCAACAAATGCAAAAACCCATTGGCTGGCTGATGGGTCAGAGGCTTCAAGATGAGACCCCCCCACACACTTTGCAAAGAAAATACAGGATATTCAGGCAAGAAAACCTTGAAAATCCCTTTTACAGCCAAAGCAACCCATCTCTGTCCCTGGGTAGCTCTCTTGCAGGGTTAGCAAGCCTCTCCACTTGCAAGCTGTACATACGCACATGCCGTATTCCCCATCAGAGGGTGATAAACACACTTTTAACTCGAAGTGTGTTTATCTGTTGGCTGACAAGCGCCGCTTAAGAGCTTCGTTTGCTGAGTCCTAAAGAGGCATCCTCCCTCCCGCTGCCAGCAGGGTGCTGGAGTGTGTCTGCTGCTCTCTCCCCAGGGCAGACCTGTCCCTCAGGCCACCCAGAGCTCTCGGCAGCCCCACACGCCCTGGGTGCATTTGGTTTGGCAGCACAAGCTGCCTGAGCCCATGGCAGGCAGGGCAGGGCTGCCTGGAGTGGCACTTGGCTCGCCAAGGGCTCAAGGAGGAGCCACAAGCGCTGAGGTCTCTCTTGCTGTGCCCGCGGGTGCTGAAGCTCCCCGGACGCTTTTGGAAGCCCACCAACCGTGTGCCCACACAGCTGGAGAGGGGAAAAGTGTCCTCCTTCAGCTAAGGCCTGGCCAGGGAAAGTGTGGACATCCTCTGCCAGGATGCGATTCCTCTGTGGGGGCAAATCAGTGCAAACAAGGACCTTCCAGGCAGGGGGGAAAGGATCGTGCCTTTTGCTCCATCTGCTCAGCCTCCTCTTCCTCGATGCATTTCCCACTCATTTCAGCACAGCCTGGGGCTCTTCAACCCCCATTGCCCATCCCGCTTTGCCGATGCGGAAAACATCCCCCGGACAGGAAAATATCGCTTCTCCTCCCACCTGAGGCTGCAGCTGGAAATGCAGCACAAGACAAACGGGCTCTGGCGGCAAAAGGGATTTTTTGGGAGGGCGTAGAGCACCATCTAGTGAAGTCTAGCGAGGGGCCCATCAGCCAGCCTGGGGACCAGCTGACACCAGCTGTGTCCTGGAATCGCAGAATCAAAGAATTGTTTGAGCGCGAAAAGACCCATGAGATCATCGAGTCCAAGCATTAACCCAGCACTGCCAAGCCACCACTAACCCGTGTCCCTAAGCGCCACATCTTCCAAGGATAGTGATTCTACCAGATCCCTGAGCAGCCTGTTCCAGTGTCTGACCACCCTTTCAATGGGGAATATTAAGTTAGCAAGACATGACTTCCCCTTCAAGAGCCCTTTCTGGCTTTAAGCTTGCACCCTTAGGTAGGCACTGAGCAGGATCTGGCTTGTCTTCTCCCAGGGTTTGCACAAAGTATATTTGTCTCACCAGCAGAAAAAGTGCTGATTAGAAGGGAGTGCAACTTCTCATGGTGCTTCTTTTTCCAGCTTTGTCCTGTTCCTTCTGGAGGGGACAGGGCAGCTGGAATTTCTATACAGACAAAAATCAGAAGTCGTGCTGCTCACAGCTGAGCAGAGCTGAGCTGGACATTGCTGCCATAGCTGAGCAGAGCCCTTTGTCAAAGGGTCTGGGGAGAATTTCAGGTCCCCTGCAGCTCCATGTGTTTAGACCTCAAATTGTTTTGCCCTAGGAAACCTTAAAAGCACCCAAACCCTCCTTCCTGTTGTTCTTTTTTGGTGTGTGACCTCTTTCTGTCTGTGACTTTGGCCTGAGAGGCGGAGAGCCAAGAGCCCCTCCCAAAGGCTGTGAGATGCTGCCCACCTGCCAACCTGCCCCTGCAGCTGCCCCAGTTAAAACCTCAGGGATGAGCTAACATGGCTAACATCTCCTTTTTTGGGTGTGTTTGAAGTGCCTCATTGCTTTGGGGAGTCTGGGCTGTAATTAAGTTATTAGCAAGAAAACTTTAAGCTTTACAATCACCCTTTATGACAAAATACCTCAGAGGGCTGTCAAGCAGGTGTTTTAGAAAGTGACAATGGCTTTTGGTGCCAGAGCAGTCTCAGATGTCCGAGGACAAGTCTGTGACAGCAAATCCCTGCCAGCACCCCCAGCCAGGAGCAGCCTGTCCTGTGATGACCTGCCCCATGGGTTACTGGCTGGGTCTTCTCCCAAGGCTGCTCCTTCACAGCAGCACTGCTCTGATGAGGAGCTCATCCTGGTTGTGAAATACAAAGCTGTGTTTTGTGTCAGGTACATACAGACAATGTGTGCATTTGTGATTGCGATATGTGTGGAGACCGACAATGGGACAGTTGCGAATTCTAATAATAACTGAGGAAAGTAAAGCATGGAAGAAAGCCTTTGAACCTATCTTTTGTTTGCAATTAACCTTAGTTGATTTAGGATAATTTGAATTAAAGCATTAAAGATGTTGCTCTTTGCTTAAAGAGTTTTGCAATAATAACCTTTTGAAGTATAATTTTAGAATATTGCTTGTATCCTTGAAACGATAGCTTTGGAATATATATAAAGGAAATATGCTTATCTCATGCCTTAACAAAACAGAGAAAAACAGCTTGAGAAAGGAAGATGAACATCAACTCAAGGATTTATAGCTTCGACCAAGGGAAGCTGGGCATCACTGTTATGAGATTTATAGTCCTTGTAATTAAAAGGAGGACCCACATCTGGGGAGCTGGACTCCACCAGATGGGATTCGTCTTCCTTCTTTCGGAAACTGGACCACCACCATCTGGGGATACTCCTTTCTGGGATACATCCTGAAAAAAACTAAATCGCAATAGTGTATAGAATTGT
Source organism: Geospiza fortis (assembly GCF_000277835.1). Lineage (NCBI taxonomy): Eukaryota > Metazoa > Chordata > Aves > Passeriformes > Thraupidae > Geospiza > Geospiza fortis. Next base: position 623,474 of record NW_005054396.1, on the reverse strand, counting down.
GATGTAAAAATTGGGAATAGAAACTGCTGATGAGTAAAAATTGGAATAGAAACTGCTGAGAAAGCTTATGAGTACCCCTAATACCTGTAACCCTCAACTATTGGTGTGCAGTTGGAGGGAAAACTTCCCCCACTGTACCCAGCGCTGTATTGCTCATACTTTACCATATTAATTAATAAATTGATTCTGCTTGAATATTGGCCTAGTCAAACTTCTTATTTATAACATGGTGTCTGGGATCTTCCTGGTGGGATGTGTCTCCTGAGGCAGCCCCTGCTCCAAGCTCTGTTGCCCAGAGCTGAGGGCCAGTTGCCTTTATGCAGCTCCTGCTTACAGGCCTGCTCTCACCTCAGGATATGGCATTTGGCCCTGAACCATTCCAACCCCTCTACAGGATCTCCAAGGCTGGATTCTGCTCTGCCTGCCCCTACAGCACAAAGTCACTTCCAGTGTCCCTCTCTCCAAATCCTGCTCGGCTGAAACAAGCCGTGTAAACCCTCCCTTGCAAGCGCACGGAGTGTCTGTCCCTGCCAGGGCCCTCGGCAGGCTGGAGGCGCTCCGGCGGGCTCAGGGCAGGTCGGGGCTGCTCTCAAGGCCCCCCCGGGCACAGCAGGATCCCAAGGGAAGGAAGGGCTGAACCCCGGAGCCCTGGAGCCGCCTTCCCAAGGCCGTGCTGCTGCCATTTGCCGGCTGTGCAAAACCCTCTAGAGGGAGCCCCGAGCCCACGCATGCCCAGGCGAGGTCCCACCAGGTCACAAAGGCGCCCGAGCGTGTTCAGATGGAGGTTTGGGGGGGGTTGTGGTTCCTTGGGTTTTTTTCTTTAAGGCTCCTCACTTGCTTTAATGGCGTCGTAGGTTGCAGCTGTGGGCTCGCTTGGCCTCTGCGAATATTTCTGTGTGTTCCCATCTCCCCAGGTGCCTCCCCACCCACCTCCAGCATCTGTCCCTCCTAAAGCTCCCTGAAGAGGGTTGAAATCTCCTCTCATGATGCCTCCAAGGACACTGCACTAACAGAGTGGGCACTGCACTGCCCTGGCCCCAAGGCCAGCTCTGGTGGGAGCATTTTGGGGCAGCAGCCATCTCTATTGGCATTTACAGCCCTTCACAGAGCAGTGCCCTGGGCCATGGCTGCTGCTGGGGAGTCCCCAGGCTCCTGTGCAAGGAGCACGACTTTGTTTCCTTACAGAAAGGGCCCTGTGGGTCTCCGTGGTGTGTCCATTCCCAGCCCAGGGCGAG
>NW_005054396.1:612495-622218 GCF_000277835.1 Geospiza fortis | reverse complement strand
GAAAATGGCAAGGACAGGTTTTTTGTGCCTGCCTGGCAGGCTGAGCCTGGTGCAGGGAAAGGGACACCAGGAACACTGTGCTGCCAACCAGAGCCTGCCCTGGACCTGCTCACTCAGTCCCACAATGGCTCATCGTGGGCCCCTTCAGCCTCTGTGCAGGAGAGGCAGGTCCCACCCAGGTGTTCAGCCAAGAGCAGCTCTGAGTAGTCTCTAAGCCTTCCCCTACTTGGCATGGGTGATACAGAACTCACAAAGGCTTCTTTAGCTGTCCCTGCTGGTTCTTGCATGGGTTTCCCCTTTTAGCAGGTGGGTACAAACAGGAGGTCCTGCAAGAGATACTAGATCAGGTGGTATCTCAAGGATTTGTGTGTGCATGTGTATAATAAAGGCACAGGAATGGGCATGGGCAGCTCCTTCCATTAGTCTCCAAGTGTATCCCGTGGTCTAGTTGCACATGGAGCAGCAAAAGTCACTTGATCTCCAAAGCTAGCTGTGTCCATCCTGCTGCAGATCTTCCCAAGGGAGTATCCCACCTCTTCTGCCATCCCTCTGCCCTCCTTCTGCCACTCTGCTCCTCTGGGTCATCCATGCCCAGCAGATACCCTGGCACTCCTAGGCCAGGTGTCCGAGGTGAGTTGGGAACAGCAATGGAAGCTGCCTGGTGCCACTGGAGCAGCTGTGTTCCCTTGTGTTCCAGCAAGGGTTGCAATAGCTCTCTTCCCCATCCTCATGACTCCCCCCTCGTCCTCCTCAGCTACGTGCAGCATGAGAGCCCTGAAGTCTCCACCCCTCCATTCTCGGGAGATCTGGCTTAGCAGTTAGTGAAGGATTTATGCTGTGACAGGACAGTCACTGCTGCCTGTAGGAATAAGTCTCACAGATATTAACCATTTTGGGATCAAGGCCCTGCTGGTTTGCCTTCTCCAGCCTGGCAAGATCTTCCTCCCTTTCCTGCCCATTCCTTTATTCATTTAGAAGTCCTGTGAAGTCCCAAGCGACATCTGATTTCCATCCAGTTGGACAGCAAACTTACATTTTTCTCACGGTCTCTGTGCTCTTGTGCTTTGGGTCTCTGCCAGGCACTTCACATCTTTAACTTTCCTTTTTTTATTTCTTTTTTTTTTTTTTCTTTCAGACCACATTGCTCAGGTCCTCCCTCCCTCTTTCCTCCCAGCCTTTAAAGGAAGCGAAATAAAAACGGTCGACAAGAAGAGCCAGACTCCTTCCAGGACTCTCCAGGGACGGACCTGCTCCCCTCCCTCCATGCCAAGTGGCCCAGGGATGCTTTTCTGCAGTCCCAGCAGGAGCAGCTGCTCAACTTTCTACTCCAAAAGTGAGAAATGTAGCACCCAGTGCTGATAAAAGGGGCTGCTCTCCCCCCCATTTTGCTCAGGGCTCTGTTCTCACTCGGGCACAAATTGCAGTCACTTGCCAATGCCAGATACCCTGCATGTTACTTCCCAAAATTCTGGGTAACTGCCCTCATTTTGGGGGGCTGAGTGCATGTTCCTCTCCCCAGAGGTGATGATGTTCTGCTGCTCACCCACTTCCAGCCATCACGGGAATGCAGAGGGAATGCAACAAGTACCCTCAAATTTACTTCCTTTCCCACCGCCCTTTGGCCTTTTCTCTTTCTGCTCTGTTGGTGGCAGGGTGGGAAAGAGACAGGAGCACATCCTGGTTGTACCCTCCCCAAACCTCTTTCTTCCCAGGACTTTTTCCCTTTGACACCCAACTGGCCAGTTATGGATACAGGGATGACACAGAGATGCTGACCCAGGCACCAAACTCCAGCATGGTAGAAACTCCTGCTGACAGCAAAGCCTTGGAGCTGGCTGAGGACAGCAGGGACCAAGGCAGTTTTCCCAAAATATCCCAAAACCAACCAACCACAAGAACCCTCAGCAATCCCATTAGCTGCTGGCACTCAAAGGCACCACAGCTACGTTGGGATTGGGGATTTGTTAGTGATCCACACTGAAATGGAGTGCCATGGTGGCTTTTCTTCTGCTTGGAGACAACCTTGAGGCAGAGTGAATCTGAAGTCATGGTGAAAATATCATTCTGGATCAGATGTTTTCTGGGCTGCTGGGGCTATGCACCCGCTTCTGGCATACAGGCAAGTCTGTGGAAATCTGCTCTTATGTCAAGACTAATTTTGATCACAGTGAACTTTGGTCCCTCTTCATTTCCTCTGCAGGAAGCAAAGTCCCTTGGGTCAAAAGGTCTCCCTGTTTTACGCAGAGGAAGTCTTGTGGCAGCATAGATATACAGCCTTGCCATGCAGACTCAACTGGTTTTTTCTAGGAAAAATGATTGATACTTAAATTACATCAGGAGTCTTGCGTTAGCAGTTGAGCCTGCCCTGAAGTTGTTAAGGGCAGGATGAATCTCGCCAGTCAGAGATGACTGAAGGCAAAGGCTGCTCATCCCTTTAGGCTGGGCATTTTCTGCTCATGGAGATGCCTATTTGAAGCCAAGTAACTGCAGAAATGTCTGTCATGTTACAAAACAGCAAAAGATGCACTTGATTTTTCTTTCAGACTGGACTAATTCTGCATCCCAGAGGGTGACAGGAATCTGCTGAGACAGCAATAAGTGCATTTTGAGGAAATTAGGAAGTATAATTTTCTAATTTTCCTAGTTGACAAAACTTTGATATGTACTGGATGTATGACCTTACCTCTCCTCCTTAACCCAAGCTGTCCCCCCCCTGCCTGGGACAGGTTTGTGAGGTGCTACTACGGCACCCTTGCCCCAGCCTCTGTCTTGGTCAGTCTTTCCACCACATTAAATAGGCTGCTCTCAACATTTTCCTTGATTTTAGGCAGAATTGGAAAGGCATCAGGTTTCACCCCATTCCTAGGTCTCATCCCCCAGAACCTCCTGTGGCAGACAGGACTCCTGTGCAAGCCTTTCATGCTTGAGTGTGATGGTCAAAGAAGAGTTTAGGACTCTTTAGCCTGACTCATTTATTTTACCCACCCCTCGTGAATCAGTTTTAGTTCTTTTTGCTGTGGTGCCTGAAGCTGCTGTGGGCTGAGCTTGCTGCAGAGAGCTGGCCATGCGAGCACTTGCCCTCAAACTGGGGGACCTCGATGCCTCCCTGGGTGGCTGCCTCCTGCACAGCACCTTGGGCCGCACCAGTGGTGCTGTTTTGTGTCATCTCATTTTGACACACCACCAAGAGACTCCTCTGGCTGTGTCCTGTGGAGACTGGAGGCAAAGGCAGGCTGGGTTATGCCAGAGGAGTGCTGCTTCCCACACGGGCAGGTCAGTGCAAGGCGCTGGTGCAGCCTGGAGGTGCCAGAGCACCCCGGCTTAGCAAAGTCTCTGCTCAGTTACTGGGATGCTTCAGGGAGAGAAGCCAGCCCATTCACTTCTTTTTGCCTGTTATCCTCCTTTTGTGAACATCTATGGAATCTAAACAGGGCTGGGACCCACACAGAGAGCTCTCCCTCATTTTTAACTGTCTGGATGAAAGTTGTGAGTGTCCATGACTCACCTTGCTCCCTTGCACGAGGAGGGAACTTTCCTTATTGCTTCCCTCTGTGATATCTTCATGTAAAATGAGTCCTCCAGGAATGCAGCAAATCCCTGTTTCAGGGGATATGCTGTGTGGGGCATCCTGCAAGCTCCCTTTTTCTGGTTTTTTCCCCCTGTTGCATCTCCACCACATCTCTGCTCCATAGGGGCACCTGAAGGCCACGCTGTGGTACCAGAGTGGCTGGAGTTTGGTCTGCATCTGAAAGAGAAATCAGTTGTAGGAGTAACAATGAAGAAGAAGAAAAAGGAGGAGGAGAAGAACAGCAACAACAATGAGAAGGAGAAGAACACATGAGAAGGACCTGGAGTGAAACAGTGAAGGAATGCAGCGCACTTGGGTGAAGCTGTGTTTTAGCCCCTCTCAATTTATCCTCCGTCATTTCTATTGTTGATCTTGGAAAGAAAACAGAGGATAAGTGTGAATCTGAATTTGAGATGCTTTACAGGAGTGACCTGCCCAAAAGCCTGGTTTTCATGTGCTTCTCTGATGTGGCTCTCTCATGTGGCTTCTCTGATGTCTGATATGGGAAGGGGTAACCCACAACCAGAGCCATCAGCAGGGTTATTTTTTAATTTTATAACCACTCACCGTTCTTTGTGAAAAAACTATGGAGTCTTAATAACAATCTTGGAGGGTTCTACCCTCTGAAATGTCTTGCTGAAATTAGGCAAGAAGTGTCCCTACTCAATGGAGACTGCAGGACTGTGCCAGCCAGTACACGCCAATAAACAAATCTTAAAAGTGTCACAGTCCCTCCTAGGAAAAGTAGAATAAAAGAGTCCAAAACTTTAGGGCTTTTGGGCAGAAGTGGTTTCAGCAGCATGCTAATCCCTGATATTCATTACAACTTTAAATCAGTGCTTTGAAAATAGGTCCTGTGATGATGAAACATGGTGTCAGGAAATGTCACTCACCTTGTGATGTGGCAGATGGAGATTTCTATGGTAACGCCTAATGATTTTAAGTAGTTCTGCCTAAAATGGGACTTGGTGCTAAAATCCAAACTGTACAAGGTCACAGCCAGTGTCAGGCTACTGCTGGCAGAGCCCTCTGAACAGAGGAAATTCTGTGGTGAGCACTTGGCGACAGCACTGAGACACTGCAGCAGTAAAACCTCAAAGCACATCTCCAAAATGCCGTGTGGGACTGTGCATGAAAGACTTCAGGGCTGTCCTGGGCAGGATGAGCCTGTGGCACCCTGAGGGTCTGGCATGGGGACACGTATGGCTCTCATTCCTTGAGTGATGTTGCAAAGAAAGGATTAAGAAAAGACTTATTTTGGTTGCAGACAAACCACTAGCAACTGAAAATAAACAGGCAAGGCATCAGCTCCAACTGAGCTTTGAATAAAATGCAGGATTTGAAAACAATAGTTGTTTGTTTCAAGCACAACTTCAAGGAAGGAAGAAAAACGTTTGATCTCCTGAGCCCCTCTGCTGTGCAGCTTTCAGTTTTAGATGTGTGTCTTGTTGGGTGCATTTCTTAATGTAGTTATTATCTTATAAGCTTGATGAAAAAAAGAAAAAGCTTGCTGGTCATGGCTTTGGTGCAAGACATCTGGGTGCCAGAGAGCTTGAGAGGTGATGGAGGCAGTGGTCCAGCAGCACCCAAGAATTTTTCCTTTGAGGCATGTTGCTTCACTCCTTCCTATGCTCTCTGCAGTTCCTAATGCCTTGGGAAGCTGGACCCTCCAACGAAAGGGAGCCCTGACACCCCTAAGGACTGATTTTCAGAAGAGGGACAAGAGGGATGGAAATTTTTTTTCCAAAAAAAACTTCTGGTTCAAAGTGATGCCACTAAGCAATGGAATAATTTTGAGCTCAGTTTTTTCTCCCTCCTTCTAAATCTCTGATTTCAAAGCCTTTGTTTTTCCCTTTAAACAGACATAGATTGCTTTAAAGACAGAGCAGTGTTTCCCTGCTTGGCTAATTACAGCCCCAGAATCTGCCTTTGTGCAGTGGGGCTGTCTGGTCCTCAGTGAGCCCAGAGATAACTCTGCTGTAGCACTTTGATCATGCCTGGACACGACTGCACCTGCTCCTGCTGCCCTGGAGCCACTCCAGGCACCCAGGGAGGGAGAGAACCTCTGGCACATGAAAGGGATCCCACCTTGGTTAAAGGGTGTGGTGGGTGCAATTCCTGCATGGCTGGTTGGTGGTGACCAGCCCTAGGTGGACAAAAGGGAGCCGGGGGAAGGTTCTGCTTTGGTGGATGGAGGAACAGGTGATCCCAGCTGGAATGCCACCAGTCCAAGGCTGCACCATCCGTATTCCCCTTCACTTCCTACCACGCCATTCTGTGCATGATTCCTGCAATTTCTCCTCTCAAACATGCCTCCTGTCTCTCTACATGTGATTTTTGGGGGTGACACCCTTGAGAAAAGGGTTCAGCGTGTGTAGCAGTGCCATCTGTACCTGTATGCTGAGAGCACTCAGGTTTCTACCCAGCAGGGTAGGAGACTGAAGCAGATCTGTCTCAGCTGAAGGGATAATTCCTTTGGCCACAAAGAATGTGAGTTGTGCATGCCCAAGGGGATACGGGATCTGTGGAACCTCAGGCACAGCTCATAACCATATGCAGGAGGAGGAGATGTGGATGTAATGGGAGCAAGGAAGAGGGACGGTGGCAGTGACAGGTTTTAGGGACCTGGGTGGTTGATGCTGCAGGTGAACACAGGCCTGTGTTTGCGTTGATGTCATAAACACCATCCTTCAGACAGCCTTCAGCACGGTTAGACCATGACACCAGGGTGTTTTGGACAGGAGGCTTTACTGGGGAAAAGAGGAGCATGTAGAGGAAGGAGGAGAGTAAAAATAATTGTTGCATGAAAAGAAATGAATGGGGATAAATGAAATATGACCTGAAGAAGTCACCAGACACATTGTCTGAAGGAACTTCGAGGGCGGAGGGACGAGGCAGAGAGCCCATCACAGCTAAAGACAGCATGGGGGGAGCAAGAATTTGGCTTAGCCCTCTACAAAATCGCATTGCACCAGGACTTGCCCTGACTGGCTGTGCTGAGGCTCCTGGTGTGCAGAGAGCTGCCTGGGTCAACAGAACAAGCAAGTTCCATGGACACCTCTCTTTCCTGCTGCTCCTTGTGCCTGCAGCATTGCCCCAGTTTCCAGCCCCCAGAGGTCAATTCATGAGCCCCAGGTGGGTAATTCATTCATCAGCCTTCCAAGCTCCTCCCCTGCCTGCGCCCGCATCAGTGGCAGCAAGCAGAGCTCAGCTCCACATCACCTCCTCCAGCTTTTCCTGCTCCAACCCAGTCTGGTTTGCACTGATGCAAGAAAAAAGTTGCACAAAGTTGCTCAGAAACAGGCCCCTCCGGTTATTTCCAGCTGCTCCAGAACTGTTTGAAACCCTACACCAAGACCTCCCAGTGCTGCTTTCTCCCTAAGTGCTCCTATTCTTTTGTCCTTGCCTCCACCTCGGTGGCTGAGGTTTCTCCAGCACCCAGCCACACACCCAGAGCTGCTGGGAGGAGGCAGCAAGCACTGCAGCCCCGAATTCCCACCCAGCACCTTCTCAGCCCGGCTGCAGCACTGCAAGTCAGGCCCTGTAGCAGCAGTGGCAGCAGGGAGGCAGCAGCAGCTGCTGCTGTACCTTCAAGAAAAATCAGCAAATTCTCTGCTGAAATGGAGAATTAGTTCTTCCTGTTTGAATGCTTCTGTCAGCTATAATAATAACAACATATTATCAATATTTATTATTACTATTAAGTCCAAGAATGATGTCACTTCACTCTTGCCTCACTACCTCTCCCTTCACAGCATCCCTTGGTGTTGCAGGCACCCTCCCATGTGAACCACCTTTGCCGCAGCTGGTGGATCCTGGGAGCTGGTTTGGGGTGTGTAAGCTGAGAGCTGGCAGTGCTCTGGGATCAAAACCAGATCCTGGGAGCTGGTTTGGGGTGTCTAAGCTGAGAGCTAGCAGTGCTCTGGGATCAAAACCAGATCCTGGGAGCTGGTTTTGGGGTGTCTAAGCTGAGAGCTGGCAGCGCCATGAGCAGGGCTTGCTGCTGTGGAGGACAAGCTGCTGCCTCCAGGGTCCCCACGGGGTGATGTGTGCATGCTTGGGCTGGGCTTGAAGATGCTCCAGTGACCACAGCATCAGCAAGGCATCCAGAAGAAAGCTTCTCCACTGGCTTTGGATTTGCCTCTGGGTGCCTTCCACCTCCCATCCTGCCGCTGAGTCCGAAAACTCAGCTAAAATAGCTGTAGTTGCCCCCCAGTGCTTGTGACTCAGTGCTTGGCAAATTTGAGCACTGGTTGCTGCTTGTCTCTTGAGGAGTCCCAGAACCTGTGAGTGGGGAAATCTGCATAATCCCATGTACTAAGGGGTCTGTCTCCTTCCTTCACTAAGGAATAGGAAAACACTCATTAAAAAACATATGTCTGATGTAAGCATAAATTGTACAGATGCTTTGTGCTCCCTCTTTCTCAAGCCTCTTTATTCTGGAGGTTAAGAAATATTGTGTTTTTATCTTCTCTGTTGTCTTCTCCCTCTCCTTCTTGGCCTCAGGCCTCAGACCAGCAGCCTGCCCTAATAAATAATGTAACATCTGTAGGGGCAGTTTGTGATCTGATCTGATGGATGGTGTCAATGGAAGGGCTGAGCCAAACTTGCTCTGCTCTCTTCCCTGTGGGAGATCTATTCCAGGGTCCTCTGGGAGAGGTGCTCTGTTCAGGTATTGATCCTGTATCAGAGCTATCAGGAGGCTGAAGCAACATTTTCCTACTCTGTGCACGAGCATCCTGGCTCAGCATGTGGAGAAAGCGTACGTGGCTTAAGGGAATAAAAGCTCAGGGATTTAAGTATAGGCCTAAGGTTTTACAAGTGCCTGAGTGTGTTCCTGAGCTGGGGCCTGAGGAAATGGTGTTATTGTATTACCCAGCCTTTATGGGATTGCCATGGGCTGGTGGGAGCAGCCAGGCAACCGTGGAGATTTCCTGGGGCACTGGGCACACGGCCCATTTGAATTCCCTTCTGTATTAGCTGGGTTGGGTTGGTCTCTCAGGACAAAGAAAGCACAAGGAAGCCTGCACTGGAGATCTTTTCATAGCCAGAACTGTATTGCATGAGTCAAAATCTTGCCTTATTTCCCAATGTTCCCTCTGTGCAGGACTCGCACCTGCACCAGAGCAACAAAATTCATCTTTTTGGGCTGTGTTTGAGGAGATGCAAAGCTGCCCCTATGGCAAAGGTGTATTTTCATACAGGTGGGGCTCCTTTAACAGGCATCTTTACCTATGAATTCCCACTGAATGCTGAGACCCCCCCGCTCCCAGCTAAAAGGACACCAGGGTCAGGTCATAGGACTCAGTCCTAAATTTCAGAAACGCTGTCTACAAATAAATCTTTCTCACCATGAGAAAGCAGCGAAGTGATGTACCACATCCACATGGGCACATACCCCCTGTGGGAGAGAAAAAAGCCATCTGGGCTCGGAGGGCTGGAGGAGAAGAGGAAACCCCGCTGGAGGAGAAGAGGAAACCCCACAAACCCCACACTGAGCAGGCCCTTCTTGCACAGGACTCCCCAAACCTCCATACTCCTCCTCCTGTCATTTGTGCCACACAGGCACAGCAGCCTTCTTTCCAGTGCTGCACAACTAATACTGATAATTTCCATAATAAAACAATTTTGTAAAAAAGCCACTCCAAATTATCAAAATAAAAACATTTTTAAACAGTTGAAGCATTAAAAATATTTCTAAATAACTTTGCTTTTGAAATTATCTTTGCTTTTAAAAATTACTTCAGGCCTAATTGAAAATGATGAATAAGTTTATTTTCAGGAGTTAAATGACTTGGAAGCAGAGTGAAACAACTTTGCTTCAAGTTGTCAGGCACACAACTGCCTAAGCTGAAACAAAAAAAAAAAAAAAAAAAAGAGGGGAAAAGGATTGCATCCTAAAAACTAAACTAAGCTTAAGATGGGAATTGTAGGTTCTCTTCCTGCAGTACCAGAGGAAGATGAGGGAGAAGAGGCTCTGAGCACCCTGAGTTTCTCTGCAGACAGGGAGTTTTCACCCAGCCACAGGGGGTTGCTTTCCAGTGCAATAAACTCCAGCGGCTGCAAACTCAACTCAACTCCAATCACCTTTTAAATGTTTTATCTGCTGTCCTGACATGCATCTTTTGTTGCCAGAGCTCTTGTAAAAATGTTTT
>NW_005054396.1:610854-612463 GCF_000277835.1 Geospiza fortis | reverse complement strand
TTCAGCAGTTGTGGCAAGGGGAAACACATGCTCATGAGCCCTCTTAAATCCATAAGGAATGGCAGCCTTTCTCTGGAAATGCTCTTTTGGAATGGTTTCAGTCTTCAGCAAAGGCAGGAGGAATGGGAGAGTTGCACATGTGGACATCTCATGGCTGGACAGATCTATTTAAAGATCTATTTATTAAGATCTAAGAGCAAGAACAAAGCTCATCTTGATCCTGTCTCTCCCTAAAGGGAAGGATGAAAATCAATCACACCCCATCCATGGTGAAATGATGGATAGTGTTTGTCATAGCTTTTCTTGTGAAAGTCATTTGAGGCATCTCTCCTTTTATTACAGCTAAGATAATGGCTTGAGCAACGGCTTGAGCTTTAAATACAGCTCTGGAGCAGCAGCAAGGCCCTCTCAGGACCCACCAACCTGTGCAGGGACCATCTTCCTGGGGCCACAGACAATTTTTTAAGTCTCATCTGTTATTACACAGCTCTTCAATCCTTCCTCAGAGGACATGTTTGCCTCAGAGTACTCAAGTTTTCCTCCTCCCACTGATGAATTATTTTGGCACCCACAGCCCTATTACCTTCTAGAGTTTGGTGGCCTCTGAGTAAGAAGCCACCACTGCTGCTTTGCAAGTCCTTTCATGCTCTTTCCACACATCAGGCTTTCTTGTGCATGCAGCATTACTGGGCCTGCCTGGCCTCCAGATGCTTGTGTATATTAATGTGTATGAAGATGTCTCCTTACTCAGAGAAGAAAGTGCAGCAAGAAATACCTGTTCTGGCAGCCTCTGAGCCCTTCCTGAGGAGCTGTTTGAGGAGATGCCACATGAGGCAGCACCAGACTCTTCTTCTGGTCCTTGTCAGGATCCTCTGTGGCTTTGTCAAGCAGGAAATATTTCAGAAGCATATGAAAATTGTTCCTGAAACATCAGTGCACGCTTGAAGCATGTGATTTTTCCTACCAAATACTTTCTTCAGCCACCTCCTCTTGAAATGCCAGCTAATCCTGTCTTCAGGCAAAGCAACTCCCTCCCGCTGCCTTTAGCAATGGGAGGCAGATCCCTGCCTGCCCTCAGACTTCCCTCTATTACCATAACTCCTCTCATCCCATTAAAGCTGTTTTCTTTAAACACAGTGAAAAAAGCCTTTGTGTTTGGCTCACCCATCCCCCATGGTCAGTTTTCCCCAAATGCTCATTCCCAGGGAGTCAGAGACTGCTCCATGCGGGGCATGGTGGCTGGGGACAAGGGACATGCTGTGTCCTGCCATGGTGCACCAGGTGCTCCTCAAGGCTTGTCTGAGGCTGCTCAGTGACTTCCCTCAGTGCTGTCACAGGGCTTTGAGAAACTGCCCAAAGAAATCTGTGGGGTTTGGGGACAAGGTGCTGGTGGTATCAGGCAGGAGCACACCTGGATGCTCTGGCTGCAGGTGTTTTTGTAGGTGTGGATAAGCACAGGCAGCCTGTTGAGCAATTCCCACGTGCAGGAATTCATCCCTGGGCATTCACACAGTTACCCTGCCACGAGGTGTCCTTAGGAACGTGGTGTATTTATGGCTTCTGCCAACCATTTTTAGAGCCATAGAAGAAATCATTTTGGGATGCTTCA
>NW_005054396.1:594712-610820 GCF_000277835.1 Geospiza fortis | reverse complement strand
CAGTGATCCTGCCTTTGAAATTATCCCAGTTTCCAGACAGAGGCTCCCTGTGTTTCTGTCTGTGATGGGGTGGGTTGAGTGTCTCCTGGTGGTGCTGTCACCTGAGGGATGAATTTGGAAGCTGTGCTCTGTGCCCAGCTGTGATGCCACCTGAGTGCTGCCCCTTGAGTAAGGTCCTAGCTCACACTCAGCTCAGTGGGATTAAGGGTATCAGTGTTGTGGTGCGTTGCTCACACAGAACAGTGTGTTGGGCACCTTGCACAGCTCATGAGAAGATGCAGACCAAGCCTTGAGGAGCTGGGGCTCCACTCTGCAGCCCCAACTTTGCTTGGCATCAGCAGCTACCTGCTACAATTTGGCTCACTTGTCCTGCTGAGAGGACACCGGCCTTTTGCTAACAGATTAAGCCTCCAGGACCCTCAAACCTCCCCAGCCAGGCAGATCTGCACCAGAGATATCTCTGGGTAAGAAAGACAATTCCTCACCTTTGAAGTCCATGAGCACCAGGTGCCTCAACCCCAACACTTCTACCCTTGGAGAGCTGGCAGGGGGAGAGCCACCAAAGATCCGTGTCCCCATGTCACACTGACAGAGGCTCATGTGTCAAACCCCTCAGAGGGTGTGGTGGCTGTGCTCCAGGCTGGAGGACAGGCTCCAGAAAGAAGCTGTACGTGAGTGGTGTGACTTGGATCATTCCAGCTCCTGCCCCCTTCCAGCTTCTTGGAGCTGCATTAGCACCCCTGGATTTCCATGTTGTGACTCTGCAAGCATTTGCAATGACAGCTGCCAAGCAAGGTGCTAACTAACATGACTAAAGGAATTCACAGCTGGCCCTGGGATTGCCAAATCTCTGCCTTTGACTAGAAACATGTAATGTTTTTCACCAGTGTCATGTGCCCATGGAAAATATCACCCACAATCAGATACTTCAATCCCTTCTTGCCCCTCCCTCACCAGCCTGTGAGGATTTCAGGAGCTGTGGGACTCAAGTGGCTGATGAAACCCCAGGAGAATGACCTAAAGCACAGGCTGTGGGATGCTGGGGCTGTGTTTGCAGGCACAGTGCTGTGGGGAGGGGGAAGGAGAAGCCAAACAGCCCAAAGTCAGAGCTCACCCACCACTGATGGGCTGTGCCAGGCTGTGCTGTGCAGCCCCTGCTCAGCTGTGTGCAAACAGAGAGCTCTCCTGCCCCCATGCAAGAGCATCCTATTCTCTCGTGCATGAGCATCTAGTGAGCCCCTGCTTTCACATCCAAAGCAATTTACACCTGATTGCTCGATTCACTTACACATGAGCAGCTGAACAACCCACACGTGAGCATGAGGAGTCATTAACAAGTGTTCTCCACAGAAGGTGGGCAACCATCCCTTCCTAGCACTGAGCTGGAGAGCTGGAACAGGAAAAACAAAGTTGGTAACTTGGGAGAACAGAGCTCTGAGGACACAGATGGGAGAAGTGTTGCATTTAAACTGCCCTGATGTTCTTTTCTTGCAGTTACAAGGCCTGACATTTGTAATAGGTGCAAGGGCTGGGGTTTGTTGTTTTTCAGACTGCTGTGACCTTCCTGGCTAAGTGTTTTGTAGGTATGAGTACTTGCAATAAGTATTGCATCCAGGTTTTTACAACATTAATTCCTCCATCCTTGTCCTCAGGGACAATGGGTGAAGTCACAAGCACGTATATTTGGGCTTTGATAATGTTGACCCTGGTATTCTGGACTGTGGTGAAAGGGGTGGAGTTCCTAACATACAGAAAATTGGGGTTGTAATGTTGATAACTCCCAGGCTCTCTGGTCCCTAGGGGCAAGGAGTGATATTTTAGTGCATATGCACACATTGTTTCAGTATTAACACCTCTGTCTGGTGTGCAGGAAGCAAGAGAGGAGCTCGGAGTCATTATGTATTAGGATTGTGATGATGTTGAAAGGGAATTTGATAATGGATTTGTGTTCAAATGGCTTTTAAGGATGACCTTCAAGGAGAGGAGTGAGCTGGGCATGAACTGCAGGGGTTACTGCACTGGTAACTTGCTCACTGGAACACCCGTGGGTTCTAGTGAGCTCACACAGGAGCACCCAACAGGTTCCTGCCTGAGCAGCTGCTGAGTGCCTGCACGAGCACCCTATTAATTCATGCATGAATCCCCAAACAATGCCTGCCCAGATCATCCCTGGGCAGCACCTCCATGCCCCATGACTGCCTGACCAGCTCACACATGGGAAGCCCTTCTGTCCATGCATGAGCACCCATATGAGTCACGCAGCAGCACCTGGCTTGCTCACACATGGGCACCCAGGTAATCCTTGGAGCAGCACCAAGTTCATTTATGCATTGTCATCCAACCGGTTCATGCCTGAGCACCCAAACAGCTCAGGAAAGGGTGAGGAGAAGGTTGTGTTCCCTGGTACTGACAGAAATGGAGGCAGAACTCCCCAGGCTGGGACTGTTTCACCTGCAGTGCTGCTGAGTTCTGGATCACACGGCAGCAGGGTCACACAGGACCTGTCTCTGGGCCATGGGAGGGAGCAGGAAGGAGGGAGGCAAGGGCAGGTTTTGTCCTGCTGGTGATGCTGAGATCATTGCCTGATGGGCTGTGTAAAGGGACTCCTACAGCCCCACAGCTGGGGACAGGATCTTTGAGAGCATCCCCTTCTATGCACTTTTTTTTACCCCTCTAAGCAGCTCCCAGGATGAGTTTTGTGGCACATTATGTGGTCTGAAAGGCTTTGCCAGCCTCCTCTGCCTGGACTTCTGGGGAAGTAGAAACTCCAGCTGCAAATAATATGTTCTTTAGACAAAAACTGTGGGGTTTTTTTGACTGCTGACTTTTAATTGCTTTGCAGTGAGCACATCAATAGGGGGTAACCTGTCACCACCCAGCCACTCAGAAACTGGCCACTGGGCTAAGATCTGAGTTTCAAATACTGTGGTTTCTACCTCACAGGGGCCAGAGCATCATGACTGTGACTGCCTCTGCTGCCCAAGCATCTTATGGGGGTTGGGGATTCCACCTGGGACTTTCTGCACAGCCCAACACAGCACAGGATCCTCCACCAAGGCAGGGGCTGGGTCAGATGGCCACTTTCTCATTCTCTGCAGGCACACAGAGAGAGGGTGAAACTGCTGGCTCAGGCAAATGGCCACCCACAGCCAACCATTGCCTCTATTCAGCTGTTTGGGTGTTACTGCAGATGCTACTTATTTGGTTGTCTTTTTGTTGTGCATTGCATGACCCAGCAAACACAAATAATTGACTGTTGCAGCGTTGAATGACAAATAATAATCAGGTAAGCACAGGCATATTTGCACAAGAAAGAGACAAAGTAGGTGGTGCCAAGGTTGGAGGCATTAAATCAGTTTAGGAACAAACTCAGCAGAAATCCCCACTTATTTCCTTTACTTCCACGTGGACCTGATTTCCACTGGTCTCAGGTAATTCAGGGAAACCCAGCTTAACCTTAGCAAAGCACTCACAGATCTTTGCAGGACAAATTTCAAAGCTCACACCTCCAGAACCACGAGTGCTCATTGCACACATGGACCCTGGAGGCCAAATCCTTCTTTGGACTTTGCTCCTGGACAGGGAAAACCAGTTTGGTGTGGTTGGGTCTGTGAGTGTCCCTGCCAGAGCGCCCAGCTGAACACGGCGAAGTGATGGGGTTCAGACAGGGGGCAGGGGCATGTGGGTGATGGCCACTCTGAGGTGTCCCCAGCCATCCATCCCTGCCTGGCCATGGGTGGAGCTGCCTTGCCCTGGCATGGCTGTCTTGGGACTGGTTACTTCAAGGGAAGGTGCACTTAAACCCACCTTGCAGATGGAGGTTGGCACTGGGAGGATGGGATGGACTCTGTGCTCCTCATCCAGCTCAAATGATACATCCATGTCACATTCAGGGGGGAATTCTTCTCCCACACATCTGCTGCCCACCTGGGATGCTGGGAAAAACTCCACTCTTTCTCTCTGCTGTTTTCTAATCTTTGTCATAGGAGAATCTAATCTTTGTCATAGGAGAAAAATTGTGACTTCCAAAAGAAAAAAAAAGGGATGGGGAAGTCTAACCTTTAGAAAATATTTAAAAATAAATTTAAAGAAAAAAGTGTTAAAGTGTTTTCTCTTCCCAAAGCCTGAACTAAAATGCTTTGCTGACTTTTTTGTTGTTTTTGTTTTTGGGGATTTTTGGGTTTTTTTTTTGGCAGGGGTCGGGGGGGAGGTGAGTGGGGTCATTTTTGTGTTTGTTTGGTTTTTTATTTTTTTAAGTTAGGCAGCTGCTCGGTCCCAGATAGACATGAGCTGGCCGCAAGGGCTGAACAACCTCCCCCAGCAACTCCTCAGCACCAGGATGGAGCCTGGGCAGGCAGGAGGCTCTGCTTTGCATGGACACCCTGGTATCTGCCAAGCACCCCTCCTATGGCTGAGGTCGAGCAGAGCCAGCAAAAAAAAATTTTCTGTTCCTCAATCCAGATTTGCAATTGCTCTGCTCCAGGTTTGCCAAGCACCATGGCAGCAAGAGCTGGCAAACCTTTCTCAAAACAAAAGCTCCGTGGGGCTGGGTGAAGATGAGAAGGGTCCTAAATTAATAAATGTAAAAGTAGAAGAAACCCACACCAGGGCAGTTACTTTAATGGAAATAAGCCGCTTGATTTTGCCCTTGAAAGTTTATGGCGTTTGAAACAATTGTAAACATGTCAGTGTACATGGATACGGTTTCTATAGCAGCGCAGCAACATTTAAGGGCTTGCTCCCAAACATACCCCAAAGGACACTAAAAATAGTGTGTCTGTTGGATCAAAATCTGTATACATATTCGGAAAGACATACAGAAACTAGGAGTATGTGAGCCTCCATTGTTTTTTTCATTTTCCCCTTATTTCCTCCCCCGTTTCTGAAGGCGCTGGAAGGAGGCTGCCGGGTTGAGAGCAGAACGCGGGGAGGGAGGGGTGTGCCCGATGCCGGCAATCCTGTGCCAGCCCTTCCCAGGCAGTGCCAAGCCGCCAGGATGCCGTGTCCTCTCCCCACCCTGACACAACAGACCCATCAACCGGGGCTTGAGGAGATTCCTCCTCCTCCTCCTCCCGCCTCTGCTCTGTCCTCACGGTTGCCTGGTTGCAGGCAATGCCTGCGTGTTCCCCGCTCTGCCGCCGCCTCTGCCGCAGCCGGAGCCAGCGGAGCTGCTGCTTCCCCCTGGCAGCGCCGAGAGCTCCAGAGAGCTCCAGGGACACGCAAACAGCGCGTCCCCCTCCCTGCCTGCAGAGAGGGTGCGATCCTGCCATCCCTGCTGCTGGGTGTGAGCTCGATTGGATCTAGGACTCGGGGAAGTTTATTGCCGCCTTTGAAGCTGCATTAAAAGCAGCTCGGGAAGCTGGATGCTCTGCAGGGCAGGACCCTGCTGGGGCAGAAGTGCCTCCTTCCCCAGCCAGCCTGGCCCAGGCACCCGTGTCCGTTCCTAGGGTGGCTTTTGCCCACCAGCATCTGCTCTGGCAACCCAAGGCTGCCTTTGAAGCAGAGGGAGCTTTGCTCATGCGGTTTGGCAGTGGGAAAAAGGCCTTTCTGGAAAGGAGGGTGTGTGCTCCTCAAGAGGAGCATTCAGAAACACTGCCATGGCTGCCTGGGAAGGGCCTGCAGTGACAACATCCTTCAGACCGAGAGTGCAAAAGTCCATTGTGTTCCTCAGAGATGTGTGTCACAGCAAAAGCCAAGATGTGCAGCAGAGAAACCAGCCAAGATATACAGCAAAACAGAGCCAGCACTGAGAAACCTAGCTTGATGCAAAACAAGGACTTTCAGGGAAAAGGAGAAGCACTTAGGACATGCCATGGGCAATCTCCTTCCAAAGAACAGGGTCTTAATATTACCTTTTCTTCGATGCACTTTCACACTCAGGAAAATGCCAGTTATACATGCTGAATGAAGGAACACTTAAAATCCCTTGAAGTGTCTCACATCTTCCTTATTCTCTTTTTTAAAAAGCATCAGTCCTCTCATGACAAAGCATCAAAGCCCTAATGGCATTTAAGTGTTCAACTACCCCACGACAAGAGTGCCATACCCAGTGCATTGTTCATAAATCCAGCACCCCAGCAATGGTTTCAGGAGGGATGCAGGCACAGAGAGCATTACTCCTGTCTCATATCTCAAACAGCTCTATTCATGCTAAAATGATGGTGCTTTTACAACATAAAAGTTTTATGCATTTTATTTTCTCTGAATTACAAACAGGTGCCTTCCTGTGTTTTGAACACATTGCATGCTGCAGCAGTTAATGTGTAATGGGTCCCTGCTAATAAAATCTGCACAAGTGGATTTATTGTGGGCATTAGTTTGCAAAATAATACCTTCATAAAGAAATATTGCAGGGTCAGTATTGGGGAAATTGCTTGCTAGCAGGTTGAAATCATCATCCTGTTCAGCTTTTTGGGGCTGATAATTGAGATCTCTCAGATAAAAGTGACAAATGGCGTTTAGCATTGCTGCAGCATCTTTAACTACAAAGCAATAGCATCTCACCTCTCTCTCTGTTTTTGTTCTGCAGAGCTCAAATTCCTCTGTTTTGACAAATGGCATCACTGAAAGGTCTGTCTGTGTTCCCTGAGCAGTATTCCTGGTAAAATGATAATCACGAGCTGGAAACAGCACAACGAACCATAAGGAAGGAAAACCGAAGCAGCTGCATCACAAGACCTAATTGTCTTTGTGATCTGCCTGGGACTTTGTGATTTTCCTACATTTCATCCTGGTTTAAGGCAAGCAAAACACACTGCCAGCAAGGGCAGCGTGGCCACAACAAGGGCCTCAGAGCTGTGGGACAGGGTCCAGCTGCCCTCTGGCTGTGCAGCCCCGTGCTTTGAAGGATGGCTGTGGCACCACATGTCCTCCTGCCTTTTGCTTTGTCCTTCCAACTGTCCTGTTCCCTGCCTTTAGGATATGACTACCCTCAGTGTGACCTGAATTGCTGTTTGTTTGGGGACAATGGACACTGGGGCAAAAAAACCCCTTGGGCTGAAGCCTGGCTATGGCATGAGCTATTTGTTTATGCAACAGAAGGTGTAGCACTGACACCATTCCCAAGGCAACTGGGAAGATGGTGCCAGGGTCTGGACCTCTTGACTTCACTCAGTCCTTCCTTGCACATCACCCCCACTCTCCATTTCCACTCTGCCATTACTCTCAGTGGCAAAGAGGAAAGCTCTCCACACCCCAAGACATCAAGAGAAAGATCATGCCTATGCTCAGCCAGAGTTAAACTGCAGTTTTGGCTTCAGTCTTGCATTCCCAGCCACCTCCATGCAGGCTATGCCAGAAGAGAGCCCAGACACACTGTCTCCCAGCTGATTTTACTCATGGGTTATTTAAAGCAGACATTGATAGCTCTGAAGTCGCAGCAGCTGAGCGTGGCCGCCAGTGGCTAATGAAGGTGAATGTCAGGAGCCATCATCAAAGTGATTAGTATAATTAAACTGAGCTGTGAAATGGCAGTGCCAGCAGCAGAGGAGTCCCTCTGAGGTTTGCTTCACTGGATTGAAAACTTGGTGCTTCCTTTGAATCCCCTGATGCACTATCTGGTTTTCCTTTGGTTTTCCTTTGCATCAGCTCTCCCGTTCTGAGGCTGTTGCTGAGCACTACCCTCATGTTGGCAGCTGCTTGTGCTGTGACTACAGACAAAATGCTGCTTTTTTTTTCTTGTGGTCTCACTTCCCAAGCTATAAAGCACAGGTGAAAATATTTAGCTGCCTACCTGACAAGGCTGATGTGCAGATTAATTAATATTTCTCAAGTGCCCTGAAATTTGCCAAGTATTATTGCTACATAACAACTGTTGCTAAGTAGTGAAAATTGCTGCCACCAGAACCAGGCGTGGATGCCGCACCTACATTTCCTGGCCTCGCAGGGGTCAAAGCCCAGCTTTGCTATGAGTCTGCATCCAAAAAAAAGTCCTTCTTTTCGCCTCTCTGATGCTTTGCTTGTGTTGCTTCTGCAGTTTTTGTCATTCCCTTTGGTTTGTTGGAAAGTACAGGCCAACATCAGCAGGTGCCTCTGGGTACCCCATCCCAGAGCAGCACAAGGGGTGGGATGTGCCAAGGCCAGGGGTGGGCAGCAGCTGGTCCTGGCATGGCTGGGCTGCTGTAGCCAGGAACATTGTCAACACCCAGCCCTGAGAAACTGCTTGGTTCCAGCTGGGGAGGCAGCAAGGCAAGGGTGGATCTGTCAAGCTCTGTGATACCACACCTTAGTGTCTGAGTGACTCACGAGGCATTCCATGACTGCTCCATTTCTCTTCCCCTTTTGCTCATCTGGGGGATGAGGTTTAAAAAAAAAAACCCGTTTGCCCCTCCACTTTCTAGTTTTCTTTCTAGTAAAGCCTTGTTTCTGATGGCTGTGAACCTTGGCTTCGTGGGCATCACATTGGTTACTCCTCCCGAGGAGCATCAGTGTTGCCAGCACTTGGGAAGAGAATGAGCTTGGGTTACACCAGTGGCTTTTGGTCCATCATCAAGCCCCAAATACAGCGCATATAATAAATAATAAAAAATCATAATAATAATAAATCAAGTGTGTTGTGGGCAGCTTCTCCGTCCTGAGTCCAGCTGGCAATGTCCTACTGCTGTCAAAGCCTGCTGCAGCCCCAGACGAGGTGACCCCATCCAAAGTGCTGCCTCTGAGTGGTCTCCAGCTCATACCACTTCCTACCCATGTCTGGTCAGTGCTTGAGTTCACCAGCCTGCTCAAAGTGGTGCTGAGGCTCTGGAATGGGTTATTTCATTGTCACAGACACGGCCAATATGATTTAGGGGCCATTCCTCCCCAAGACATTGGAGGCCATTTGGTGGTGGTGGGGTTCTGGCAAAGACCACCAGGAGTGGGTTGAATGCTGTTGCATCTTCCTCAGGATGATGCTGGACACAGTGGAGCCCCCAGAGTCGTGGCTGGTGGGCAGGCAGAGCTGAGCACTTGCTAGGAAGGTGGGATGCTGGCTCCTGCTAGCGAGCCTGTGCTTTCACAGCTCTGATTCATTCTGGGTTGCAGCAGGCTGCCATACTCCAAGCCTGCAGGCATCTTCAGAACAGGGCTTTTTCCTCTACAACGCCCCAGAGATCTCCTTCAGGAGAGCCCAAGTAAAACCAAGGGGCTGAAGGGGGGAAGCTTTCCCAGCTGAAAGGACAAGATCATGCCAAATGCAGTTCAGTGACTGTAAATACAAATTAAAGAGCATCGCCAGGAAACGTTTTGATCCTTCAGCTGAGAGCAAGGGGATTTGATATCAGTCATATTAGTCCAGGAAACATGGCTATGAATGGCCAAATACTGACTCCAAAATCCAGCAGTACCCTTAAAAGCAAAGAGAAACCCCAAACCATTTGGTAGGACCCAGATGCAGGCCCCAGAGGAGGAGCAAACACAGTGAGCACTGGCAGGTCTAGAGAAGAAATATCAAGAGCTGCTTGTAACCCTGTCCCATAGGACTCCCAGTTAAATGGGGAAAATGAGAGATTTGAAATGCTCAGAATACAACGCTGGAAGCTCATTGCCCAGCACCTCTGCAGCTGGTAGGAGCCTTTCAGTTCCTCCCCCAGGAATGTTACCCATATCACCAGTGGTGTCCAAGCCTCCCTTTGGATGCTGCTGGAGCTGCCCAGGAAAGACTAGGTGAGCTCAGCCACAGCCAGGCCACTGTGGGACTTGGTGTAGGCATCTCACAACCCTCAGAATGAAGGGTTGAGGGTGGCTGTGCCAGCCTCGCCTCGGGGGGACTTCCAATCAGGTCCTGGCTGCAAATCTCCCTGGAGCAATCATTAAACAAGCCTTGTTTTGACAGAGCCCATGGTGGCCTCCTTCCCTTTGACTTCTTCCTTGGATTGACAGACTTAAGCCATCCAGAAAGCACTGTGTTAATCATATTGTTTGAGTGAGAAAGCCGAAGGAAGAGTATTACTCTGTTACCACGCAGCCAGCTCATGTGGCTTAAATCATAGCTACAACAAGCAGGCCTTCTGGCAGATGAGTTCTCAGGCAGAAAGCAGAGGATTTTTCCCATGACATGTAGAGGGGGAGAAAAAAAAAGAAAAAAAAAAAGAAAAAAAAAAGAAAAAAAAAAAAAAAGCATTGGCTGCATATACTGAATGCAAGTAAAAACTTAAATACATCTGTGGTTTTGTGTGCTTTCAAGGACTTGAAATCTGCTTTGTTTCTTCAACCAACCTATAAACTGGACACATCCTGTGGGTGCTGGGAGCACTCACATGCTGATAATGTACTGATTTTCTTACTACTTCCCCCCCCAGACTGATACAGCAGCCGTAGCGAGCGATGCGTGGTGTTTTCATTGTGCCTCATTAAAGGCATTTCAATGTGCCTTGCTCAAGTAACACCTGCCTCCTCCATTTTTCAGGCTGTGCTGTGGGTTGGGTGAGGGGGAGATGCTGCCTTGTCCCCATCCCTGGGAAAATGCATGTGTCCTTCCACACGACAGCTTCGGAGATCGTGTTTTAGAGAACAACAAAAGAAAAAGAAGGTGGGGGGGAAAGACTTAAATTTTGAGACTGGATGTCTGGGAAAGCTGGGATGTGTGTTCACATGGTCCATGGGAGGACAGCTGTGATGCTGAGCAGCAGCCAAGCACCTTCTCCCACCTGAGCAACCCAAGAGATGCACCTGGGAGCTGCTGGTGGAGGTCATGCTTACTGCACCAAGTAGGGCATGGTTGGTGGAGAAATCACTGCTAATGCTGAACAAACTTTCCCTCTAGATCCACATTCAAGGACAAGCAATGAAATATATCCCAGAGCCCATGGGGTACAATCCTGTCCTCAGTGAAGGGACAGCAGGAGGCTTCATGTTCTGCTTAAACCTCCTCTTTTGCAGTTGTATTCAAAGGGAGGTCCTCTGAAAGGACTACAATTTTTATTCCACATAATTAATTCGTTCATTTATGTCAGGGGGATTGAGACATGTCCATCCAGGTGGCCGACTCCTGTGACACTCCAGCAGCATCCTGACTAAATGCTGTGCTGGTACCACAGCTCCATCCCTCCCTCCCTCCTCCCTCCCTCCTCGCTGCCGTTGTGAAGTGCCCCTTGATTTTACAGCTCTGTAAATACACTTTGAGAGGTTAGATGTTTGCTTATTAACTTAAGGCAAATTACATTTCTAAGAACTGGTGGAAGAACATAATTTAATTGGTGCACACGATCGGGCTGATTGATTGTGGATGATTGCACAGGCCCCCCTTACTCTGCCTGGGTGCAGTGCAGGTGCCAGTGCCCACCACTGGGCATGGAAAAGAAAGAATCACCTGGAGGCTCAGGGTGCTTCAATTTTTCTACAATGACTTGATGATTAGCCCTTGATGAATCCAAGGCTGAGTTTGTGACAAGGAATTAGCACGCTCCTTTGGAAAAGCCCAACACCTGATCATCAGGTCTGTGCTCAGGGTGACAGCATCATGTCTTGTGTTTGACAAGCTCTGACCTCGTGTCCACCAGAGCTAAATATTAATTTCCTCAACCCTTCCAAGAAGGAATTCAGCATCGACTTGTAATCTCAAATATTTTCACGCAACTGACTAATGACTTAATCACAGCTCGTGGCACTGAGCCACGCTGATTACCCACGCAGGCAGGAATTGCAGCATGTCGTGGCACCAGCAGCTGCCCAGCACCCTGTCATCATGCTCAGTCCCAGCAGCATCTGTCCCCAGTGAAATTTGCTTGGGTTTGAATCCCTTGGAATCCCTTGGAATCCTACAGGCTGGATGAGAAAGGTGAGGTGAGGTGAGCTTCAGTTTTGTTACCCAGGGAGGCAGCTGGTTTAGAAATGCAAGGGCACCCCTTGGAGACACAGGTACACCCCCAGGAATGAGGGGCCTCTCCAAGGTTTTGGAGAGTGCTTGGTGAAGTATCCTGGCTGGTTGAACCTGGCAGCCCATGTCTGGAAAACGATCTGGGCATGGCCAGGAGATGCCTGAAGAGTCCTGGCCTGGTCATGGTGCTTTAGCTCATGGATAGAGCGTTTAGCAGCATGGCCCTGAGCCCAGCCCAGCCACTCTGGCTGGGGATCATTTCATTTAATAATATAGATAGGGGCAGTGAGGTGTGAATGAACTGCTGCTGTTGGGGCCATATGCAGTTGAGAGCAGCACAGAAACCTGGGCAAGAGCCTTCACTGTTTCCTCCTTGCTGCAGTGAGATCAGAGGACGAGATGTGCTCTGATGGGAACATTAGAGGGGACCATGTGTCACTTTATTTTGCATCTGACTCAGAGAGCCTGTTCACACGAACACTGGAACAGTGTGTGGCTGTCAGAAAACAGAAAATAGCTGCTTAAATATCAAAGATTATTTCAGAACTCCAATTGTCTGAGTCGCAGCTCCGAGTTTCAGTGCTGGGAGGGGAAAACCGGCGTGAAATGAGATGGGACAGCAAAGGTGATGCTCTACCTGCCTACCATTCCTTCTCCAACGAATTATCCATGGTACTGGGTCACCTCAGTCCAGCTTGACTTCCCCAAAATATTGAGTATTTTATGTTTTAGCTCCCTGCTGTCTCTCCATGTAGTGGTACAAGCTTATGGTACAAGGGTACATGGCAAGATCAGAGGAAAAAGCAGCCCCCAGGCTTCCTGCCAGCAAGGAGCTGAGTTCTGAAGCCCAGTTTTTAGCACCAGCTTCTCCAGACCTCTGGAGGACTTTAAGTCATCAGTGGTGATTGCCCTTTTTCCATAGCAAGGAACATGTGTTAAATATAAGGAAATACCAAAAAGAGTCACCAAACTCAGCTGTTTCCTTTTTGGGTTTTTTTATAGTAAGGAGAGAAAAGCTTTTTGAAGTTTTTTCTCCTACAAGAGGAATGCTTTGTAATGCTGATTTGTCTCTTAAGCTTCCTCTGAAATGTCTTTGAGAAAGAAATGAACCCTGAGGCAGGATCGACATGAAAAGGGAACCGGGAGCAGTGCTGAGCCGGGGGGTTGTGCAAAGGACAAGTGCTTGCATGGATATAAGAAGGGATTGGGCCAATTCAAGAAACAGAAATCCATCGTGGAGGTGCTAATTTAGAGTGAAATAAAGGATGGTCCCTCAGCAATGGGACACAAGCCCTGCTCTGGCTGCAGGCGCTCTCCCAAGACAGGGCCAGGTTCAGCACTGGCATTGCTGGCACCCGGGACTCATCCTGGAGGCAGCTGGGACAAGGCTGCAGCAGGGATGCAGGGATGCTGGAAATCTCTCACTGTTATTTCATCTTCTGCAGAAGGGTGGTATGGCCAGGCAAAATCAGGAAAGAGCCTCCCAAGGGGCAAAATGATAAACAGGTGCTACAGAAGAGCACAGTGTGTGACAGCAACCTGGAGCCGCTCTTGGGAGTTGGAGGGGACCCCATTCAACACAGCAAGAGGGACTATTTGTTGTGGCAGGACACAAATGCTAGGGGCAAGGCTCTACACTGTGAATACCAAGCTCATCCTCTACCCCCAGGCTTTCCTCAGCATTCTGCCAGCTGCGCCTAATTCCTATACGGCTTAGTAAAGTGAGCATGGGATGGCAGCATGAGGCCCTCTGTAATCTGGTCTCAGTACGCCCCAGGCATAATATTCACCTCTCCACAGCCCAGTTTCCCCATGTAAATTGGATGATGATGAGATCTGTTGCCACTGCTGTGTTACATCACACGTGTGGCGAGTGATTCATTGCACACAGAGCTCCGAGCGCGTCGGGCAGCACTCAGGGCTCTGGCAGCGGCCCCTTATTCCAGCACCATGCCTGGCCATGACTGCAGCCCTTCTCCACCTATCCCTTGCCTTCTTCCCCATCCCATTTCCTTCAGCCTTTGCCCACCATCTCTGGAAAGGAAGCTCCTGGTCCCTGGCCCTTGAGACGTGACTTCCTGGCAGGCGGGACTCGGCAGGATTTCCATGTCAGAGCTGGAGCCTGGAGCTTCTCCACCCGTGCCTCTGCACTGCTGTCACCTGCCACCCATCTGCCACGTGCCTGCGCGTGTGTTCCGTCCTTCCTCATGCCTGAGACCCGTGGGAACCTCCAGCAGCTGTGGGGACATGTGGGATACACTCCTTGTTAGGGGAGTGTATCCCACATCTCCGTAGCGAAGGATGAGGGGATGCTGGGATCCAGGAGCTCAGCAAAGAGGGACTAAAGTGCACCTTGATCAGAGGGCTGGAAATACCTGGCTTGGAAATATGGCAGGGTATAACGAACTGCTGAGCACGGAGCACAAAGTTATAGCAAATCCAAAGGCAAACCAATAAATGCTCTGAGGGGAGCTCAGTTTCAACACCAGGCTTTATTTACAGCAGCCACCAAAAGCTGGGGTGTGGTGAATTTACCATCAGAGCTATTTTTATCTCAGGTGTTTTAAAAGAATACTGCCTTTGAGGAAAAAGCTATTTCTGGGATGTGCAGGGTTACACCAGAGATCATGAGGGATGATCATCCAGGCCCCTTTTGTTCTTATAATCTAGGAGCTTCAAGTTACATCTCTTAATCTCTTCTTAGAAACCCCAGGGCCAGTGAAACTCAGGTTAATGACTGGTAGAGTTTACACACCCTGGCACCACAAATATTTCTGACTCTGGATAATTCTTCAGCAGCTCATGATGTGATGACTATGAAAGCATCTCCATTGATTTTGTGTGTTGTGCTGGGGCAGGACGACGTTGTTTTCTGAATGATGTGGTGGTAAAAACTCCCATGTCCTTAAAAATATGTTTCTCACCATGTATAAGAAAAAAATTGAAGACTACATCAAGGCTGTGATTTCTTGTAAGCTATGGAAGATGTTGAGCAAAATCAATTAGTATAGTCATTCTTTATGTGGCTAGAAGGGTCTTTCAGTTGAAATATATATATACATACATATATGGTCATATATGCATACATACATTTTTCTATACATCCATATGTACGTATACATACACACACGTGCACACGTGGAATTGTAGAATTAAAGAATGTTAAGGATTTGGAAAGGACCTAAAGGATCGTCGAGTTCCAACATCCTGCCCTGGGCGGGGACACCTTCCATTAGACCAGGCGGCTCAAGGTCTTGTCCAGCCTGGCTTTGAACGCTGCCAGGGCTGGGGCATCCACAGCCTCCCTGGGCAGCCTGATCCAGTGTCTCACCACTCTCACACTAAAAAAGTTATTCCTGATATCAATATCCAACCTAAACTTCCTCTCTTTCAGTTTGCACCCATTACTCCTTGTCTTGCTGCTACAGCTTCCCTGGCTCCTCTGAAGGTTCCCGTGCAGGTACTGGAAGGTTGCTATGAGCCCTCCACACGATCTTCTCCGGGCTGAGCAGCCCCAACTTTCTCAGCTTGTCTTCATGTGAGAGGCGCTCCAGTCCTCTTATCAGCTTCATAGCCCTTCCCTGGACTTGCTCTGAGAGTTCCACATCCTTCTTATACTGGGGACACCAGAGCCATAGGCAGTATTCCAGGTGGGGTCTCACAGGAGCAGAATGGGGGGAACCTGCTGGCCACACTCTGGGGACTCTGCCAATGACTCTGTGGGACTTCAGTGCTGCGCAGCACAGGTAAGTGGACATGCACACTGATGCACAGGGACACACACACCTGCACACACACACATACACCTGGACACACACACACACCTGTACAGAGACACACACACCTGTACACACACACACACACACACACACCTGCACACAGACACACACACACACACCTGCACACGGGGACACACCTGCACAGACACACACACACACCTGCACACAGACACACACACACACACACCTGCACACGGGCGCACACCTGCACACACACAAACCTGCACACACACACACACACCCCCACACCCACACCCACACCCACACCCACACACACACACACCTGCACACACACACACACACCTGTACACACACACACACCTGTACAGAGACACACACACCTGTATACACACACACACACACACACACACACCTGCACACGGGGACACACCTGCACAGACACACACACACACCTGCACACAGACACACACACACACGCGCCTGCACACACACAAACCTGCACACACACACACACACCCCCACACACACACACACACCCGGACACACACACACACCCGTACAGAGACACACACAC
>NW_005054396.1:591735-593939 GCF_000277835.1 Geospiza fortis | reverse complement strand
TTTTTTTTTGCTCCCCCCCCACCCGGAGTTGGCCCTGCTCTGGGGCTGAATGTGCTGGGGAAGCTCTTTGTCATGGAGCGGCTGCCGAGCCGTCTGCCCTCGGGAAAAACATCACTCAAAAAAAAAATAGGAAAAAAAAAGTCGCTCGGTACTTGAACACGAGGCTTCTGTTGAATTCGGGGGTGGATGGGGTTTTTTTGACGGGGGTGGCGGTATATGTGTATTTTTTGGGGGTAAGAACGAGTTCTCCCCCCGCCTCCCCCGCCAAGTCCATTGATCGCAGGCTCCCGTGCCGGAGCGCGGAATGGGAGCAGCACGCAGGCGGGTGACAACAAAACAAAGGGGGATTTTGTTTGGCTGTTGTTAACCTGAAAGATCTTTCTGGGAAAGCTTGCTTCTTTTTCTTTCGATTTTTTTTTTTAATCCCTAGCTCTTCCAAATTTGATGATGTTTTACTCTGGAAAAATCTAGCTGGGCGGTGGGTAAGTTGTGTCTTTAATTTTAAGATTTTTGGGGGAATTGCAGGGTTTCTCTCCCATCTCCTCAGCCTTGGCTCTTTTGTGAGCAGCCCGCCGTCCAGCGCAACTTGTGTCCGGTTTTTCTTTTCGCTCTTGTTTTCACCTAGTTAAATAATATGCTTTCACGATCTAGTACGAGGGACACATTTCTGCCTGCAACAGCTGTAGAGAAGGTATTCAAAAGGCAGGGGAGAGAAGGAGCAGTTGTGTTTTTAGCTGAATAATTTTCCTCTGATAAAGGGTATATTTTAAAGCAGTTACGTTTTTATACCGGAAGCATTTTTCTTGCCCCCACCCCCCTTGTTTTTGTTTTAAATGCCACCTCGAAAACTGCAGCTATTTCACCTCTGCAAAATGCAGCTTCTGGAATACATGCGAGCAAAACGCATTCTGGCTGTAATGCTGGTGTTTCTGCCCTTATAGGCCACCCCTTTTTGGTGGTTTTTTTTTCTGGGACTCCTCTGCCTTGAAAACACTCTACTTGGTAAGGAAAATTACAAAGCCTTTCAGCTAGGTAGAAGCTGGCCCTTCTACATCTGAAGGACGATAGTTTGGTTTTTTGGTTTTTTTTTTTTCATTTTGAACGCATGTAGGAGGCGGGGGGAGACCCGGGGAAAAAAAAAAGGCCGTTTCCGGTTTCTGTTCAGCAGCGTTTCGAATTTTTTTTCCCACAAAGAAGCAGCCAGATGACCTGTTGATGACACATCTTCAGTTGCTTTTTGTTCCAGAAGGCGCCTGTAGGTTAGTGGAGATGGACAGGCTGCCCACATCTTCGTTTGCATGTGTTGTTGTGTGGTCTATGTGGCTTTGTAATGTTTTAGGCCGACAATTTTGGAGTGAGTAATGTGGAGCCAAAGTTTAGACGTCTGCCCAGGACATTTCCCCCTTTCCTCTCCACCACAATCCTTTCCCCCATGAAAAAGCATGGTTTGCTGAAAATTGAGCATTGGTAGTTGGAAAATTAGGCTCTCTTGGTGCTGTGTGAGAGAAGTGTCCTAACTCTTTGAAGTCGTGTGAATGGCCTGGCAGGAAGCTTTAGGAATGCATTTTGGTTGTATGTAGGTTGCTGCTGGGTACCTTAAGCTTCAACATCTCCTATTTCAAATGAATTAAACATGTAGGAGCACCTACTGTTACGCTGAGTAAAGTCGTGTAACGCTGAGTAAAGTCATGTAACGTGTGCCTCGTGAATGTTTCCATTCTTACTAAACACTGGAATGTATTTCTCAACACAGCAGGTCACCGTGCTAGTGTTCATCTTAGAAATTAACATTTTGAGTAACTACTAGGGTAATTCCAGTTAAAGAAAAATTTAATGTACTACCTTTGCTACACCCATTTTGTATTTTGGAGGCAATATTGGTTTCTATTAAGAATCCAGGCATGGAAAACAGCTTTCCTTTCACTTCAGCATTTACAGCTAGTGGCTGAGTTTGTAGTTACAAAATAGATGATCATGTGCTTAGAGCCGGTGGTATTTAAAACTCTTATTCATTTGTAAGGAGCTAATTACAAGTATTTTTTGAAATAAAATGTCTTTTCACTCAGGAACTCTGGAATACAGGAGGAAAGTGGAAAACCCAAAGCTGTTTGTAGATGCTAATCCATGCCCTGAGCAAAAAAAAAAGGGAGAATGAGGGTGTTTCATAAGAAATCAGTCACCTTTAAGTGCATACTTGTAAGTGA
>NW_005054396.1:584902-591712 GCF_000277835.1 Geospiza fortis | reverse complement strand
GTGCTGGCTGGTCACTGTGCTCCTTGCTGGTTAGATTGTAAGAGTTTTGACTGAACATCAGGATGAAAAAGCCCAGCTCCTTTGCCTCCCAGACATTCATTCCTTAATCTCCAGATTCACAAGCGTGCTGACAAACTGTCAGAGGAAATGACAGCAAAGACATGGGGTGGGAAGTAGGTCGAGCACTGCTGAACGCTGCTGAGTTTCAGTGGAAAAAATGTGAGCATGTTTCCATCTGATCTTGTTTCTGTTTCCTTTCAATCTACCGGTTAACAGGGTGCACCAGGAAGTGTCACACTGCTACTGTAGTTCCCCAGTCCTACTGAAAATAATATTGCACCTCCAGTCAGGCCCAGTTAGTCTACCTGGGTGAAAAGATTCATGGGGAAGTCAAATAGCAATTTAGTTATGAAAAATCGTGTCAGGCAAAACTGTAGTGGCTCTGTGCCTCTCAGGAGGTGGTGGGCAGGTCGTGGGATGCGTTTCCCTGTCCCTGTGCTGCTGTAGGCTCTCCAGTGGTTGCTTGGGGGTGGGCTGGGACAATAGGGTAGAATCGTGGCACGCTTGTTGTGGCCTTAACGTTTTGTAATGGCAATTAGTAGTTACAAGTGATTGTGTTTCTTCTTTAAAACGTTTGAATGTATGTATTAAAAAGCCTGCCTTTCAAGTTAAAAAAGATGGAAGCTCTTTTTCCTGCTAGAAATCCTCCTGAAACTTAAAAAAAAAAGCAAGCTCTACTTGTTTCTGCCTTCTGCTAAAAGCAGTAAAAACTCTTTGACAATAACTTGATTTGCAGAAAAATGAGTCTTGCACACTATGAGCACGTTCTTTCACAAGTATCCTGTATTTTTATTGGTTTGAAAAGAAGCTTTTTCCTCAGGTAGGCAGAGGTTCTTGAGTGCTTTGCACAAGTGAGTGCACAGCTTTTGGGCTGCCTAGGTGAGCCCTATGGCATGGCCTTCTTTTGCTGACCCATGTGACGTGCTTTGGAGCACCAAATGTTCTTAGCTGCTCAAAGTGACCTTTCTGGAATAACCCTGGAGTGATGAGGGATTGTGAAATAGTTGACTGGAAACTAGGGGCTTTGCAGGAGAAAGCTGTTGTCCCCTGCTGGCACCCTGTGCTGGAGGTAGGTGCTCATCAGTACCAGTCCTGCTCCAGCAATGTCTCCTGGCTGGCATGTGAGGTGGCATTTGGGGATGTGGGCTCAAGTGTGAACGAGTCAGCAGCTTGTTTGGTAGAGGCTGAATGCAGTGCCTGGGTGGGAGTGTTTGGTTAAGGATTGATGGTATCCTCTGGAGCCTGCCATGCAGGAGCACGGCTCAGTTCAGGAACAGGTAATAAAAGTTAATCTGCTGACCTAGGTTCTAATCCATGCTGCTGGATTTAATCACAGTGGCTTGAATGCCACCCATGGTACTTATGTAAATGCTGAATTTTGGGCTTGAATCTCATACTCGAGAGCAGAGTGGACTGAACCTCGCAGTGAATTTCTGGCTGTGGTTTCAGGAGTGGGAGTATCCTATAATTTTACTCTTCTAATTAAAGCTATATTGCAGTTTTTAGATTAGAAGCGGTCAAAACCTCTTACTCTGTTCCAGTAATTATATTCCTGTCAGGAAGAGGATTTGTTCAATTCACACTCACTTTCCTTGTTCACCTGTATATGCTGTAGAAGACTTGGGATATGTGTCAATGCTGGCTCAAAATGCTCTTGGTCTGCCTTGGTGTTGGCTAGACAGCCATGCCAGCCAGATGGTTTTCTGTGCCAACCTTGTTTGTAGAAGTTAGTTGCATAAATGTGTTTTTAGAAGAGAGAAAAACATTCCTTGTGAGAAGTTTTTTTTAATAGTACAGAGATATTTGGGACAGGGAGATGCTGGTCTGGCTACATCAGGGTATGTGTATATGTGTGAACAGCAAGAGGGTATTGAAAGGATGTGGTTAAAAGGGCCCAAACCTGGAATATTTTTTTGTTATTATTAAGGGTGGTTGATAATGTGAATAACTACTAAATAATAATTTGTGGATTTATTGAGGTTTTGTGTGACTGGGATATATGAATGTGTAGGTATTTGCACGTTATGGGTTTGGAGTAAGTAAGTAAAGTAGGATTCTCTGGGGAATCGTTTGTTGGAGCTAGTTTGTTGAAGATACAAATCCAAAATACCCCAAAGCAGCTAAAACCCAGAAAAATAATGAAGCACAAATCCCTGCCTAGCCAGAATTTTCTTTTAAGTAGACCACCATCAATGGGTTTTTTCTTTCCATTGCCAATTGATTCATCTGTCTGGATGTACTTAGCTGCTTGTATTTCAAGTTTGTAATGTTTCTGTAACTATATAACCTTTTGGGTTTTATTACAAATGCTTAAAATGCTCTTTTCTGAGCTGGGGTCCCTCTTTTCCTTACTTTATGGACAAGGTAGGGAATAGAATTTGAATTTGAGGGCGCTGATTTGGTTTTTGTTGAGAAGACTCTTGAGATTTGACGCTGGTGGAGCTCAAGGCCCGCAAGAATTTGTGAAGGCATAGTGAGAAGAAACTTGGTGATGTGATTTGTTCATCTCACACTGTCCTGCTTGTCTCTTCAGTGTTTCTGCTTAATTTTCTGAACCATGCAGTGAGCAACTGCAAAGTTGCAGCTGTTGGGTTAGTTTGTCCCTGCCAGTTTATCCCCATGGATGGTAACCCCTTGATCTGGGCCAAAATCACGAATGGCTTCATCATTCTTTGGGTCAGGGCAGTCAAACTGGCATCTCTGGGTTAGGTTTAGCTTGAAACATTTCACCCAGCTGGTCATCTTTGCCCAGGAATTCATCAGTGATGTCTGGAACAGCTTGCAAGGCACCTGGGTAGAACTGTGGGCTTTAGGGAAGCTGCTCCTGTGCCTGTGCAGCCTGCACATAGGGCCCCCTTAAACATCAGGTCCTTTGGGACACTGTAAGGCAAGGTTAGTCACAAAGTTAGGCTTGGGCTTCCATACGTTTGTAGTTCCTTTCCTTGTGTCAAGATCATGCCTTTCCAAAATGCCTACTTTCTCTATTCCCAGATCCTTCTGCTTTTAATAGTCTAGCAGTATTAAACAGTAAGGACTTGATTTTTAAAATCATACAAGCTTGGGTACTGCATCTGTATTTTCTTTGTCCTAAGACAGATTGTTCTTGTTAAATGATAAAAGTGGCCCCTGAGAAATTTCTGCAAAGAAATCTCAAGGCTCCTCTTCTCTTTAAGTGTTAATATGTATACTGAGATTTTTGTCTCATGCTACCTTGATATCCTTTCCACTTATCTGAAGCAGTTGTAGTTCCATGCAATATTTTTACAAGAATAATTATTATCTTAATCATGATTTAACACAAGTTTCAACAGGGAAAATAAGTAATGATACTTATGTCAGATCATGGAGCTGAACTGTTTATTTGGAATAAGGTTAGGGATAAAAGTGCACAATTCATCATATATGGAGGCTTACTGTAAGTAATTTACTTACTTTTGAAGAACTTGTTGCTCATTTTGCTTTTTTAATGCACCTCTTGGGATAAACTGCTATATTCTAAAAATGTCAGTTCTGTCATTTCCTGCTAGTTTTTTTTTTTTCTTTGTTTGGTTTGGTTTACTTTTTTCCTGAGCCACTTCAAATACTCTGAGGGGTGCTTAATGTGGAAGAAGGTAAATGCAGGTAGATATTTGAGTTGCTGTGTTTAGATTGCTGCTGTACTTTAAGGTTAGCAGAAGATGAATTTAAACTTCTGTGCTACAGTGCAAGAGAGTAAAGTGACTTTGGCCCTTACTAATATTGGAGGTAGGGTATGTGCTCCCTCTCAGATTTGGATCTGCCTCCTTTTTGCTGGGCAACTGCCATCTTTTGAATTTAGGAACATGCTACAAAATCTTCTGATAGGAGCTGGGAGAGCTCCTACTTGTGCCAGAAACCAGAGTAGTTGACTTAATATTTGAGAAGCCAGAGTTATGGACTGTTCAGTCAATACTGCTATTTTCATCTTCATGATCAAGCTTTCATGGTAAGTAGGTTTCAGGTTTAGGATGCTGCTTTCAGAAGTCCACAAAAAACTGTATCATGCCCACAAGTGGCATGAACACGCTGTGTGTGCAGTTGAATAGTTACAAGGGGAGAAGATAATAGTCCAGCTGTAAATCAAGCCATTGTGGTAACACCTAATTTCTGCACCCACTAATTGTTGGGGTATTTATTTAACATGCTTTCAATAAAGAGCTGGGAGACAACCAGCTTGAATGGCCTGAAACTTAGAGACAGTCAGTTAAAAACTGCTTTTTAACAGGGCAAAGGTGTGACAGTTCTTCTGTAGGTAGTCCAGAGAACCAGAAGGCCCAAGAGCAGACACTTAATGTTTCATTTGTTCTTTTTCTCATGTCACAATGTTGAGGCAGATTTGTGATGGTAGTGCTGACACTCCAGATAAACCCTGCTTCCTGCTCCAGTCTGCTGTCCTTGTGTCTCTTAAAGTTCAAAGATTGTATGTATGTATATTAAAACACATACATATATATATATATACACACACACATCATATATATTTATAACTGCACTTCATACCTGGGATTAGCAGACCAAGCCTTAGACAAATTACATTGTAATGCATATTAGTCTGAAGACAGGTGATCTCCCCTTTGTGCTTAGATGACTTTCATGGCCAAGTCATCATCTTTTGATTCCTGTGGTAGGTGGATCCATCATACTGGATCTTTGGTTTTGGTTTTTTTTTTCTTTAGTAATGAGGTAATTGCTATGCTGCTGGTAGCCCTCATCAGTTGTTTTAGTATTTATTAGGTGCTGCATTTGGTGGATGTGAAATATCATTCCAGTTGAGCTTTTCCTTTTGGTGCAGCGTGAGCTGTTGCCTGTTGGATGAGGTTTCTGTAAACTGCTCAAGGTTGTTCCTGAGGGCTGGAGTGTACCATGGTGAGAGAAACAGCTTTGTGGGGGTTTTACTCTTGTCTATTTTGAAAGAAGTGATGTATTACTGTATTAAGGCTGTCAGCCACCTGCTGAAGTTGAGGAACTGAACTTGATCATGCAGGCAAATAAATGCACAAATAGCTTTTATTTTTATCCTTTTTTTTTTCTTGCACGTGTGTATTTATGCAGTCAGTATTGTGGCCAGTGTTTTAGCTTTGTCAGAGGGTTTCTGAGCAGCAGATGTGAACATAGGGTAGGTAGGTTCTTGTACCTCTCACTGCAGGCTGAGAAAGGTCAGGGTGCTCTGGTAGAAAGTGTGGGCTTATAAACCATTTGTGACTTAGATACAGCAACTACTTTTGAATTCCTGTGCCAATATATATGGGCTATTTAATTTTTCCTCACTGAAATAAACATTCATATATCACTCTTCTGAGATTGCATAGACAGAATGTGAGTGTCTATGCACTCTTCTTGCATAGACAGCAAGAGGAGCCTCTGCCTCAAGAAGAGAAGCATTACAAAAAAATTTTGTTGCCTTTCCCTTACTCCCCCAATTTTGGGGAGGGACTCATTCAAGTTGCCAATGCATAAACAGGAGCAGAGAGAGGAGCCTGATCCAAAAGGTGAGGGAAGAGTTAATGCTTATGTTAAAGCCAAGAGAGATCAGTCATGGGGAGGAGTGAATATTATCGTGTTAATAATCACGTGTCCGGTGTCTTTCAGTCTCTGGAGTCTTAGAGTCTCCACAATAGCAAGTATTGTAGACATTCTGCTATTATTTTACAGCTGTTAATGAGGAGGAGTAAAAGTAACGTTTATCTGGCTGCTTTATATAGTTCATAACCTCAATCACCAAGAAATAACAGCTTTAAAGATTCAGATAGTCCTTGGCTAACATGGCATGAGAAGTT
Source organism: Geospiza fortis (assembly GCF_000277835.1). Lineage (NCBI taxonomy): Eukaryota > Metazoa > Chordata > Aves > Passeriformes > Thraupidae > Geospiza > Geospiza fortis. Next base: position 585,857 of record NW_005054396.1, on the reverse strand, counting down.
TCTTGCCTCACTTGGGGCTGGTGTCAAGTGTAGCATTGCCTATTTCTTCTTCTCTTGCTGCTCCAGTTTCCCAGGGCTGTGGCTGAGCCATAACAAAGCTGGAATTGTGCTCCGCTCTCCTGTTCAGTTAGCAAAGAGCATAGGACAGAGGAGATGGCAGGGAGAGGAACCTGTGTGCTGAGATGGTGCAGGATGTCTCCAAAGCCCCGGATGGATGTCAGGCTTGTCTCTTGTTTTTTGTCCTTATTTTAAGAAAGGTAAGGAACTCGCCGGTGTGTTGGTTCTTAATTCGTTGATGTTTGGAGTCTGCTACAGAAATGCAAGTAACTCTTCAGCTACTAATCAAACCTTGCTCTGCTTTGAGGCATGTAAACTAATGAAGTACCAGCAAATGGGAAGGTGGGTGAAAAAAATTATGGTGCAGCCTGAGTTCCCTCAGTTCAGCCTTCCCATTTTTCTTCTGCTTTCACTGTGTCAGATGTTTAGAAGTGTCACTATGACTGAGAACCGGGTAGAAAGCTTACGTGAGGCACAAACCTGATGCTGAGCAGGAAAGTACAGCGTTTTGGAATGTGGGGAGGTGTAACATCTGTTTGTAACCTTTTGTCACAAGTGGAAGGGATTATAGAATGACAAATAGTGATTCTTTGCCAGTGGGCATGGGTTTCATTCAGCATTGCACAAAGCATGCCAATTAGATTTAATACAAATGTTTCCCCAGAAAGATCACCTTGATTTAATTTTTTTTTCAGATGCATAAACTAGAAATGAACTGAGGCTCTGTTTGTTCTTTAAAGACTAAGTACTGTATTTCTAGCTCTTGGCAGACATTGTCCACAAGTACTTCATGTTCCATTGGGCTTATGCCAAATTTAATGTACCGTGTGTACTGAAAGCATCAAAACCAGACTTACTTTAATTTTAGATTTTACAGTTACTGTTATTGATTTTTCTT
>NW_005054396.1:537360-584879 GCF_000277835.1 Geospiza fortis | reverse complement strand
CTTTATTTGTGTGGCTAGGGAGTGTTCATGTCAGTGAGAGCTGTAGATCAGACACCTCTGCAGTGGCCAGACTCTTCATTTGTAGAAGCTAAATCAGCACACTGCGTTATTTGTGAGCTCTTTCCTTCAATACTGACTGATATGTTGTGACTGAGGACAGTGTTAAAAGCAGAGTCTGTCAACCATCTTTCAAGAAACTTGATTTTAATAAGATCCTGAGACAGGAAGCTGAACATACCAAAAATTGTAAACTTTGATTTTTCAGCACTTCCATGCTGTATGAATAGAAAGAAGCCTGAGAGAAAGACCTTGGACTCCAGAGAGACAAAAAAGGATGAGGGTAGGGGAGAGAAGCAGAGCACAAGTAGGAATTGTAGTAGATAGACAAAGAGAGGAAGGAAATAACTGAGGGAAGGAATAGGATAAAGTGCAAAACTGCCAACCAGTATGGGCTGGAGCATTTGTAATGCTACAGTCCTTAGGTCTGCCTATCCCTGCCTGACAGCTGTGTCTGCTGGCCTCAAATTTTGGCTGTTGATCTTTTTATTTTCAACCCTCAAGGCCAAGTAGCTATGCATAAGCATGGCTTCTGGCCAGGTGGCTCATAGCACTCCGAGTGGAACAGGATTCCTCTCCATTGTGTTGATGTGGAGCAGCATGGCATTCAGTGAAGCCTGGGTTTTCCCTTTCACTCCTCCTGCTGAGGCTGCTTTTATTAAGTGGCAGTCTGGTCTGGTTTATGCTTTGCAACTTTAACAACTCTAGCAGAGGGTAGAGTTGATCAGTGCTTCAGAGATCTACATCTGAGTGGGGAGCCTCTCTTGATAGAGACTTAAAATCACAATGCGTTCTACATTCCCTGTTAAGAATAATCCTTGTAGTTAAAGTATGTGGGAATTCCAAGTTAGTTTGTATGGTAAGCTTAACCATGGCAGCTGGTGGTTTTTCTTAGACCTCACTCTTACGCGGAAGTACTAAGCATGGGTTTAAGTCAGGTGTCTAGTTCGCAGCCATAGTTTATATTTCGGACTTTACTTCATCTCAGAGATGCGGATTAGTCTTTGGGAATGTTACTTAAGCTTTGACAATCTTCAGATATTATCTCACAATCTTCAGAGACTTTTGTGACCTACACCTGTCTTGTTCCACTCCCAACAGTGTACTGGAGTCTCTGTTGGGGGCTGTTCAGTTTCTGCAGGTTATCTTTGCCAGGCACTGTCAGAAGATGCTTTCCCATCACACAACCAAGTGACAAGTTCAGAAGAATTGTTGGTGGAAGAGTTTTCCAGCTGGACCATAACCTGTATTAACGTTGGTGTATCCCAGGTTTTTTGTAGCAACTGATTATGGCAGTACCTTGCATTAATGTGAGCAGACAAAATACTGCCATATGAAGAAGTGTGCAGGAAATGATTAAGCCTTGATGAAGACAGAACTATAGATTGTTCCAAGTGTGTTTTTGTAGCTGAGACAGAATTTTAATTTTTTTCATTTGTTGCTGTTACTGTGCTTGTTTTCAAGCTTAATTTTACAACATCCTTCATATAAGCTTAGTTTTAACTCCATATGCATGCTATTAAGATTATTGCTGTACTAAGCAGTCTTTTACTGATGAATATAGCTTCTGCTACTTAAAAGAACAAAAGTTGAATAGAAGAATGAATATACAGAAAACAAAGTTAGCTCTAGTTAAAAATGGGAGTAAACTTTCTTTGTTTTTCAAGATTCAACATAGCTTTTAAGTACTGCTCAGAAATAAATTATTTCCTGTTATCTCACTGTTAATTAGTCCATGCATTTAAAAATACACAATTTTACTATTTTTCTGGAAGTGAACACAGTCATGTGGAAGGTGGTCCCAACTCTTGGTTCCTGTCATCTGTTCAGGTGCACTCATCACTGAGTAAATTGAGTTGAGAAACAGTCTGAAGGGTGGGTCTGTGGAAATCGTGGTTGAGCAGGACCTCGTGCCATGTAGCTGCCAGGCCACAGGCAGGCCTGCTGCTTTTGCAGGCAGCAGTGCTTTGTGCCACCTTAAAACTGTTTACCTGCAGGATGTTTTCCTGCTATATGTTAGCAACTAAGGTCAGGCCTTCCTGCAGTCATGGAAATAGGTGATAAATAACAGGCGGTGCGGAAGGCGCTGGAGCGGGAGCTCTACCACTTCGACGGCTCCTACATCAGCTACCGGCACCTGGCGCTGCTGTGCAACACCATGACCTCGAGGGGACACCTGATGGCCATCACCCGGCATGGCGTCAACCGCCAGGACACCGGGCCGCTCATGAAGTGCTCCTTCGAGGAGACGGTCGATGTCCTGATGGAGGCAGCTGCCCACGGGGAGAGCGACCCCATGAAGGGTGTGTCCGAGAACATCATGCTGGGCCAGCTGGCCCCGGCCGGCACCAGCTGCTTCGACCTCCTGCTGGATGCTGAGAAGTGCAAGCACGGCATGGAGATCCCCAGCACCCCGCCCGGCCTCGGCATTGGCAGCCCCACTGGGATGTTCTTCGGCTCGGCCTCCAGCCCCATGGGGGGGATGTCCTCGGCCTCTGTGATGCAGGGCTTCTGGCTTTGCATGCAAAGCTCATGCCTCTGTGCTAGTGGCCAGGTTTGTCAATGAAGAGAAGAATTTGGAAGGGAACTCTGGAGTTTATCTGGTCCAACTCCCCTTACTCTAAGTAGTCTGAAGTTAAAGCCAGCCCTTTCGTCCCTTTATTTTGCATGGTTTTGAATAACACACAGCCAGGGTGTCTGCTGACAGCACTTGTCTAATGCTTACCTGCAACTGTAAAACTGTGACTTATCCAGTATAATTCCAGAGCATATTCTTAAATTTCAGTAAATTCTGAGCACACCAACTGGCAACTGAATTCCCTCAACAATGTTGAAGAACTGAGCACTTGAGTTGCTTTGCACTAGGAGTACTGACTGGAGAGAAGGGGGTGCGCTGTGTTCAAAGACATGTTTATTCTGGGAGACACTGAGCCAACCTCTAGGAAACCATTCTTTACAGTGGCTGTGAGTGACAGGTGGATCTCCTACCTGTGCCTCTGCCAGCTGACAGTTCTCAATTGCTGTTGTGGATGGGGCTTAACCATATGGTCTCACTCTGGCTTTCTCTCGCAGTGTTGAAAATCGTTGTCCCGTCTGCACTAGCAGCTAGCTGAGCTCAGCTCATTCTGACAGCACCATCAGCAGCAGGTCCCTTTCCCTCTGCGCATCGGGCTTTTGATTATGTATCGTAAATCCAAGTGGAAGTGCGGGTACAATCTCGAGGGGCTTGGACACGGTGAGTTTGCATCTGCACAGTTGTTCTACGAGAACCAACTTTTTTAATTGCTCATGAACCTCTTTTCAAATTTTTCTTCCAGAGAATTTGGTAACTACTTCTAGAGTTCCTTTCAAATAGAGCTTTTATTTACCTCTGGGAGATTTTGATTGAGATAAGCTGCTAAAAGTACAAATGTAGAACAATACAAACTACTTCTATTGTCTTGCTGTAACTATCTGTAAAGGTATTTGTTCTCTAATCACTATATTTTTTTAAAAGAAGTGGAAGAGAATGCTTTAATTAGTTCATTGGATAATATCTCTCTACAGCAACCATAGCTTTTATAAAATGCAGGTTATTAGTGACATGCCTTCTAAACTGTGCCAAATTTACTTTCTCATGCCCTAATGTTGGATTTCTACCTAAGGTTAGTTCCAGAGGCTCTGATACAATATTTAGTGCCTGACGAGAGTGATGCCTTCTCCATCTCATCTCTCTGGACTGTGCACACACAGCTCCCCCTCCCCGGTTCTGAGCTACGCAGTCCTTGGCCTGTCTTTACTCCAGACCTGCTGACCAGAGTTTTTCCATGAGCTGAGTTTTCTCACTAACTCAAGAGAAACAAATTAATTGTGGGAGTTTCCTTAGAGGTTCAGGGAGCTGTGTCTTAAGTTTTGTTATTAGACTGTATATCCTTCTGATGTGGTAGGCTTAAAATTCTTGCATTGCTTTCTGTAGCTTTGCCTGTGAATGTATCTGTGGCTTGTTCTCTTTCCTTGGCCCTCTGGTTTGAGGACAGCAGCTGCTGCCTTCTCTCAGTATTGCTTGAACCAAAGTAGTAATGTATTGTGAGAACATCAACTTTACCTTGCTTAGACCGGTTTGCAAGTGGAGTTAATGCTAGTGAAATTGAGAGTACAAAGGCTGTGATTAATAGTGAGAGGACTTTTGGCACATAACTTTGAAAATGTTTATAGTTTTATTTTACATCTCAGGGAATTGGAGCAAATAGGCATGAGATGCTAATCATAATAATGTTTTTCATGATCAAAGCTATCAGTACTTCAATGGCTGCTATTTCTGTTTCAACTGCCAAAGTCCTGAAACTATTTATGGGCAGTCAGTAGTGGTGGTTAACAGCCTGAAACATTTTAGGTATGGGAAATACCACTTCATTATTCAGCATGAGTTTGCTGACTTGAGTTCATGCTGCATATTTATTTTAGTTTCTGATCAGCCCTGTATGTCACTGTGCCTCTTGATTTTCTGTCAAGTTTCTATCGTGAGTGAGTTCTTAGTCCAAAATTCCTTAACTCTGTCAGTATGTTTCAAGGGTAAGCTCAAGAGGTAGTGCAGTATGGTCTAGACCTTTAAAAGTAATGTAGGTGCTACAGCTTTGTTTTAAAAACTTGAGAGTCTAATTGGAAAATGCATTAGGAAGAAGTTTCTATCTAGTGAAATATGGTGGTCAGAGAGGACTTGCTGTATTCAAGTACTTGTACATACGCCAAAAACACTTGGAAAAACTCTAGGAAGAGCTGTGAAGCAGTGTTGAAGCTGGTGGCTTCAGAAGCTGGAGGGTACCTGGCATTTATGTGCTTCATCTCTTCAGAGAAGCAGTACACAACTTAAATACTGTACCTGACAGTGAACATTGTCTCTGACGGCAGTGGAATTATTTTGAAGGTCTGGGGCTTATCCAGAATCAGAGTGGTGAATTAAATTACATGTCCAGCCAAGATTTGCTCTAGTACAGTCTTGCCTAGTGATCTTGCTTATGATAGTGATCTTGCTTATGCTGCTGAATTCAGTTGCCTTCAGTGCTGCTGAGTCCTTACTTAGCTGCATAATTGAGCTCAAGTATCAGGTTTGGTGAAGCGACCTGGTAGATGGTGAAAAACAGAATATGGGCTTCAATTTCTTAATTTATTTTCCTTACTTAGCATGCCTTTTCTAGCGTTTTTTTTGGGTTTTTTGACAACAGTATACTTAGAAACAAAGTCAGTCAGTACAATTGATCATCTGCTAATCAGATGAGGTACAAATCTCTGTTTTATTTTTGTGAAACATTGGGAAGATTTAATATAGTAATAAAAAGAGAGAGAGAGAGCTAAGTCTGTTGCTATGACAAGCAATAATCCTTCCTTGCTGACCAGTACCTTAGCTGTTCCAGCCATGGTATGATGTAGTTTTATTTTTTTAACAATGGCTTTATTTAGATTATCCTTTTAACTAATGGCTTTGGCACACTTTAAAAAGACACTTAAGGAAGAGTATCTTATTGCAGAATTCCAATCTGGGCTAAACTTACAGGCTGCAAGTATTTTTACTTTTTAAAATTTAATTGGAGAATCTTCATTTGTGACAGTAAAAACCATCTTTGCAGCATGTTGAGTTTGCAGGTAGTTACCTGAAAGGCTGAAGTTCTGTCAAAGGATTTGGTCTTCTGTATGCTGGAACTGGTTTAGATTACTCTGTGCATTTGTGGTTGAACAGAGATTTCATATTGCTTTCAATTAACAAGAAAGCTTTTCTTATGATCTTTAATTTCAGTTGGCTGCCACTTCTCTGGGAGTTTTGACTAAAATATTTCAATGGCCCTTTTTGTTAGGCCTTCTGTTATCTCTGCTTAACTTTTGTATTCTGGACCTTTTTTTTTGCCAGTAAAGATAAATTGTGCTACTTCAGTGTACACAATCACAGTGGTATTGTTTTGGGGGTGAATTGAAGCCTTTCTTTTTCTTACACAATTGTTGTGGTTTGGGTAGACTTGTATATTAAAAGTTAAGGAATAAGCACCATGCTATGTCTTTGGGAAACAAAGACATTTATTTAAATGTATTAATAAAATAATTAGTAAGTAACGTGTGAGGATTTTCATATTGCTGAGTGAGGGAGGATGACTGGAAGAGACAGGACCAGCTGTGAAAAGAAACCCAGTAATTCCTAAACTCGCACCCCTTCATGTTAGGCTCGGTCCTCTTTTTAAAAAGAAGGACCTAGAACAAGTAAAACATAGAGTTAGTCCTGCAGCTGGGCTTTGGCAAATCCTAGTACAGCAAATGTGAGGATGCTTAGTTGTAAGTTTTAATAGCAGAAGCAATAAAATTGAGATCTCTGTCACAAAACTGGGAATGTGCAGCTGTTCCCAAAAGTGGTGCTTTGCTCCATGGGCACCAAGCTCTAACTCACAGTTCTTGTTGGGCAAGTTTCAGGGCTGAAACTTTGTGTCAACAGTTACGTGTCTGCGTTTTGCCCATAATATTTACATCACTCTTTTGAGTAAATGAAAAAAGTGTATCTTATTTCTGATACAAGAGAGCTACTATAACTGTTAGATTTTAAGCTTAGTCCACAAATTGGTTTTAAAGTGAAGACTTTTGTAGAAAATAGGTTTTTTGTGTTTACCTGTTTTTATTGATTTTGGGTTTTTAAAATTTTTTCTGCAATTTAAATTGCCTCCCTTCTAACAAGGAAAAAAAGCCTCAGCTTGGAAGTGATTACTAAAAAATACTTCACCTCAGAAATGAATCAAATTATTGGAGCTGATATACTCCTCATGTTGGCTTTGTAACATTGTGTAGTGTTGATAACATGTCAGAGTGGCTGACATTGCATCTTTTTCTCCTAGCAGTCATGTTTGCACACAAGGATTGTGTGCAAATACAAGGAAAACTATTATAAAATTGAGGAGAGCAGGCTTCTGACAGTGCTCTAGTTATTTGTATGGTTCAAGGTTTATTTTGGGGACATTTAATCCACACACTTCCATAAGTGAAATGCTAAAAGTGCAGAATGACTCCAGTGTTTTAAAAAGTTGATGTACAACAGTGGCTGCTAAGCCAGAGAAAGTGTTTTCTTTCCTTTATGGTTAGAGAATATCTGTTCTTCAGCTGGGGTTGATGTTGGTGGAGTGAGACTGAGCATGCTTGAAAATTTGTTCTGCCACTAAGTTGCATTGAGGCAACACAGGGTGAGTGCTAAAGACAGCTCTGATGACCAGCCTGACAAACTTGTAGTTTTCATCAAAACTCACCTGACACTTCATAAAGTCATGCTGGATGTCTAGGGTTGAATTGGCTCCAATGACTTTACCATATTTGAATATTTATAGTTTGAAGTTCTTCAGGTTTTTTTAGTATTTCTGTTGAATAGTTAATTACATAGATGATATTCCTTAAATGGTTGAGGGGTTTTTTAGTTGTTTTGTTTTATTTTGAATCTTTCGGACCAATTGGTGTTGGTCCGGGAGATTGAATGTATCAGACATCTCTGACGAATCTGGGTAGTGTCTTCTGAACTTGTTTTAAGGTTGCCCATGGTAGTTCATTACCTCTGAGCCTTCTGATCAACAGAGGGATGGCAGGAGGCATCACTAAAGCACAACAGTAACAGATGACAAACAGCAAAGTTTCTACAAACCTCTATGAGTAGGTGTGCGCAAGGCACTGCCGCTGAGCTGTGAGTTGCTATTAGCACTTTGTAACAATGTTCACAAACAGTATCAGTCCAGACAAGCCAATCTACCCCGAAAAGCTTGCAAAGATCGCTTGTGAAGAGCCAGATTGCTTGGAATGAATCGGTCTGCGCTGAATGTCTGACTGAAAAGGGGCAAGTGAAATGGCTCCTCCAGACTAGACTGTTACTGTTAATTTTGCTGTGCTAGAAAAACAGGGCCTAAGGTTTCCGTGGAAGAGTCCCACACAGGCAGTGTATGGGTTAAAGTGGAGGCTTCTCTTAATCTCTTTCCCAAGGTTCAGAAAGGAAGAAATCTGTACTATATTAACCAGTCAATGTGGTTAATAAATAAGTGGTGCTGTAAATCATGTGAAATTTATTTCCAACTCTTTAAAGTACTGCTGTGTTCTGAATCGTCTGGTACTCTTCAAAAATCACTTGGTTGTGGTGCTGTCAAAACTGCTGGGTTTTGTGGCTGTATGCACTTTTCAGTGTATTTGCCCAACAATGTTTCTTACTTCCTGAATGGAAAAATTCTTCTTTGAGAGAAAACAAATAATTCTTTGCACAAAGCCTGCCTCTCAAGGTGTACAGGTACAAAGTGCAGAGCAGAGGTCATTACTAGAAGTGAGCTTGCAAGTGTGAAGATACTTCTGCATGTTAGAAAAATGCCTGAAAGAGAAAGAAATGTAGATTTTATTTCATGCTTGTGTTAGTTCAAATCTAGCTCCATCTTTAACTGTTCAACCTTTTTTTTTTTTGTGCTTTGGAGGCTTCTCCAGGTAGCTTTGAAATATGAGCTGGTAAGTAGAGAAAGCCAGAGTCCTGACCAACATAGAGCTTTAAGCATGGGTTTTTGTTTAGTGTTTTTGGGTTTTTTTTGGTTTTTGTTTTTTTTTCAGAATAAATTGTTCAGCTGTTTTGCTCGAACATTTTGTGTCAAATAAATAATCCGTCATTAGTTAATGAGAAATATGCTGAACTTGTGTTGTCAAACCTCCATTTTAAGAGTCTTAGTTTCTAGGCCAAATTTTGAACGTTTATATTCACACAGAATTCTGCTGTGGAATTCTTTTGGATCAAGGAAGAACATTTTTTGTCTTCAGGAACACTTTCTTTGCTGGTAGAATTACAGAGTCAAAGTGCTGCCTTACTGATGTAATTGCACTAGAGTTTGCAATGTGGCATAGCATTGTGACATTGAAGATGCCAGGGCAGTCTGTGAAACTGCAGCTGAACTTTCTAACACTGCCTCACAGTGGGTGCATCGTTTTGGCAGTTGCTGGAAAAATGTTCTGCCATAGTGCCTGTCACTATCCCTGTACTCAACCAATCTAAAATTACTTTTGTCTTCATCTGCTAAATTTTGTCTGACATGTGCTGAATAGACAAGAAGCAATACAGATTTGAAATGCCTGGCTCTTTTGAAAACAAACAGAACACTCTCTTAGTACCAAAATGCCTTTGCTGATCTTTTATGGCCCATACTCTTGGGAAAATTTCTTTTTCCAGTTGTAACTGAAGGCTGTACTAACTTCAAGTTCCCATATTGAGCTAAATGCCTTCCCTTATGTAAAAGTAACATTGAAAAATTGAAACTAGTGATAACCTCGAAAACCTGCAACTGTAAGTCAGATGTGAAACATAATGATTTCCTTAGCTGTTAATTAAAACCTGAGCATATGGTCAGACCAAAGTCCCTTGGGTCCCTATAGAAATAGTACATCTCCATCTCCGTGGTTGAGGTATTCTTTCCTGGGCTTTTTTTGCTGGGAATATATTTGGTGCAATAATACCAAACATTGCAAGTGACAGGAGCCAAGAGTAGCTACCATTTCTCCCTTGTACCTCTAAAGAAGTAACTGTATTTCTGTCTCAACCAAGGAGTAGAATTTAAGGATGGCATCTCTAGCACTGAAGTGCTACTATTTGAGAATGACCTTTTTTTTTTTTTGTTAGGTGTCAGTGCCTGCATAGAGGTAAAGTGCAACTGCCTGTTTATTTTTGTAAGCAATAAACCTCTTAACCTCTTAAGCCTGTATATGCTAAATCATGCATTGCCTATGAGATTAGAAAGGAAAGAAAGACCTGATCAACTGGCATGGGATTTTTTTTCACTGCGCAGTAACGAACTGTGAACAGGCAGGGGGTCCAACACCAGAATGTATTGGAACTGTGCTGTTTGAATTCCTGGCTGTAGGAGGTGATGCACATGAGAACTAAAGTGTGCAAAAAGTTAGTTTTGTGTTTATGTATAATGCAAGTTGTATTAGCATAAAAGTTGGTTCACCTTAGTTTTTAAGGGGCAGCTTTTAATGTATTGAGACATATTTCATTATTCCTCTATTAGAAACCTATTGCATGTGACAAGTAATCAATTCTTGTTCTCTTGGGTTACTGCCTAAAGTAACATTTGTTCTGTACCTGAGCTCATAAAACAGTATTTAAAGTATTCCTAAACAGATGTCCTTGACAGTCCAAAGTACAGGAAGCAGAGGTGCTGAACCCCGTGTGTTGGTACAGAGCTCTGACAGCTCCAGCAGGCCACTGTGCAAACCTGACCCTTGGCCTGCAGGGAGGAGGCAGCCCTCCCACAGCTCTCAGAGGAATAGAGGTCATACGCTTTCATATGCAAATGCTGGAGGTGATATGTTTAGAAAGGACCAAGTTTTGTACCTTGTGTAAAGACTGTCTGAAGTTTGAAGTGAGGGGGAAGAATATAGTAAGATGGCTGTTTAATAGCAGTGATTTGCAAAATATTCAGGTATGAGCTACGGACTTGGGACACTGTTGTGCAGAAGTGAGGGGAGCTGTTTTGAAGTTATCCAGCTCTTTTTTTTACCAGAATTGCAGAGGGACTACAGTCAAAATGGTGAGTGTCAAGAGTTTAGTAAGTGTGGTTAGGAATTTAGGCTAAAGCAGAGGGCTGTTGGATAGATTTGACATTTTGCTTCATGATCTCTTTGAGGGTAAATATATTTGCCCTCTTGTAAGAGATCCATTTGTGTGATGTGGAAGTTGATTAGAAACTGTACTGAATAGTTTTTAAAAAACATAATTTTTCTCTAGAATGGGAGTGTGGGGAGATAGGAAAAGTATTCAGTTATAGAAATTCAGCTATAACTGGCTATCTTTTTTTGCTAATCTGAATGAATAATCTAATATGAAGTGTTTTTGATCACTGAGATAAAGATGTTTTTCAGAACTGAAAGTGTTACTACTTCCAGCAACTGTCTTAGAATTCTCTGTACAAGTCCATGGTCAAGTGATCTGGCTTTGTGGGAATGAGAAATTTCAGGTAATGCAGGTTCAGCTAGTTCTGCTATAACCTTAAAGGCTTTGCAAGTACAAAAATCATGTCTTGGAAATGAATTCAAATTGGGCCTCCCTTTTTGTATTTAGGGGAGACCATAATACCTGAAGCTCAGTGAATCTGTGTTCTGATGCTGAAAGTTTGCTGAACAACATCTAAAAAATTCTTTAAGGGAGTGCTTGTGCATAGTCAAGATTAATTGAACCAGAAATGATCCTAGAGAACTTAAAAAGAAATCTTTTACAATAGCTTTTTCCAGGCACCTCGGAAATTAAAGTTTACTGTCTTGGAAAGAAGCCTAGTGCAGCTACATCTGTATGGTTCTGACTTGGCAGATGACTTGCATCAGTTTGACCTTTCTGGAAACAAATGCGCTTTCTTCAGAATTAGGCTTTGCCTATCATTCTTTCAGTCTTGAATTTTTAGGAATTCAGCACATCTGATGCTTCAGGTGGTACTTGAAGCCAGGTGAAGAACCATCTGTCCTGGTTTCAGCTGGGATAGAGTTAATTTTCATAGCAGCTGCTACAGTGCTGTGTTTTGTGTTTAGGATGAGAATAGTTTTAATGCACTGATGTTTTGCTGAGCAGTGCTTGCTCTGAATCAAGACTTTACAGAGTTCCATGTTCTGCCAACCAGGAGCTGCAGAAGAAGCTGGGAGGGGGCATGGCCAAGACAGGTGACCCAAACTGGCCAAAGGGTTTCCCATAGTGGACATCATGCCCAGTATTATGAACTGGGAGAGTTGGCTGGGAGGGGTTGGCTGCTGCTCATGGATCATCTGGGCATCAGTCAGTGGGGTGGCGAGCAACTGTGCATCACTTTCTTGGGTTTCCTTTTTCTCCTTTCATATTGTCTCCCTTTTCCTTACTATGCTTTTAGTTTATTTCAAATACTTAATTGTTATTGCAATCTGAGTGTTTTACCTTTTTTTTCCCTGACTCTCCTGCCTTTAACACCAGCCAGGGGAGGTGTGAGCAAGCTGCATGGTACTTGGTGACTGGCTGGGGTTGATTAAACCACAGTATTGTTTAAAGAGCAGCTTAATCCGCAAATGTCTTACTTGGGCAACAGTTGCTGTGTTGAATTGCTCATTGGGACCCATTTCTCTTGTGGAGGACTTCCCTGGTGCAGCTGAGGAACAGGCTCACAGAGATGTAAGTGTGGAACAGGACTTCATAAGAAATGCTCATTAGGTTTGTGTGATGGCAAAGTGACTCCTGTGATGGGAAATGCCTCTGTGCAGTGTGATGACTTGTTGCCACTCTATAACTAGGCTACTTTGGTCACAAATTGCTCCACAGCTGCTTAAGGATCACCATGGCTGGATGAGCAACATTTTAGAGTTAGCAAATCTGTTTGAAGGAGACTTTGTTGTGCCTTAAGAATTCAAGATTCTATTTAGATCTTTTACTCAGCTGTCCTGCAATTCTAATTAATCTCTCCTACCCCTTCCAGAAGTGGTCAGTGTAGAAGAGTTCATAAAGTACCATCTACCCTTCATGTCACAGAAACTTGAGATGCAGAAAAGGGTTCTTATCTGGAAGCTGTAGCTATAACAATGGACCTTTGTTTTCTTGGCCCTTTTAAGAACTTTCTTACTTCTTGCCATAAGCCACCACACAGTAGTGCAGGGGATTAGGTCATTTCCTTCCCTTCTCCTCTTCCTGCAGATTATTTGATTAGCATTTCTATTGTATACTCTAAATAGCATGTTCTTGGCTTCAGGCTGGTCCCCCCCTCTATAATCTGTTTAAAACACTGTAGTATGACTTTTTATTAGCAGCTTGACATGGGAACTCCTTGCACAGAGATTACATGTGACATAACACAATAAAAGATTAATGAGCCTGGTAAGTCAGTAATCTTCCCTTCTTTCTTCTTCCCTCATCCACCTGAGATTAGGCATCTGGGAACCCCCTAACAGTGCTGATACCTTAGAATATGTGAAATATCTTTCTTATTTGGATATCATTAGCTTTGATCAGAGTTCAGCCCCTGACTTCATGGGAAACTGAGTTCAGGTTGTGTATAGTGTATATTCAACACTCAGCATTGAGTGTACAAATATACCTCCCCCGTGGGATGATTACCTGTCCTGGTCTTCTACCAGCTGTTTTGCTCGCTTTTCTCAGTGTTTCTTTCTTTCTTTCAGTCTCTGCTTTAATATAGCCTATGTGCAGTAATTTCAAGCTCTTATGCTGTGTGGGGTTTTTAGTCCACTCCTTGCCTGTTTCATTGAATAAAATTATCAACAGGTTGTTTAGAATGTCAGTCTTGAAAGGCAGTAATATACTGATAAGGGTACCTCCAGCATGAAGAGTTTGCCATTCAGGCTTCTTGCCTGTCTGGACACTACAGGCCATAGTGTTGCCCATTGCTCCTGTCTGTAAGGCTGTCTTTTTAGCTGGAGCAGCTAGAAATGCATTCCTCTTCAGAGCTCATGGAGAATGTCATGTGAAATCACGTAATTGTATCAAACTGTACAGCATCTGTTTGTGAGTCAGATAGAAGAACATGACGATAGAGCTCTTTATTTCTTTAAACTTCAAAGAGGTTCGAACCTCCCCTGCAGTTCAGCATCACTTCATAAAATTAGCAGTGATATCTTGGGCTACAGATTGCATTGTTTTATCTGGCATGGTATCTGTACTCCAGGAGAAATCAGCTAGTTCGCCTAGTGACTGCCTGCTGGAGGATTTCATTCCAGTCCTCAAGGCATGGTGTAGTTCTTGTGATTCTGTGAAAATCATTAAACCCTCCTCATCATAAAAGTGAGGGGCAGTGCTGACACAAGAACAGCTGAGTAGAGCATGGCTGTGAGTAAACACAGGCAGGGAGACAAAGTGCTTCAAACTCTGTTGGGTGAGATTCAGAGGCAGCCACATAGAAGTGTGCCTAGGGGCAAAATAAACCCTCAAAAAACCTGGATTAAGATGGGGCATGACTAGCTATAAAAAGGACATTGTGTGGTGTTGCTTGATTGCTCCAGAAGGTCACTAATACGAAGGCAAGTAAGGATTGTTATCTGCAGGAGGCTGGTTGGGGTGTAGTAGAAAGCAAATCCACCTGCAGCTGCTTCTTAGGTGGCTGCAGCATAAAGTAATCTACAAGTTTATTAATCTGAATGCTGAACAGCTCGGCATCTGAAAAATAAAGAATGTCTGGGAATAAAGGAGTTCTAGAAGCAAATTAGTCTTCAAGTTCTGCTTTTCAGGATGTTTTGAAACAGTACAACTCCAGTTTTACAACTTGTGTGAGAAAAGTAATGCAGCTTAGAAGTGGTCATACAAATGTAACTAATCACTGTAGTTAAATACCTGAATACAGATCACCTTTTGTGCTCTTGGTGCCATATCTGTGTGTTAAGTGATACTAATGCAGTCCTGATATGGTTTTCTTTTTTTTTTTTTTTCTTTTAAAACAAAATCACAAAAGCAACCCTTAGCCCTGATTAAAACAGCATTCAAGCTGCCAACGTTGTATAGGCTGGGACAAAACAGAAAATACTTGAAAGTGATGGGGGAGGTGGGGTGGTGTGACTCCTCCACCCCAGTATTAAGGATCTACACATTACCAGTGGAAAAGCTGGGTTTGTGTACCAGTGGCATGAGGCTGTTGATTTTGGGCAGGGAGGTGGATTCCCTTAGAACCTTAATCTCAAGATCAGGCTTGATGAGTATCTAGTGCTTCTGTTGAGATGGATGCAGAAGGTCCCTATCCCCTCATTTGCATTGGTATAGTGGGATTACAGAATAAACACACAAACAG
Source organism: Geospiza fortis (assembly GCF_000277835.1). Lineage (NCBI taxonomy): Eukaryota > Metazoa > Chordata > Aves > Passeriformes > Thraupidae > Geospiza > Geospiza fortis. The sequence goes on along the minus strand of NW_005054396.1, from coordinate 570,063 downwards.
ATAAGCAACAATTATTTTGAAATAGTTGAAGATTTGTATGTGGTTGTGGTTTTTCCCTTAGCCCCTTGCCAGTTTAGTAATCTGATAGCTGTGATAACGACCATACCGTTTCAGAGCAGTGTTCAGTCCTGTGGTTTTTTTGTCAACCAGAAGGATGGAAACAAGGGAACACCTGTAGATCGGTGTTTCTCCAGGCACTTTCCAGTGTTCAGCAGCTGTGGCTCAAGCACTTCTGTGGAGCAAGGTGGTATCTTTGTACTTAGTAATCTATGGTAGGAGGAAAAAAGTATCTTTGAGCCTATGTATAGTTTTATTATCCAGAATAACCTATGACAGGGTATTCTGCAGCTAAATTTTTTGGTAGGTGACAAGATCTTGTAACAGGACAGCTGTATTGTATTACTTAGGGGAAAGTTTGCTGTGGAGTACAGGTTGAGAAGAGAAAAAACACAGATGCATTCACCTTGTTCTCAGCAGTAAAGCCAACTTCTGTGGAGCTGCAACTTATGTTGTGTTATGGCATTATGAACAGAAAAGCTGTTTTGACAATTCTTAGGTTTGAGTGTTACCCAGTGGCTATACTGTAAGGTGAACTGGGGAACAGTTCTGTTAAAAAAATAACAGAGCAGATAAACCAACTTTGAAACATTGACAGCTCAGTCCATAAAATTGTGTTTAAAAGATTGAGGTCACAAGCCAAGGAGGGAGCAATAGAAACAGAAGCAGCAAAAGTCACATGTACGACATGGAGATGTGAAATGTCAGGCTCTATCTACATTGCTTGAGCCAGGGTAACCATCTACCCCTTCTTCACCCACTACAGCTGTGATGTAAAACTTGATGTAAAGGTTAAGCTGCTGTGTCATATCGTGATTGCAGCAGCCTCACAGCATTTGCATGATCAATTCCACGAGGTAACTTGGAAGCTGTGGTAACTTGATCACCACTTTATGGCTCAGACATTTAAATTATCCCACCCACTGGCTCAATGCAGTGATTTTGGTGTTGGTGGAATGAGAAATGAGCTCATAACCTGGTCTGGCACATGCAGATTTGCCTTTATAAATGTGCATCCTACAGGATTGAGCTGTTTTAGAATCATTGGCTGTGACAATCCAGTACGCACAGGTGGCATCTGCAGATGTGTCATGTGTCCAGTCCTACAGTATTAGTGAAAACAGAGATAGCAATGCCTGAACAGTTTCTGCTGGTATAATTCTCAGTGTATTAAGAAATTACTCTTTGTGTGGGAGGTGAGAAAAGCTAGCTGGGCTAATAAATTATGGTTAAAAAAAAAAGAAAAGGTATAGCATGCATGGGTACAGTTATGTAAGAGAAGGAAATAAATCAGTGTTTCTCTGAGAACCTCATCCGCAGAGCTGCCAGGCAATTGGGCTGCAGTATTGTTCTCAACACACCCTCTGCTTCCTTTTTTCCTTTTTGGGGCCAGGGATGGATGAATTGATGGAGCAGGAGCAGGATGCTGGTTCTGCCTCCAGCCAATGCCGTGTGGTGCCGTGGTGTTTACCCGGCTTACGCAAGGCAGAGCCAGCCCCTCTTGAGGCAGGAGGTGCTTCCCACGGCTGAAGTAAAAGCACACAGAGCAGTCACTCAGTCTGGCAGTTGCTGGGGCTTTAAAGGAGTTGGTGGATTTCAGCTGATTTTAAACAAGATCGGAGGGTTGGGTTTTTTCTTCTCCACTGTGTAGGAATACTGCAAGGACACAAATATCCTGGTAAGTGCTCTGCGTGCTGTCACCTTTCCCTTCTAATGTGGTATTGTTTCAGTCTGTCTTCTAAAAGTCTCCTCAGTTGCAGTGGTTTTCAGTGATGCAGTGGAAAGGAAATCCGAGAGCAGGCAGTGTGTCTGCAGGCTCCTCTTCCACTTCAAAGAGGCAGAGACATTCAAAGTGCACAGCATAGTAAGTGCTGTTTGATCATAAGAAGTGTCAGTCACTTCTCATTTTTAGGGTGTAGAGCAAGGTGCCTTAAAACTGCCATTACCTAACAAAATTGTACCAAGGGCAATTTCTCATGGAGCTGTTGAATATTTCTGTTGTCTAAACCAAGAAAAAGGCTTTAAATGTAACAGTAACTCCTACTTTTGTAAGATGATATAGATGCTGTGTGAAAAGGCTTTAGTTTAATACAAACAGCTATTTAGAAGATACTTTGGTACATGAGCTGCCTTATCAGGAAGTCAGAGGCTCATAAAAAGCAAAACTGTGATGTTCAGGCATGTAGAACAAGAAGTCATTGTGGTTTTTTGCAAGCCCAGTCTCCTCAGCCATATATTCCAGTACAGGTGCATCACACAATAGATTTTCCTGGACTTGAAAAGCTCTATTGCTTTATGTAAGAATAAGATGCCTCTACTTTGGTCTAAACTTTTAGGAAGTTTTACTCTTGTGGCTGACTCTAAGTGAAAGTTGGGACCGCCTTTTTTTTTTCCTTAAGGTAATACTATGTAATTAGTCTGAAGCAGTGGAGAAGGATAATGTTAAAGGTTTCCAACTGTAGACTTCTCTGCAGTAGAACTATGCTTCTGTACTAGTATTGTATGAAGTTTTTTTCTTTACAGTTTGTATTTTTGCAAAGCACTCTCTGAAGATACAAATAGGTATGCTGTGGCTAATGAGCACCTGATGTTCTCCCAGCATGCCTCTATGTAGTATTATTTTATGGCTTTTTCATATGGGTTACAGATTACAAATAAACTTCATTTGATAATCTGAGTGAAATTGAAATAAAATCAAAACTATTTTTTTTCAGCATAGTTTGTACTAACAGGCAAAGTGCAAGTGCAGCCAGAACTTCAGGGAGAAAGCTGCAAATGAATCTTGTGAAGCAGCTTGTGTGAGTAACTCTGGCAGGTAGTTCAGTGACAGGGCAAGGACAAGCTGTGGTGTTTGGCCCTCGCCCTGGAGGGTCTGAGCCCTGTGCGAGGCTCCGCGCGTTGTCACCGCTGCATCCGAAAGGGGCAAGGGGTTCAGGCTGCATGTAGGTGGAGCAGGTTAACTGGTGGAGAACTTTCTCAGCTAATTAAGGATACAGATAATGTTGCAGTGACAGCTTTAAAATAGACACCTTGTGCTAAAAGACAAATGTTTTTGGCTTCCCACACGCAGTCTGAATTACATCATTTATAACCCGTAGGAGGTTATCGTGGTTTCCTCAGAGGAGGATCAGCTGTTACTTTTCGTAACTGAAAAAAATTCGGGACTATTTCTTTTTCCAAGGGAATATTTTCAGAATTGATTTTTGTCATTCTGTTGGAGTGGATCATTATTGCTTACATAAATCTTCCAGTTTTAATAGACCCAACCACATTCTCATGTCATCAATGGTAGTTCAGAATAAGGGAACTGAAGTTAACAGAGGTATGACTGAAATCAGACCCCTATGCTTAGATGGGTTTTTTCAGTCTTCTGAAGAGGAATGCTATTTTTGAGTACTATCATAAAGTACAGATTTTCATATAGGTGCCTATAATAGAAGTCCTATTCTAAAGCGCTTCCCTTGTTCATTGAGCAAGGTTGCTTGTCCTCAAGGCACTGTTCCTGTCTTTCTTGAAATTGCTGAGAGCTTGTCAGACCTGCTTCTGAGGCTGGAACAGAACTTGAAGCAGAATGCTAGACACCAATTCAACCAAAACTGCTGTTTCTTAGACTGGACAAAATTAGCTGTGGACTTAGAGCAAAACAGTAGATTTTCTCTTGTCTATCAAGTTAATGGCCCTTTCAGAGTGTCCACAGACAATGGGTTTTTTTGTGTATATGCTCTGACTCACATGACTTATTTCCAGGATGACCAGCCCACTAATGGCAGGTGTCCATGGTAAAAAGATGCTTTCATTCTGTTTGTGACAACAAAAAACTCCTCTATTGAGATTTTACAGATGTTCTCAAGGCATAGTAGTAGATAGCTGTTGCACTGGTTTGTGCTTGATGTCCTGTGCAGGATCAGCTGCTTGCTCTTTTCAGAACTTGGCCTCATTGTCTTGTTTTTGATATCTTGTTTTTGTCTTGCTTTCATATCATAAGACACTTGTGTGTCCATGGTGGATGACTAAGCTTATTCTCAGTTACAAAGGAAAAGGTGTGCAGTATAGACTAAGGAAATAATAAGCCATACTAAAGCGAAAGGCTGGACTGATACTCCATGCTCCCAAGGCTTATTCTTGGGGATTTTGATGCTGAGAAACTCCCTTTTCTAGAAATAAGAAAATTAAATTTCTTTCCTAACAAAGTTAGTGTATGGCTATTGATCTAGAGTGATAGGCATTCAAATTGTACTAACAGATGCATCACTATAACTTTCCTGTGCATCTGTAGCGAAGGATGCAAGCTTGTACACAGAATGTGGCTAATCTCAAAAGTGGAGTCTAAAACCTGATGATGGTAAAATTGCAGGTGTGTGTGGGAAGGAAACGTGAGCTTGTTTTTAATTAAAAGCTGGGAGAAGTGTTAAAATTGGTAGATAAACACATGTTCTCTTTACCCAGTGATCACTTCAGTAAAAACTATGTTAATACAAGCTTGCAAACTATTTATAGGCAAAACAGCTAAAGAAGAATAAATTTCCAGTGGTGAACGTTACTTCACCCATCATGTAGAAGAAAGTGATTTCTCAACCTTTGTCCCAGCTTTCAGAAACATTGTGATGCAAGGACCTGATTCCTTGTTGCTTGTACCAGTGCAGATCAATAACATTATTGATATTGTTTGTGAAACCTGGCAAGCTGGGCTTGGTGGGAACACATACTCAAACAAGCAGTCAGTCTGCTGGGAGTTACGGTGGGGTTTTGGGTTTGGGTAGATTTTTTTTGTGTGTGTGTGGGTTTTTTTGGGGTTTGGTGCTTTTTTAATTGGTGGTGCTTTTGCTTGTTTCTTTTTTTTTTCCTTCTCTCTGATTACTTATTGCCTCCTCCTTCCATGCTTGCAGATAGCTTTGTCTTGAGAGACTAGTATTCTGTACAGCTTGTTTGTGCCTCTCAGTGACTTAACTTTAGTATTCTGATTGTTTAAATCTGGAAATCAAGATTTTTTTTCCTTTGAAGTGGTGAGATATAATCGTAGAAGAGAATATGCAGTGCTGAGAATACTGCATGTGTATTCAGAGGATTTTGGTTTCTGATCTTGCAGTCACAGGAGACTTGCCTAGTGGAAACTGGAGTGATAAAGAGCTTAAATGTGTAAGTGAATATTGGCAAACTTGGGTCCTACTTGTGTATTCTCAGGTATTGTCACACTATTCAATGTGAATTGTTTGTTTGCAGTAGGGGGTTTTAAATCCAAATAAAGCTGTAGACACTAACATGTAAATCTTGAGGGATAAGGACAAAATCTTGTTTTGTTGGTAATGGAGTTACTCATAATTTATGTCTAGCGGGTCAAAAGTGCACTTCAAGTGCATATTCTGGCTGCTTGATAGAATTGTGTGGACTTCCTAAAATTAATTGTATTCCTGGAATAATTTAGGTTGGAAGGTTGTCTGATTCAGTCCCTGGAATCAAAATGGGACTGGACTGCCTTTGATCAGGCTGTTCAGAGCCACATGCAGCTGATCTCCAAGGATGGAGACTGCATAGGCTTTGTGGACTGAGGGTTTCTCCCTTCCATAATAGCTAATCAGGATTTTCTGTGTTGTAGCTTGTTTGTTGTCTCTTCTGCCACTGCATACCTGTCAAAAGGACTAGATTCCATTTTGTCCCCATTCCCTCTGCTTTAGCACAGAATTGCTCAGGGAAGAGCTGTATGTGAGAATTGCAAGGGTAGTCAGTGCAGAACTGCAAATAGTAAAAAAAATAAAAACATCAATAGATAAAATGTCTTGTGCTTTATTTCTAAAAGAAAAAAAATCCAAACCTTAAAATAGGTAGATATGGATTATAAATATAATATTATAAAAAGGGAGGGGGAAATTTCCATTTTTTGCATCTGAATCAGCATATTTTTATTTTAATATATTCGTTGACAGAGGACTTCTTTCTATACTGTGTAAGTGGTTTTCTATGCAGTATTTTAGAAAAGGGCTAGTCTGGCACTAGCTACAGTTGCTAGCAGCCTATAATGCTGGCTCTGTGTTTAGAAAATGATGGTAATTTATTACAAAGAGACTTTTATTCTAGTATTTTTAGCTTTCAGCCGAGTGTTTAATGAATCGCTGCCTGGGCTCATTGAATTTATGTTCTCCCCTCCCCCGCCCCATTTTAACCATTAAGATGCTGCTATTCCAGAAGCTGTACTTGGTCTACAAAATAGCAAACTTAATTCGCAAGGTGCTGTGCCTTACTGCAAACAAAATCTGAAGACTTGCTGAAACAACTAAAGACTGGTTGCAAGTGAGTCTCGTGACCAGGAAAGGCAGTTGAATGGTTGCAAATGACTGGTTAAGCTAGAGCTGATACTTCAAAACCAACCAAAATTCATCTGTCTCTGTCCCCCATGGAAAATGATGTGCTCAAGGAAATTGAGCTCTTAACCTCACCTACTCTGAAGTGTTGTTTGGGAGGTCTTCCCAGGGGATAGCCTGGATGCAGGGACCAGTGTTTGCATGAGGCAGGAGAGACTACAATGGCTTTTCCTTCTACTGGAATGGAGTCAGAAATCTGTGGCTTGCTTTCTCAACTATAGCAGTCTTTGCCTTCTGTGGCTTTAGTGAGTACTCGAGAGCAGGAAGGCTTGTCAGAAACCAGACTTACATTACTCAAACAAATTTTAAATGCTTTTCTCATTTCAGTTGTTGTCACTTTCCAGTCCTTCAAAACAGTTGCATGTGATAGTATTGAGCATTGAACTTTCTGTTGCCCCCAGAGGAACCAGTGTTGAGAATAAACATATTACCTGTTCATGAGTTCTTCCTTTTCCAGTTTCCTATTTTTGACACTGAAGAATTTTGCCTGGTACCCATTGTGGTTTGGGGCAAACTGCAAACAGTTGTGCTTGCCTTTAGCCATGCAAGTTGCTTTATTCTCAAAATCTTTTCAAATCCATAATACAGGACTGTGCAAAGGTAAGCATTTTCAGGCTTTGGTCTCTTCTCTTTAGCAGAAGTAGAGATCTTGACATGAAATGTTTGCTGCTGCCAGTTCTATGATTTTTGGAAGAACATTGGGTGAGATGGAATCTTGTAATTGACATCTTATTCCTTATCAGTGTTGAATGTTCTTGGATGAGTTTAGAAGAGTCTGTTGTTCAGAGCTTTCTCCAATGAAGCCTGTTCCACTGATGTCTGGAAATGCTGTTGCAAGAAGCAGCAAAAATGTAATTTTTGTGTATTTTGTTCAAGCAGTTGGTTCCTTAGCTATATACTGGTCCTTCAGAACCAATTTGTCTTTTTAATTAGCCTTTCCTAACTTTTTGAAGAAAAGTAGTACTCTAGAAATAAAAACTGGTTAGGTTATACTAGAAGAGAAGGCCCATTTATGTATTTTGGTGGATCCTTTTCTTCTACTCAACAGTTTTTCTTCAAGTAAGTTCTTCAGTCAGCTTTAAATTATTCATAAGCCTGCTCTATTTCAGGAGTGGAGATGTTATCCCATGGCAGATTAGACTCATCTCCAGTGGGACAGCACTTGAGTTTTATTCACAGACATGAAATATCCCTTGGACTGATCTTCAGGACCTCACTGGAAGGATATAATTGGTCTTTGTTATTTCTGGGGACAAAAATATTTTCCCTCTGGGTACAGTGCACCAGGCCAGTCACACTGGATGAGAAGTAGTGTGTATGTTGGACTGATTATTTTTTTCAGAGTACTGAATCTTGTATGCACTTGAGTTCAAGTAATCTGGAGGTGTAGTAGTTGTGAAATTGGTGTGTGAAGCTCATAAAGGCTCTGAGATGTATTTGAAAAAAAATGAAGTTCAAACATTTCAGCCAGACTTTTGAAAGGGGACGAGCAGGCTGTGTTATTAATGATGGCTCTGGATTTCTAACACTCAAACCTTCCTTAAATTTAGTAAGAAGTGGATTTCCATCGTGTGCAAAGTAAACTTGAGTGGATTTCTTTAAATGTAAAGCAAAAGAAAATGTTTTAAGGAGGAGCTGAACAATAGATGGGGCACATCTTTCCTTGCACTGAGATTTTCTGTATAATTCCTTATATTGCTGAAGTCTGTCCCTGGGAACTGCTGACCCCTTTTTTTGTTTCTGCACGGTTCACTTGTGCAGGTAACACATTGGAGTCTCCTTTAACTGTTCACATGTTATTTTCTTGAGGCTTTGAAGTTTACTCAGACATGTATTTTTTTAGTTTTCCATTAAAACCGTTCCCTTGGATGAACAGAAAAAGAAGAGAAGCTGTACCAAACCTGTTCTTGTACTAATGGCTAAAGTTATTTTAAATGTTTGCCTTCCCACTTTCTCTAAGTGAAAGGATTAGCTCTTTAACACTGTAATATGGGGTTATACTATTTAAATCTTTGATTATTGTGGCATGGTGTTTCCTAGTTCTGTGCTGTTTCCTTATAGGCACTGCTGTAGTTTCATGGCAGTATTTCTTGTGAGTTTTTAAATGTGAAGGCAGAGGACAACTGTTGGCCAAGATGAAATTAGTTGTATATGAAGAAGACTGAATTTAAGGGGGAAGCTGTTCAGGAGATCAATATTCAAGTAGTCAATAGATTAATCATGTGGGGAGGAGATGAGAAGATGAGCTCTTTCAGAAGACACCTGTACAAGCAAATATAATGCAAGAAGGTCTTGAAACAAGAAATGCTGAAGTTGATTGTAAAATACTTCATAGAAAATATATCTTTATTTTTATATACAGATAAATCATGAAGATTTATACTAATTTCAAAAGTAGAAATACTTCATAAGGGAAATGTGTCTAAAGAACTGAGCACTATTAAACACTGGGATCTATGTAGTTCAGTATTAATGTCAGAAAAGCAGCCCTGAGGTGTGTTCACAGGCACATAGGTTGAGTGTGGTGCTCCAAAGTGGGGTGTGATGCCAGGAGGTAAGGAGGGCCCTGGAAGACGTGAAAATTGTGAACACAGTTAATGTTGTGGGGCTCTCTTTATCAAATGGAGCAATCTCCACTTCAATGTGTTGTGACTGCTGACATCATTTAAGGTCACATTTTCATGTGATAAGTTTGCTTTAATGTCTTCATTTTAGAATTCTAAAGGCAAAGCCTACAATAGTGAGTAACGTCACAATCCCAGGGGAGTTCCTGCTGCACTTGGGTCAGCAGTCCAGAAGGGCTTTGAGCAAACTCTATTCCTTTACTCTCTGTCAACAGTGAACAGTGCCACTGCCACTGTTCCTGTGGGACAGAGGGAGACTGCTGGAGCAGTAAAATGCGCTTTCAGCACCAGCTGTGTGATGGGTGCCCTAAGGCATGAACCAGGACAGCTGCTGAGTGAAAGTGCTTGCTGCTTCCCATGCAGCAGAAAGAGCTTGGTGTCACTGTTCTGGAGATGGGACACAGACACTTCACAGCAGTGTTGAGCAAATCAGGTTTGTTGAAATACACTCATCTCTCAGGGGTCAGGGTACTGTTGTGATAATATTGTGTGTGCTAGCCACAAAGACAGGCTGCAGTGAACTTGTTTCAAGCACTATGAAATCTCCAACACGGTGAGCTGATTGCAGACGGCAATCAATGTATGCATGCTGAATAGGAGCTTGTAGGTTTGAGAAAACATGTTGAAGGCCAAGCTTCTCTGTGAAGGAACAAAGACTGGGAGAGATGAGGTCAGTAAAAGGGATCTTTGCATCAGCTCCTGAACAAATGTGAACAGGTTGTCAAGCACTGCCACATCTTTTTCTCTGTTCTTACGACATAACATGGGGATAGATAATATCTGCATGATGACATCTTTCCTGCTAATAACCATGGTCTAGTCAAGGTAGAAGAAAGTGGAGATACAGCACTGTAGCTGTGATCAAAGTTGATGACAGGATTCAAAAAGTGCTGTGTGGGTCAAAAAGTGCATTTGCACAGAAGGCAGAATGTTAACCATCAGTACTAAAAAAGGTTAGTAGCTCTTTGAATTGGCATGCAAACTCACCTGGAAGGACCAAAGGAATGTTCCTATTTCTGTTAAAGAAAGCCTCAAACAGGCTCTCATCAGCTTTATTCTTTATCAAGCAAGTGCTCTGCTGAGTAGGCTTTCTCTAGAGGAAGGTCAGAGATGAGCTGCATAGGTCAGAAGTGTCTGGAAATGCTACTAATGAGAAGCTGTAAAAAATACAATATGAACTGTTCCTCAAAGCAGAAGTCTGAGTAAAAAATGCACTTCAGGACTGTTTTCATTAGGAGTTACATGGAATTCCCTCAGGAAACCTCCTTCAAACAGATGTTTATATTACTTCTGTCTCTGGCTAAACATGAGCAATCACAATGCATACCCTGAACTTTTATGGTAGGCTTTTTATCAAATTGTCATACAACTTCCTTCTGTCTGCAAATGCAGAAACTTCTTAGAAAGCTCTGAATTAGACACTTCACATGAAAACTTCTGCCTATAGCTAATGGGCTGGTCTTGCTTTGTGGGTTTGGTTTTTTTTTTTCTTTAAATTTAATGCCTATCTGGCTCTATTTCTCAACAGCTGAATGAAATATAACAAATGAATTAAAAAGTAATAATAACAAATTAAAGCATATCATTTATTCTAAAAACTAACATGGAGGAAAACAAGTGTGGATGTTTTAAGGCCCTAATGGAATTTTCTAAATGCTTTTTTTTTTGTGATCTCGCACTTCTTCAAGGCAATTCAACCTTAATTCATGTGGTTTTATGTATGTGTTTTTAAAAATTGTTTCAGGCAAAATCAAAACATAGAAAACACAAAATATTGTACCTGCAGTGTCAAGTTGGTGTGCAAGTTTGTGCCATTGGAATAGAATATTTTCTCTTACACTTAATTTTGGTTTTATTTTTACAGGAAATAATGAAAAAAGTGTGCCACAACTCTTGATCAGCGACCTGAAGTTTGAGAAGTCATTACCTAAGCTCATGTTTTCTCCTGATCAAGAAAATCATCCATCCAAAGCACCAGTCAAATATGGTGAATTGATTGTATTGGGGTAAGTGTTTGTGTGTAAGAATCTGAGGGTTTTCTATGCTGTAATCCTGTGGACATGTTTCAGTACTGTGTTAATCGATTCTTGGATTTAAATGTGATTAATTGAAAATCTGTAATTAGTAACACTATACTAATTGAAAATACTTGATGCTTAGAATGGAAGTTCTTGTGGGTCTGTATCTCATGAGAAACTAAGTAATACAGGAATGATGGACTTTGTTCTTTTTCTGTGCTTTTTGTCAGGTACAATGGGTCTCTCCCAAATGGAGATAGAGGGAGAAGGAAAAGTAGGTTTGCTTTATTTAAAAGGCCCAAGGCAAATGGGGTGAAACCCAGCACTGTGCACATTGCCTGTACCCCTCAAGCAGCAAAGGTAAGCTCCATTTCTCCCTTCAAGTCTGATTTCTCCTTGTGCCATATAAAGAGCTGTTAGGAAATGGTTTAAACAGCTTAAATATCTGGCTGTGAAAAGAATGGTTTGTGTTTTTCCAAAGGTTTTTAGTACCTGTCAGGGTTAGCAAGAAACAATTCAGCAAAGAAGATTCGGTGCGTAGTCCTTGCTATAGCCAGGAAAAAAAGAGATTAGTTTTGAAACATGAATGTTCTGGGCACAGGCTGGTCATCTGTTCTAGACTTTGTGGTTTTGGACTCACTCTGCTTTAGGACTAACTTTGCTTCACACGCAGCTTACTTTTAAACGATCCTTGCCAAAGCTCCAGGTGCCCTTGGTGCTCCATCCAGTGGGTAGGAGTTCCCCAGGGATCAGGACAGATGGGTTTTGCCGGGTATGTTTCATAGGGCTTGAAATCAGAGTTCCCATTAAGAAGCAGAAAAGGAAGGGCTTAGGCCCTGAAGTTGAACTGTATTTCAACAGTGTATGCCAAAACTAATACATCATAGCTAAGGTATTACCATGAAATATTGTGGCTATTCAAGTGTGTGTGCAATTGTGTTCAAGAACTAATGGAGCATTTCTACTAAACAATGGAATTTGAGGATGCTTAGTAGTTGTTCAGAAACTGCCAGTGACAAGATCAGGCCTTTAAACAAGCACAGTAGTGTTAAGTTCTTGACTCCCAGAACACCTAGACACTTAAGGGTCTTGACCTTAAATTCAGGGAATGGTATAAAGTATTCTGAAATCAGAAGCATTTTTCTACCAAAATTCTTGTAGTAGAGCTACATTCATAGTAGATCTATGAAAAGAACATTTATTTTTGCAAATTCTTTATGGTCTGGTAAATGCTGTTTAGCAGCACTTTTAGAAGTGTTGGTTAGTTCCCTAGTAGGTAATTGCAGAAAGAACATCTAGACTAACCAACTGAAACCTTTGCTACAACTTCTGCAACCTCTGTTGAGTTTCTCCATTTTACCCCATTTACCACCACTTTTTTTATCTATGTATCTTAAATTGGTCAGTACTGATTTTAGTATTAACTCAAATCCTGGTTTTAGAATGAAGTCTGTAAGTTTTTGTCCTCACTTTGCTGTTGGCCAGGTTCACTCTGAGATGGCCTTGAAGGTGTTACATTAAGTTTTAGCCTTTGCATTGGGTTGTTTTGTCCTTTTGTGTTCAAGCCAGTGTTGCTTTAACACAAAACATGACTAATAATATGCCCTGGTTATGTTTATTTAGTTGCAGAATATGGTGAAGAGACCAGTTTGGTCTGTTGCTGAATCAATCCTGCAGCTTTTTTTTAGTGGCCAGGACTGGGTTTTGTGAAGTTTAACTGTAGGTGTGTCATTAACAACCATCTGCCCTAATGCCTTAATTAGCAGAAGAGGCTGATGTTATATATATATATATTTATATTGTCTGCTTTGCTGCTCTATTCTGTAGAATTACTGTGCACTGGTTGAGTAACATTTGGCATTTTTCCATAGGCAATAAGTAACAAGGACCAACACAGCATATCTTACACTTTGTCTCGGGCTCAGACTGTAGTAGTTGAATATACTCATGACAGCAACACAGATATGTTCCAGGTACGTGAAGTAAATGTGTGTGTTCTCATTTTTGGTAGTTTCAAACAAGGCATCCTCTCAGCAGCCTTTTTCTCTCAGACTCAAAAGTTTGTGTGTCAGTTTCTGCACTCACCATTCAGAGCCATTTAATTCAGTTCATTCCCAAGGCCATCCTGTGAACAGGGCTGTGTGTCTGTACATCTTTTTTAAAAGACTTGGGCAAAGGTGAAAGTTGGGGGGTTTTGTGACTAATGCACAAGATTATGGTTTTGCCTTTGCTGGCCTGCAAGTCACATAATCTGTCTCTAGTCCCTCCTTGCAAAATGAAGAATAAAGGGCACCTTTCTCTTCAAGAACTTAGAACTTTGCTTCTGGCATTTACAAAGGGATTTGGGATCAGCCAGTTGGAGACAGGGTAGAAGAAATACAGTGTGGAAACGCAGGAAAGCTTTTGGCACAGCTAATATGAAAAATACTCTGAACTTTTTTAAGCAAACTCAGAAATGTCTAAAGCACTGGGAGATGTGAAGAGAGGAGCCTTCAGTGCTGATGCTGCCAGTTCAAAACAACTTTGCTGCAGTTCCTGTGTGTATGAGAAGGGACCACAAACACATCTGCAGCTGTGGTGTGCCCTCATATCTTTTAATTGTTTCCTGTTTTTCTCAAAAGGAAGGGGTTTGTTTTGGGGTTCTTTTTAATGTGGGCTTTGTTCTCTCTGATTCCCAGACTGTGATCTTGTGTAGTTTTTTTTCCCCTCGTTGTTTCCACTAGTTTATAACAAGGAGTTTTGCTGTCACAGCATTTAGCTGTGACGCCACAGCAGGATCTGAGGAGGTGGGAGGTGTTGGGAAGTGTTGGAGGAAGCTGCTTTGCAACTGCAAATACAACAGAGCAAAAGGACTGTAATGAAATCACTGCAGCATAAGCTATTGTTTGTGTGAGTGTTCTCTCTTCAGGCATGCTCTGGCATGTGTGCTGCTCTGAAATTGCCCCTGGCAGTCCCCATTTACTCATGGGTTATCCTGCCTAAGAAGCAGTAGAAAAATAGATTCTGACAAAGCAGTTTTAGTCTCATGAAAGCTCTCCAGCCCTCAACAAAAAGCACCTCAAGCTTTTGGGTCTCTTGCTCAACAGTTAATCAGTCTTAATATAATCACCTATTTTCAAAGAGCCGGAGAGCTCTGGAAATGAGTGAGTAGTAGTGTGTAAGGGGGCTTTAAACCCAGCTGTATGGATGTTTGGGAAAGGGTTATTACTTTTCCTCTTTGTGAAGAAAGATGAGTTGACTGGAAAAGGAGGGATACTCATGCAGTTTCATCAAACTCAGTACAGTTGTGTGGGACTGCAAGACTCACAGTTCCCTGCAGCCAGAAAAGGAGGTGCAGCTACCAGCAAAACCTGATTGTAGTCAGATGTTCCATTCTTGTGTTCTGAGCGTGTAAATGTAGCCCCTCTCTGCCACAACCACCTGGTCCCTGGTCTTTCACAAAAGGTTTGCTGCTTCTCGGTGCCCACCAGAGCTGAAGAGACAGCTCACATAATCTGATTTTCATCTATACCTTGACTTTAGTCTGGCACTGTTCAGTGTTCTGGGCATACAGAGTGACTGCACGTCACTGTTCTTCCCTCTAACTGCGGTTCCCTGGCTCTTTTGGTGCTCCTGCAGCTGGTCTGCCTGACCTGAGTGTAACCTCTCTGATGAAAAGGCCTTCAATGGGAAATCATCTCAGAACTGTCTTAATTGCATCATTTTATTTCTCCTTCCTTCATTTGGCTGTACCCAGCTTTCAGAATGACTTTGATCATTTGGAGGCAGAAAAATTCATCAATTCAGATGAGGCTTTAGAAACCTAAATTGATAGACTGGTGGACAGGAATGCTTTAAACTGTAATGTCATGATTTTTGTATCATTGCTTTTAATTGCTTTGAATTTGAATAGTCCTAGACCCAAAGACAAACTTCTGATCAGTTTTTTGTTTGGTTTTTAATGCTTTTCCAGATTGGTCGTTCAACAGAGAGTCCTATAGACTTTGTAGTAACAGATACAGTTCCTGGGAGTCAGAGTAATTCAGATACACAGTCTGTGCAGAGCACAATATCAAGGTTTGCCTGCAGAATCATATGTGAACGCAACCCTCCCTTTACAGCAAGAATATATGCTGCAGGATTTGACTCCTCAAAAAACATTTTTCTTGGGGTAAGGGAATTCTTTTTCTTTTTTCCACTAAAAGTTCATTGCACGCTTATTTTTTTTTAAATAATTCCTAACTCCAGCCAAATTAAAGGTTCTCATTGATGTGATTTCTTTTAGGAGAAAGCTGCAAAGTGGAAGACATCAGATGGGCAAATGGATGGACTAACAACAAACGGAGTTCTTGTTATGCATCCTCGTAATGGATTCACAGAAGACTCTAAGCCAGGGGTGTGGAGAGAGATTTCTGTGTGTGGGAATGTGTTCAGCCTCCGTGAAACCAGATCAGCTCAACAGAGGGGGAAAATGGTGAGAGGAGTGACCAGTGTTTTATGCAACCTGTTTAAAATGGTGCAGCCATTAGGGGTATAGTTTGGGCATAGAGCTGGAATCTGCTGGAATTCCACATAGTTGTCACCTCTGCAATTAGTTACACAGCCTCTTATGTGTCTGTCTGCGTGCACAAAGGTGTCTTGATCAACATGAATAGCTGACAGTTTATCTGCAAACTAGTACTTAATTGCACATCTAGGCTGCTCTCCTAAACTGCTTCCAGTCTACTCTGTATTTCTGCAAGCTCTCCTGCACATTCTACAAGTATTTTCCCAATTCTCCCTTGTTAGTTTATGCTTTTTGCCACTTTTCCTTTTTAAAAAATAATGAAAAATAGATATAATTTTATTGGATATTCATTTCCATGTTGGCATTCTGAGTTTTCCCTCTTCTTTTGTTTGCAAAGCATCGGTGACATTTCCAGGAGATGTTTGGGTTCAATATGACTTGGAATGTTTCAGCAAAAAGAAATGCTACATTGAACATTTTAAACAGCATATTTAGCTAGGAGTGCAAATGGGAGGAGGGGAAAGCCATGTGTAAAGGGGTATTTTCTTAAAACATGTCTAAAATATGATGGAGGACTAAAACAGTCTTGTGATACTCCTTGAGGCATTTCAAGAAACATAGTTGAGAGTGCTATAGGGATGGAATAGAGAGTTGTTAAGACGGGAGAGGAGCTTTTCTTGACTCAATGTGGTCTATTTTAATGCACACTTTAATCTCTTAAAATGCTGGGGTGGGGTTTTTCCAAAAAAAGGAGGGCAGAGAGAAGCTGATACTGGGCTCTCTATGGGTGTCTTGTGGACACAGTCAGAAGATGCTTGAAACTTTGATGGACCTTCCAGGCAGATTAGTATTGTGGAGGTGTACGTTGTTACTCTTCAGAGCCCCTTAGGTGACAGCTCTCCGTGTCTGTGTCCATGTCAAGGTTGAGAACGAGACGAACCAGCTGCAGGACGGCTCCCTGATCGACCTGTGCGGGGCGACGCTGCTGTGGCGCACGGCCGAGGGGCTGGCGCGCACGCCCACCGTCAAGCACCTGGAGGCTCTGAGGCAGGAGATCAACGCGGCCAGGCCCCAGTGCCCCGTGGGCTTCAACACCCTGGCCTTCCCCAGCATGAAGAGAAAAGATGTTGTAGACGAAAAGCAGCCGTGGGTGTACCTGAACTGCGGCCACGTGCACGGCTACCACAACTGGGGGAACAAAGAGGAGAGGGACGGCAAGGACCGCGAGTGCCCCATGTGCCGCTCCGTCGGCCCCTACGTGCCTCTGTGGCTCGGGTGTGAAGCGGGATTTTATGTGGATGCCGGACCTCCAACTCACGCGTTCAGCCCCTGTGGACACGTGTGCTCAGAAAAGACAACTGCATATTGGTCCCAAATTCCTCTTCCTCACGGTACTCACACTTTTCACGCAGCCTGTCCCTTCTGTGCGCATCAGCTGGCTGGTGAGCAGGGTTACATCAGGCTCATTTTCCAAGGGCCTCTCGACTAACACAGGTGTTCCCAAGGCCTGCAGTAAACTGATAAGCTAAGCGATTCTCATTTTTAAACCAACTGTTTTTCGTATTCTCTGGGCTTTGCTGGTTTGCATTAAGATGAAGAATTTTTTGGTTTTTTTGTTACAACAGCTAAATCCCTCTTTATTGAGAAAAGTTTGGAAATAAAAGGAATGGGGGGAGAAGGGGGAGACCTCCTGCTTTTTTTTTGGTTAACAACTACTTCTGAAGAGGTGAAGAAGTGTTGTAGAGTGAACTTCAATGCCTTCAATTTAATGGTTTTTGAATCACATGCCCACAGTGTTTGAAAGGTGTTCCATTCTTTTTGTATATGGAGGGTAAATAGTTCAAAGAACATTAGTTTACAGCTTGGATGCAAACATTGTAAAATATAACATGTATATTAACTCTTTTCTATTTATCTTTATTATTGAAAATATTTAGAATGTTTAGAGAGTAGCATGGTCATAGTGTGTTACATCCAGCAATTGGATGTGTAGAGTAGTTCTGGATGGAGAAGAACGTGGGATGAAAATGGTAGAAAAATCTTTTAATCTAAATTACTGAGTTCTTAGAATAGTTAAAATGCTTTTTAAACAAAGCTAATGCAAATTATGATGGCATAAAGTTGTGCTTGAACCATGTTGAAAGGTAGCTAAGAAGGACTCCTTAAATTGTCTTTTTGGTAGGACTGTACTTAAGATCTGGTTATGAGGAGAATATTTACGAGACTCTTCAAATATGCAACTTAGTCTAGATTAAGGATTTTTTTCTCCCTTCACGCTAACACTTCTCTTTATTTAGCATTAGTGACATTTGTGAGGGTTTTTCCAATGTTAAATGTGAACAGACCAGAAAGATGAGGCGGGGTGGGGGCAGGGGGAGAGGTGGATACACCTGGGGATGTGTGGGGAGCAGTTTGAGACTTGGCCACAGTCCCAGCCTGAGAGGGGTTTGTCAGCTGGATGCTCAGCAGCCTTCTGCCTGCTGCCTGGTGGGGGGGCCTCAGGCCTGGCCCTTGCCCCTCTGCCAGGTGCAGATGCTCATCAGGGCCACACATGGAGCAGGTGGAGCCTGGTAGCCAGGGGATGTGTCCTGCATCCTCGGGCAGCTGGGCACAGCTGGCAGTCTGTTGGGAGAGCTGGGGCTGGGCTGGGCTCAGACCCTCAGTGTGAGATGCTGCTGTGGGCTCTGCTTACTCTGGTCTCTGCTCTCCTCTTCCTCCCCCTCCTTCCCCTCTGTATCCACCAGAAAAGACCAGTGTACTACATGCAGCTCTGCTGCCAGCCCACTGTGCTTCATGGCAATCTGACCTTTTTAGCATTGATTTGAGCTTTTTTTGGCCAGCTTCATACATTTTTTTAAAATATGTACTGTATAATTGACAGTAAGAAAATTTCTGTACTTTATAGCAAGGCTTTAGCTTTCATTTTTCTTTTGAAGCTGTTCTAAAATTTTCTTTGTTTAAAGAGACCTGTGTTGTTTAGATGTCATGAATTACTTACTTTGACTGTCAGTTATTTCTCCATTTTTAAAAAGAAATGGTATATATTGTTTGGTTCACTCAGGAAATGCATGTGTCAGGAAACCTGTACTATAAGTTCAGTTAGCTGTCATGTACAAGTAACTGCTGTTACTCCCTTTCCATAGAAATATAACTGATTTTGACATTTTCCAGATTATATGCATTAAGTAATGAAACTTATGCAGCAAGAAATCCCTGTATTGTAGTTGTTCTAATCATCTTATTCAAACTATAGTATACTGTAGTTTTAATTTTTATTTGCAAATTAATTTATTTAAACTACGTGAGTAAACACTTTTCAAAAACAGAAATTCTGGGATTGTGGCTTTGTTTCCAAGAGATGGGAAAGGGCTGGAGATGGCCCTTCTGTTGTCACCTCAGGTGTCCCTCTGTTCTGCACATATGGATTAAGAGCACAGAGAAGCAGCAGCTGTAAAGACTTTGGACATTTTCCCTGGTAATGGCTTTGAATAGCTCCTTTCAGATGTGTCCTCTCAATGTGTTTTATATTTAACTCTGTGTTAAAGGTGAGATTGCTGTTTAAATGGCACAGTTAAATGAGTAAGTTACAAATACTGAAATGTAAGCAAAAACTGAACTAAATTTTAAAATGACAAGAGCTCTTGATTCTGTCTTCCACAAAATCTAATTGACATTTCTCTGGTCCTAATATTGTTGACTACAGGAACATGAAAAACCAGAAAAGAACTTAATGAAAGCTACAAGGCAGTATGAGTAACACAGAGCTGAACTGTGAGCACAGATGGAGCATGGGATGGTAGGAGGAATATGGGAAGTGCTGTTGGAGGCCCAGCTGGAGGCTGATGCAGAGCCAGGGGTGCAATTGGGTACAGGCACACCGAACTGCAGAGGGGAAGAAGAGAGGGTCATGCCTGACATACAGCCCTTGTTAAAGCCCTACCCCATTTAAGATGGTACATTATGCTTACACTGTACTTCTCTACCCCACTCCTCACCCCCCACCAAAAAAGGCATCCCAGACAAAGGTACCTAAGCAGAACTGGCTGTGTCTCTGGGGAGTTCTAGGCTAAGGTCACTCTTCAGTGTGCCCCACATTCTGCCTGGTTTGTACTTTTCTTCACCCAAGTTGGGCTTGTTTAATCCCATTTTTAGAAGAGTGGAACATGGGCATTCAAACACTTGAGACAGGGAAATCCCACTGTCAAAGGCAGCATAGCAATGGTTGAGTAGTTTGAGGAGCAAGTTCCATCACCAACAACAGCATCTCTAACTCTGGTACCCTGTTTGAGTACCCCCAGGCTTCTGTTCTTTGAGAAATGATTGCAATAATCCTCTGTAAATGGTAAAGTGAATTTCAGATTAAAAGTACTCAAACAGATGACTGAAGCACTCTGAACTTTAAGGCCAATCCTTTTGAACAAATTTTGGTGCTGCAAGAGGTGGCACCTTGCTGGTTTTAAGACAATCACAGCTCCACTTGTGACAGCCTAAAGCAGCCCCTTGCAGCTGCCAAGACCAGCCCCAGGTGAGATCTGTGGCCTTCACCTGCTTTTAAAGGTTTGCTGGACTGGCAAGAAGCAATGGTGATGCAAGCACCGGATGGGACAGGACTGTTCCCTGGGATACCACTGCAGGTATAAGGGAATCAATGGGAAAATGACATTAAGTGTAGGTACTTTTCTAGCCTTAAAGTTCAGTGAAGCTCTGCAGAAGTGCCTTTGGATATGAGCAGCCAGTTTTCCAGTTTGTGTGTGGCTGCCCTGATCTGGGCAGTGCAATGTGTAAAGCAGGTGATCTAATGAACTAATTTGCCTTTCAGCTGTAGGAGATTGCATAGATTTAACACTGCCAGAAAGCAGCAGCTGGCTAATAAAGCCCTTTTGTTTTGTATTTTTGTTTTTTCCCCAAAGCAGAAGTGGGGCAGCACAGGGTGCTGGCAGGAGGGCAGGAGCATAGGGAGGTTGCTGTGGCTTTTCTGGAGAGAACAGAGTGCTCTGGTTCCTTTGCTGACTTGGCCACTGGGTTGGAGCAGCCCCAGGAGTGCCTGGTGTGACCCTGAGCAGTGTGGTGCAGGCTGGGGATGAGGCCTTCCCATCCCAGCTGTGCTGGGCTTGTTACACCTGCAGGAATGAGCCTGGTCTTCTGGAAAGTTAAACATGAAGTCACCTCAGGAGACTCCTGTGTTGGAAGGTGCTCTGCGAATCCCATAATGATCCTGCCATGGCATGCTTGATCTCCTTCTGAAGTGACACTTTCCAGGCTCAATTCTAAAAATACATTTCCAGTTTTGCAATATAAATCTACCCTGATGCCTACAGCTATTTGCATGCTGTCTTTCAGCCTGGATTAGGCCTGGTTGCTGTTGAATTAGACCAGATTTTGTGGTCCTTGTCTTGGCTCATCCCTTTCTGTAAAAACACTGGTAGAGCTCATCTATTTTTAATTGTAGCACTTGGCTTTAACATAAGGGCTGTGATCATCCTAGAAATGCAGTTTCTAAGGCTCTTTTGCAACTGTGGCAGATCACTTGTACCAGCAGTGTTGTGCATACTGTAAAGAAGATCTGGGAAAGCATCTCTGCAGGAGCTGTGATGGTTTCTGTGGCTGGGACCGGGGACTCCTTGGCAAGTGTGGCCTCTGCAGGGGCAGCAGCAGTCCTGCCCCTCCCCAGGTGCTGCTTTCAGGGCAGCAGCAGGAGCTCAGGCTCCTGTTTGCTCCAGGAGAACAGCTCTACATCACTGTGCTGTTGGGAGGCAGTATCCTCCTCCTCCTATATTCCAGTGGGGAAACACCAATGGGTGCTACTGCAGCAAGAACAGCCAGCACCTTCAGCTCTGCTGGTTCTTGGTCTGGTTCCATATCTGAAAGCAAAAGGGGGCAGATTTAAAGAGCAGAAAAAATGGGCTTTTATTACCTCAAGCCTCAGGTGCCTCTGTGAGAGCAGCCATGCCAAATCCAGCCTATGGGAAGCGCAGCAGGACCTGTGGCCTCAGACACACATGAGGCTGGGATCAGTGCAGCCGTAGGAAATGGCATTAGCTGTAAACCCCAGTGCCTGAATCTTTATGCTCCTGCCTTGGACCCTTCTGAGCTGCTGCTGCCCACCTTCGCTGTGCCTCCCAGCCCTGGCAATACAGCCCATTCCTCAGTCACTGGGAGCAGGTGCCTGCCGAAGCAGGTCCTGCTTGCCTTGCCCAGCACAAGCCCTTGTGGGATCAGGAATGCATTGCCTGCGGCTGCGTTCCTCAAGGCTAAGCTTCAGGGAAGATGAGTAACCAGAGGCAAAGTGCCAGCTCTGGCAGTCAGGAACTCCCTGCCCACTCCCTGCCACTCTTGGGTTTGCTGCTATTGTGTCCAGATCTCAGTCCTTGTCCTACTGTCCCTCTTCCAGGGCTGGCAGCACCAGCATCACTGTTAGCTGGCTGTGGTGTTTGCCTAGCTCTGCTGGTGAGGATATGTTTGTGACAGCAATGAAGCACCAGCAAATCCTGGGTTCTGCCAGCCCTGCAGAGAGCCCATTGCTCCAGTGCAGGGGGCTGAGATGTTTCATGAGAGTACAAATGACCTCAAGATCAACTCAAAGAAGGACCTTCCTGCTGCAAAGGCAACTTCTCTGCAATTTGGTAATAGCTGCAATATTTTAATGTTTTTATTTTGATTTAGGACCACTACACAGCTCTGAGGCAGGAGTAAATTATTAATCTGTCTGACTTCCTTCCTCTACCTTGTCTACATCTCTAGTACCAGTTCTGTGCTGAGATTGCCGTTGGAGATCTGCTGCCTTCCAGAAAAACAATGAGAGTGGAGTTCTTTGGAGTTTAAACACATGCCAGGGTGGTCTATTTTTCCTTTTTGTAGTGGAAAGGTCTCCTGAAAAGCCTTCCCGTTTTCCAGCCCTGGCATGGCACATGGACTCTTGAGGATTCCGTGTGAGTGCTGCTTGGAGTGTGAGCAGCACAAGAGAGGAAGGACATGATAGTTCATGTTGTCAGTCAGATTTAAGTGTGGTTAAATACAGTTAAACCAGTGGGAAAAGCTTCTTTATGTCTGTTTTCTTTGCTACTCACTCTCAAAATTACCTGTCTGCTTATTTATACAATTGTCTTGGCCCTTATATTTGTTCCTGTTTCAACACCCCCTGAAGAAAAAAAATTAATTTCACTTTTCTCTGCAAATATTTTATCTGAAAATTTCTAAGTTGTGTTTCTTGTGATTATGCCTTTCCTTAAGTGATTCTATTAAAATATGTGAATTGTAATGCATTGGACTATGTTGGTTGGACCCAGGACCTGCAAAATGTATTTTGAGGTTTTTTTTGGTCACCTAGTTTTCAGCCTAGGTAGGGTTTCCCTTCAGTCTGTCCTGGAAAACAAGCTGGTCAAGGAGGAAGGAAGAGCAATGGCTTTCCAGGGCTCTTGGGAAACACTCTGGGCTGAAGGGATCCACTTCTTTCCCTGGATCATGCTCAGATTCCAAGTGCCTCCCACTTCCCAGCTCTCTGTAAAATAACTTTTTAGTAAAACCACTTGGGATCTACCTATCATTCCCTTTGGTTGGCTGCAGTTTCAGAGCTGGATGAACATGAAGCCTTCAGTGCTTCCATATCTACATCTCTCCAAAATAATATTTTTAGCTGATCCCAGAAGATTTGAAACAAAACAAATGCATGCAGCAATATTCTAAACTTGCCTGGATGCAAAGCTAAAAACTGCAGCTTGCTGTCATGTGCTTGATGAAAGGAATTGAGTCAACTCATCCTTTCAAAAAATCCCATGCTTGCGAGACACTAAGAAGAATGTGGTTGGGTGTGGTAGGTCACTTGCCTGGATTTAGGTATGAGAAATCCAGGTAAGAGCTTTCTTGTTGGTCTTGAAAACCAATTCACTAACAGACTAAGCTGAGCCACATGGAATAATAAATCATCAACATCATCATCATCTATGCATTATGACTATCTCTATTTGTAAATATTTGCAAGATGTCAAAATACTCAGGTAAGCTGCATAAATATCCCAACAAATACAGAAATGACAAATCGACCATTTTTTCAGAAAAAAAAACCCCCTTTTTTTTTTTTTTTTTTTTTTTTTTTTTTTTTTTTTTTTTTTTTTTTTTTTTTTTTTTTTTTTTTTTGCTGTTGTGTGGGAGGAGGAGAGAATTAGTTATTCAGTGGAATGAGGACAATTAAAAGCAAATGCAGCTTCCAGCAATGCCATCATCTGTTCAGTGTGCCCTGAGCAACACAGAGATAGCCTGGCTTCTTAATTGGCCCCTTTCCCTTCCGTCCTGTGCTTCCCATTGGCACAGGGGTGGCAGGTTCCAAAGTCTCCATAGGACTGTGCTGCAGGTGTGCCCATTCTAGCTTTGCCTGGACAATCCCCTGAGTTGTGATCTCAGAGGGGCTGGAAGGCTCTAAACTGCCGTGGATTGAGAGGGCATGATTGAGGCAGCTCTCCTGCCCAGCTTGCCTTTCCCTGGAGTGGGGACATGTCCATGGATCCCATCCTAGGATGGAGCTGTGGTGTCACCTTTGACCATTGCTGGAGGATGAACGTTGCCTGAGATGTGTCACAGGGATTTGGGCCTCCCCACAGCCCGTGGTGACAGTGGCCACCTGGACACAGCTGGGCCCAGGCTCTGCACAGCAAAGCTGTTGAGGTAGCTTGCTTCACTTTTGAAGGGGAGCTAAAGCAATCAGCAGGCCTTTAAATGCCACCTAACCACCCAGGGCATGGATGTTTAATGCTTTTTCACTTATTCACATTAAAAGTGGATCCAGAGCAGCTTTCCTGAGGAGGCAGGATCAGCAGTGCCAATGACCTCAGCTCCACCATCGCCCCAGGGGCTTTCAGTGTTACTCAGCGATTTTTGCCAGCGTCACTCGTTATCACTTGGAAATCTCACTCCACCTGTTCTGGAGCAGGAGCAGCAGAAGGTGTGTTCAAGCACCTTTGGGCAATGATGAATCATGCTCATGGCAAAGTCCTTGGCAGCTCCTGGCTGCTGTCATTGAAAACTGTCACCAGAGCAGGCTAAATGACTACACAAAAGTGGGGTTTGCCTGGAGTCTGTGCCAGCCCTAAAGCAAAAAAACCCAAACAACAACCCATCCCCTTGGGCCCTACACCAATATTGCCAAATATACATTATTCACACAGTGGAGAGTTTTTCATACCATAGAGGCCTGGGATTAGTGTTCCTCACAACAACATAAATATATTTATAGCCCACGCGTGTCTGCATTTTGTTATACTTTTAACTTCATAGGCTAATGGTTAATAAAGCCAGGCTCTATTTATGTTTCTGCAGCAAATATTGAATAGTATCATGCAAAAGGTCTAGGATCTGCTGGCTCCAAACAATCTTTCAGACTGTAATTTAGGGTCTCATTCACAGAATAGAAGGTATAAAAGTGGTAGTCCGAGGTTGGCTCCCCCAGGGCACAGCCAAGAAAGAGAAGAGCAGCTATAGGAGTCCCCAGGATGGGGCATACTTAACCCACCTTTGCTCTTGATACTCAAAAAAATCAGGGTGTTTGGAGCTCCTGTACTATTTAAAAGGAAAAAAAAAACCCAAACAAACAACAACCACCAATAAGAGTTCCCAGGTTCCATCAAACAAGTTTTTTGCAAGTTTGAGATGCAAGTTTCTTTGTACCAGCTGATTTAAAAATACATTGTTCATTGTGTAGCTACAGATCCATGCAATGTCCTCTCCATCATTTATCTGCCCTGTGGCAGGGTGGTTCTACCCAAATACTTATTCCAAGTGTTTAACACGCTTGCTCTTTCAAAATCTGCAGTAATGATTCCACCATGTCTCCAGGCAGCCTGGTCCATGGCTCAGTTATAGAACTCATAAACTCAGATCTACTCTTAAACTGTAGAGCTCATAAACTTCTATCTACTAAAGTAAACTGAAGAGCAAGTTGGGACCAAATATCTACCTACTGTTTGGGGTTTGCTTTCTTAAAGAAAAAGAAACAACTCAAAGCAAAAGCTTTCATATTCCAGGCACTTCTGCAGAGTTTGGAAATAAAGCAAAAAAGCAACTTCCTGCAAAACGCATAGATTAGCACCTTCCCCTGTGTGACACCGAATAAATTTGTCCAACAAATAGACCTGGGAGGAAAAAGAAAAGGAGGAAAGGTGCCTACAAAGCTGTAGACCCCTGATATTCATTTTATTAAAATTTAATGAGGTTCTATTAATAATGAATGCAGCCAGGAAGATGGGAGAAGAGCAGTGGAATGGCCTTGAGATTCCTCGTTAGCCAGATTTCTCTACAGAGCAGGCAAAGAAGAGGGCAGCTGGAAGCAGCAGTCTGCAGCAGGCTCTGTGGGCTGCCTACATTGGTGGAAGAGTATTTTAAGTGGTTTTTTCTTTAAAAGCTGAACTGGGGGTGAGTTGTACACATGTCCTGTAAGGAAAAGATGCTCCTGAACTCCAATGCCTTGAGTATAGCGTGGGGAATTGGAGTCATTTCCTCACTGATGGTGATTTCCTGTGTGAAGTTAACTCTGTCTCCCTGGGTCTCCCATCCCACATGGTATCATCTGCACAGAAATCCAGCTCCTAGCCCTTCAGGAGCTGATCAGCCACCATGGCAGTGGCTGATGTGACACACAGAGCCGGGGGTGTGACGGATGTTACACCTTGAGCACAAACAACTGCCCTGCTCGTTCAGCTCGCAGCAACGCCGTCTGGACCATTTCCTTGGGTGGCTGCGTTACCCAGCGCGATGCAAGGGGAGATGCAGCTCATCCGTGACTTCCCTTTCTCAGCTGCCAGGCCAGCTGCCTTATCAAAGAGAGCAATGGAGCTGGTTAGACACGGCCTGTTTTTTTTTTTTTTTCTTTTAAGCCCCTAGCTGTTGCTTTAAGGCTTATGTGGGTCTTTAATTAATGCTGTATTTGGATGTCCCCCTAACTATTGCTAATAGGTTCTCTGTCTTGTGGGACCTCTTCTGTTCCCTGGAGCTTATAGTGTCATTCAACTGACCACAATTTGATCTGTTTCTTGAAGGTTCCAGAGTAAATTTTACTTGACCCTGCTGAGTCTGGGTTCCTCTCATCTCTCTTAGCTGTTGTGTAAGCTCTTCTCTTCCTCATCTGGCCTGTATTTCCTGTCTCTGGTTCTTACTATGAAGCGTGTTAATAAGCATCTGGATGCCATTAACATGTTTTGTGAGAACAGAAGCAAGATAAAAAGTAGAAATTGAAAGCAGAGCCTATGTAGAAGTAAATTTGTGTTCTTTTGTGTTTCCATCAGGAGCAACCTCCCAGAAGAAGATATCTTTGCATCTTTCTCATGCTTGTGAAACAGACCCCTAGGCCTGACTAATCCCAGTCAGGTAGGTATAAAAACACAGTTTGGACAATTTTTTTTTTTTTTTTTGGACAAGAGTTGCTATCTGGCAATAAGAAATACTTCCAAGGATCCAGGAGGTATTAGAAAGAGCTTGGCTATGGTCATCTCAAAAAGCCCTGTTTCAGTAAGCATTCCTCTTCTGGAACAAAAAGGGGCAGGACAGAAGAGTGCTGATCACTTTTCCCCTTACTTTTCAGGGCTGGGTGAATCCACAGAGCATATCTGAGTCTCTTTTGAAAAGTCACCAGCAGATGAAGTAATTTGAGGCCTCACCCACACCACAGTTTATTCAGCCAGCTGCGTAGGTCTCTTAACAGAGGTGCTTTTTAATACAGCATGTCAAGTGCTGAGAAATATCACTTTGATTTTGACATACTCCCCACCAAGGATGATGTGTTTTCTGTTATGAGTTGTTGTCAAGGTGAAGAAATGAATTAGCATGGATTTTTAATTGCTTCAATGTTGAACTCTGATATAAGCTGGAAGGGAAACATCATCCTGGATGAATAAAGAGGTGGTGCAAGAGCTGATCACCCTCTGGTGAGAAGCCAAGCTCTCCAAATGCAAGGAGGAGATTTCAGTGTTGCTTCTATCTCTATCTGCATTGAATCATTTGCTGGTTCCTACAGAGGCTTCTGCTGCCGCTAGCAGACACCCGGGGACAAGAAAAGACGCGATTGTCTGAAATCCAGGTACTACTCATTTCTGGAAGTCTGGGGAAAGGCTGCCATCTGCTGTAATGCAGAGCAGTTGCTGGAAGTTCATTTGACTTAAATCAAATCCCAGCAGTTGCATTGAAGCTGAGATGAGCTCAGGGTAGGAGCAAAGTAAAACAAGCAAAGACAAACTGTGCCCTCAAAGACCTGATGATGCTTTTTACACAGACCCCTCTCCTAATAATGGCTGTTACCTAGCACGCCTTTAGAGGAAAAAAAATCTGCCCTGTGGACCTGCTTTAATCCCTGGGATTTCCAGTCAAGGTCATGAGGCACCATTCAGAAAGCTGCTGGCTGGGCCAGCCTGCAGTGAGGGTGCTGCTTCCTCTATTTAATCTGGCACCCTCATCATTCCACAGCCTCTCAGTTGTAGAGTTCTAAAATGCAGAAAGGTGTGTGGTTTTCCTCTCAGCAGTATGTGTGTGACACCTACACTAGCTACAAGTGAACTTGGCTGTACCCTCTACCCACAGGTCTTGCAACCTAGACAAGAGCAAAGTCTAAAAATATCTACAACTCAGGGCCTTTATCGGTGATCTTTAAAATAAAACATGTACTGAACCCTGTGGCATCTAGAATCAAATTCTTCTCTTTAAAAGTCACTAAGATGCCAGCCCTACTCCCTCAGTACCAACATGGTCCATTTTTTCTGCACTTTTTTCTTTTTCCAACCATCAGTTGCTGTGAAACTGCACGTTTTCACCCAAAAGTGTTCTCAGAAACAAGAGCTTTTTGCTTGCCTGAGGTGCTGCTTGGACCAGACTGTTTTCCATGACACTTTCCTGAAAGCATCCCACTGGAATTCCTCCTTTTGTAATGTTGGAGTGGCCATGGCTGGATTGAAAGGGAGCAGTGCACATAACAAGCTAGCCTGGAAAGCTGACATAAAGAAAGCCAGAGCTCCTGATGAGCCAGGTATTGATGTACTCCATCAGAATAAACTGCTATCTGATAAAATGGGCTCACTCCAGATACAGAAGAAAGGGCTTTTAATTTTACACAACCTCTTTACTGGAGATGGAGAGAACCAAGAACTGTGTGAAATGCAGCCACATCTGCAACATGTCTAAGGTGCTGAGGAATGACCTGGAGCCAGGAGGAGCTCTGCTACCCTTGCAGACATGGAGGAATACATGCCAGGGCGTTCAGGAGCAACAGGAGAGACTCGGCATCTCAGTTTTATGGGTTGTTCTTGTGTTTTGACAGTGTCTTGATGCCGTCTATTAAGAAACTGTCCTAGAAAAAGCCATGTGAAGGGGGGGCCCTTGAGGTGGGCCTGTCAGAGGTCTGAACCTGAGTTCCACCAGTTAGCATTTGGTTGACATGATAAAAATAATCTTCAAAATTGTCATCTGTGTTAATTTCGAGAGCCAGTTGCCCTATAAAACTGGCATCCCATTCTGCATGTTCCTAAGCTCCTGTCTTGAAAGGTTTCTCGTGGCACTGAGCACCACGCTCCACTTAAACAAGGCCTGGAAATATGTTCCCTGCTACTGGCATGAAATATTCAGTCTTAATATCCCTTCACATCACTTGAGACAAGAAGAGCAGAAACTCTCCATCTGCCTTCTCTGCAGTGTTCATTATTTTACATATTTATTTTATGTCCCTTGCTTCCTTCAAGGAGAGCTTTTCCTCGAAGGTTGGTTGTTCCTATCATTGTTTAATGCTGCCCTTTTAGAGACAAGATTACCCACTACACTCAGGGTTCCTGGGGGACCTGCCCCTCTAATTACATTTAATCACTATTTTCCCTCACATTCCCTATGGATTGCAGTACCTTCTTCAGTTTTTAGCAAGGTGAGCAAAGGTTTCCTATGGAAAACTGAAAGCTAGTGGTACCAGGATCCTGTATGCAAAGACCTTCTAAAACACTATGACATCTGAAGGAAGGAGGTCAGGTATTCCTAGAGATGACCCAGCTTTTACAACAGTTGGCTGCTAGTTCTGCCATTGAGCAGTAATAAGCATTTCCTTATTTCTTTAATGTCTCTTGTATCTGAGAAAACATTGAGCTACTTTGTTCTTTTTACTGTTTATTTTCTACAGCACAAAGCTCACAGTTTCCCATTTCTTTTCCAGGAAGACTCCACTGAAGACTCCT
This sequence comes from Geospiza fortis, assembly GCF_000277835.1. Lineage (NCBI taxonomy): Eukaryota > Metazoa > Chordata > Aves > Passeriformes > Thraupidae > Geospiza > Geospiza fortis. Next base: position 540,333 of record NW_005054396.1, on the reverse strand, counting down.
GAGCTGGCGTGAGTGTAGGAAAAAGCCCTGTCATATTTCTGTTGTTTTATAAGAATGCCAGTTTAAGTTACATAGATGAAAAAGCAGCAGTAGAAAGTTTTTCCTGGCTAAAGCTACTTGGGATTGGAGTTTTTCCCTGGAAGAGCCTTTGTGGAACTATGTCCTATGTGCCCAGGATAAGGGTGTTTGTTGGGCTGAGTCACGCTGCCCTGCAGAGCTGACGTGGCCCTTGGCAATCAGTAGGAAGCGCAGATAACTGAAATGCTCCCATAAAAGCAGACTTTGTGGACATAAGCTGTGTGTGAGGAGGGAGACTGACAACAGATCAAGTGAACTATGCTTGACTGACTCACAATTTCCTCACCTCACCAGCTCTGCTGGCTGTTCCTACCCACAGAGCGATACAGGCTGCAAACACCACAGTTCACAAGCCCAGCCACGCCACGTGCCTTGGGGAGCTTTGTTATGCTTTAAAGCAGCCTTTCCTCTCAAAGTCTCCAGAAATCACCCACTGAGTCTCCTACGGTCTGGAGGAGATGAGGTTTCTCAGGCTGGACTGGTGTTGTCACTGCCACCACGGGGTTTAGCAGAAGGGTGACAGTCAGAAAAGGAAGCAGCAGGAGGCAACCTCATGGCTGTCATCCTTTCCTTCTGATCCACAAAGATGATGTAGCTCTAGTTCATTTTTCCCAAGGGGAACAGAGGGCTTTGCTGTTAATACAAAATGCAGCAGAACAGTAACAACATTTAGCTAAGAGATAATGTCAATAAGGTAGAAAATCAAACAGTTTGTTACTTTCCCTGCGTGAGCAGATAACATGACTCTTATCATTGCAACTGGAAGTCATGAGAGGGTGCATGGCTCAAATGTCACTTTGAGGGTATGGCTTTCCCCTGCATCTCTGACACAATTAATTACTGGCTTTGAAAGTACCGCTCTGGTGCAAGAGAAACACAGACACAATTTTTCAGGGCTTCCTGGGCAAATGTCAACTGAGGGGTAAGCCGGCTCTACATAAAGGTCATTTAATGCTAAGCAACTGATGCAAAATTTCTTCTTAAAGCTGCTCTGACCAATTCCCTGAGATGAGCCCAGTGGGATAGCTCCCTGACTCAGTGAAGATGCTGCAAGAACAGTGTTGTGAACCTCAGCAGCTGAGCACTGAGGTCAGTCCTCCACAGCTGGGCTTGGCTTTGGCTCCGTTTGCTGACCAGGACTGGACACATTTCAGCAGTGAGTGGATCAACCCATGATTCATACAAGGGAGGCATGGAAAATTGTATCCATGCTGCAGGACACCTTCAGCCTCAGGCTGACTCATAGGGCTAAAGAGGGGAAAATTGGTTTACCACTTGTAGGAAGCTTTCCCAAGCTTGTAGGAACGGCTTTCCCCTCAAAACCAGTGCCTGTAGTTGATAATCACATACAGCTGCTTCTCTGATGGGGATTCCCCTTCCTTTTCTCTTCCCATCCCCTCCCATTGTTTCTTTGCTAGTGGAAAGAGGTTATATAGATACTCTCAGGTCCAATTCCAGAAGGTCAGACTACTCAAAGCAAACTGTGAACTCTGGGCAAATCCAAACTTTCCAACTCAATCGTGAGTGGTTGCATGGAGACACTCCCAGCCAGCTGGCAGCAATGCTGAGCATCCTCAACAGACACAGCTGAGGATTTTTGTCTGGCTCAACAGCAAGTAACATAAAGCAGAACCCCAGGGAGGACAGGGCTAACACCACCTCCCTCCTACAGCCTCTCCAATTTCCCTACCTTTATCCACGTGACTAAATTCTGCAAACTCAGTCCTTCTGCAGTCTGGATCAATACACAGCAATCAGTTTTACATTATGTTCATGATCTCTTTGCTCACTTTATTGCTGCTGTGTCATATTTTAGAGATTAGGAGTCAGGCAAACTCCAACTAATGTGACCCCCAAGGGGAAAAAAACCCAGAAAAACCCCAAGCCACCATGTTTTGCCCAAGAGGAGCATCTGAGCACATCGGAGGTTGTAAGGCACAAAAAGATTTCTTTGCTGCATAGGGGAAAAATATGCTATGAAAATATTGTGAGTGACATTTACAGGTTGCTGGAGGGAAATCCCCACTGGCTTCCTAACAAGCATTTAATATTTAACATAGTTGTGTTTTTTGACTGCTTTTGCTGTTCTAGCTTCCTATGAAGTCTGTTTGAGCTGTGCTAATATTAACTCCAGAAAGCCAAGGATGGAATTCTGAAGCATGAGAAGGCACATCTTTATTTTCTAAAGCATGTCTGTGAAAGGTATAATGGATGGCCACCGACAAAGCCCAAGGTTATGAAGTAATAATAATATTAAACTAGTCTTTCTTTCTGGTAGTGTCATGTTTCTTGCTCTTTATACTCAATTTTTTAAAGGGTGAGTACTGGTCAGGTCATACACATCTCTCAAGGAAGTCATCAAGGAGTTCATGATCCTGGTGATATTCATTTGGGATTTACTGGCTGAGTCTGCAGAACAAATTGTACCGAACAAACCTCTGCCAACCTTGACCACCAAGGAGCAGAACAACATTTCAGCCCAGTCTGTGTGGGGCCAGCACCAGGCACAAACACGAGTTAGTGAGCTGCAAGCCCGGGCGTGAACCCCGTGTAACCCACGAATTTCCACACTCGTGCCCATAGCCACACGCTTATGTTATTAAATACAGCCGGAATCGCTGTTGTTAATTAATCAGAGTTTCCCTGTGTTTTGTTGACTGGCACAGCGCTACGGCCGAGAATTTAAGCCTGCTTAAGGCACGATCAGGCACGAGGCTGCTACTGCTTCAGTGCGACCCAACGCGCCCCTCTATTCCAGCAGCCTCCGTGGCCTGAGGGAGAATTGCAGCCTAAAATATAAATCTGAGTCAAACCGGCCGCAGAGCGCCCGCAGGGGGGTTCGGTGACGAGGGTTCCCAAATGCCGGCACTGCGGGCCCCACAGCACCCGCACCGC
>NW_005054396.1:534279-537239 GCF_000277835.1 Geospiza fortis | reverse complement strand
CCGCCCCCGCCCGCCGCCGGGGCTCCCCCGGGGAGCGGCCGGGAAAGTTTAATTTCCCCGGGTGCCCTTTGTGTGGGCGGCCCCGGGCGGCCTGGGCCGGGCGGCGGAACGGAGGGACGCGAGGGGAGGTGGGCGGGGGGGGCTGCCCGCGGCCCGCTTTCCCTCCTTCCCTGCAAATCCCCGTTCGGAATTTCCATGGTAACCCCCGGTGGGCAGCGGGCGGTGCCCGGCGGGAGGCGCGGGGAGGGCGCGGAGGCCGGGCCTCCCTCATGCGGTCACTGTCCCGCAGGTCCCCGGCAGCATTCCCGACCATGCCACGGGGAGAGATATGACGACGGCCTCCTGGAGATACTCCTGGCGTGTTCTCCATAAGGTATGGCCGGCTCGGGAGCTAACGTTTAGAGCAAGTATTCTGTGTTTTCCCTCTGGCGCATGGCAGCCAGGATAGACTGGGATGTGGAGCGCTGAGAGAGCTTGTTGGTTCCATAAGCCATGTAGGAATGCGATGGTTCCTGGGTTTCTAGATGATCCTAAAATTGTGTGATGGGGAGATTAATTTCTTGCATTTCTTTACTGTAATTTTTCAAAGACAGTATGTGATGTTGAGAGAAATACACATATGGGGGTATAAAATACCCACCTTCTGCAGTCCCAGCAGAAACTTTCCCCTTCTGACTGTCCAGTTTAGGCCTTAGTATGTTGCTAAGTCCCTTTTTCTTCTCCGTTATTCTTGTACTCTCTAAATACTTAGGATTTCTGTTACAGCACACAGAGTTATCACAATCCAGTGTAAAAAAAATATAGAATGCTTATTTTAAAGTTCATCAAAGTAATTACTGGGCTACATATTTGCTTTTTTGTTGTCTTGTTTTGGGGGGTTTTTTTTGAGTTTATAGCATAGGTGGTGTGTTGACTTTTCTGTCTTTCCTGTACTGATGAAGTCCTGCATGAGAAGTCCTATGGACTTGTGCAGCTGTTGCTGTGCAACCTTGCAAGAAATTGCTCTCTTACTCAAAAAGCCAACTGCAGTATGTTAATTGTTGTAGTGGCTGCAGTAATTACTGTTGTGACCTGAGAGTCAGTGTGACTCTTTGACAGACTGTAGTGCAGACAAAAGGTCTAGAAATGTTTTGGGCATTAGGTTGGTGTATCTGTTGGGTAGGAGAACAGTGCCTAAAATGGACTGACAGACAGGAGGTCCATGGCTGTTCATGCAAAAGTCACAGGGCAGCCTAACCAGTGAGGCCAGAAGGTTGCACAGTGAGAAGCATCTCTACCTCTCCTATCCTATTTGCCAGTAACAAGATCTGCCCCAAGTGTCCCTCTGTCTTCAGCACCATCTTTTTGTGTAGTCGAGTCTGGCATGTGTGCAGGAATCTTGCCTTGTTGACGGGCATGGGAGGAGAAGGAGATGCACATTTCCAATGTTGAGCAGAGATATTGTTTGCCTGGAAAATGTCAGGCGCTGCTAGAAATGAGTGGAGAAAGCTGACTGCAGGCTTCTCTGTGGCAGTTTGAGCAGGAAGAGGTTGGGAAATGGAATCATGATCATGTAGGTGGTGTTTCTTGTTTTGGGGCAGCAACTCTGTGAAGAAGCCACTTCTGCTTTCCTTCTCCAGAGTTTGGGGAAAATGAGGAGCTGTGAGTCTGAGGAAGAGAGAAGGCCCATGAACATCATATTGTCCTTCCAGTTGAAAGGATCACAGTTTCTCTTTGGTTTCCTTTTTTTTTCCCTTCACACTTTGTTTATTCTTGTCTTGTTTAATGAATGGATCAGAAAGAGTGAGCAGGTGAGCATGAGTGTGGATGTTCTACGTACATTTTACTGGGACCTCCTATGAGTAAGTCCAAATCATATTTACCAGCAAATCTAGGATTTGTCTTAATATTTCTAGCTTTTTGCACCCACCTCACATAGGTGCTAGATTAAGAAAAAAAAAACAACAAAACTGAATATTCTCAGCAGAAGGTAAAGAATTGTTAATGTGGCTCCTTCATACTCAAAACTGACAGGTCCGTGTCCTGATCAGGTGTTCCAAGGTACTCATACCTGATAGCTTAAATATCCCAGCTTTTTCTCTATCAATCTGGTTCTTAAATTAAAAAAAAAGGAGGCTCTTTTGGATGTGTGTGGGTGTGTGTTAGGGCTAGATTATTAGAATTGGGGTAGCATGTCTGGCACTCTGCAATATGTTAGACAGTGTCCATCATTTTTATACAGTCACTGTAAGACTGTATACAGCAGTAGAGACTTTATACAACAGTGTAAGACCTTCCTTTTGGTTCTTGGCATTCTAGGTATAGCATGACCATACTGGGTTTTATGCTATGGAATTATTTATTCTTTTTGTCAACGGAAGCTGTTTAAGGGATAAAAAGGAAGTTATGTGAATAGAGGTGATCAGTTTTGTTTGATCTTCTGTTGGGCAGGTATTATTACCACAAGGACTGTCAGCAAACATGGATGGCATGCTCTGTTGCTCACCAAGTGAAAGTTTGGATGTTCTTGTTTGCAGAGTACCTGCCCTGTAGAGTGACAGTGGATGGGCATCCTGTGTCAGGACTTGATGTGAGGTGCACTGGGCCTGCTTTTTGATAGTCTGGTTGCAGCTTTATGCACAATGTCAAACTGTGAAATATTTTTATTTGTCTCCCTCATAACCACTTCCAGTTCAGGACTTGGATAAGGCTTTGGAACACACTGTTCCCATGAAAATTAATATTTTTAGGAAGTTATTTTCTGATGAACAAGAGCCTGGCCCTGCTGAAGATGGCAAGTAGAGGGGCTGTACAGGAAATCATGCTGTTAACACAAGTTGCCATGAGCATCTGTTGGACTCCTTTTGTCACGTCAGGACCTCAGTGTTGGGATTTTTGCTGGGACTGGTGCAGTTCTACTGCCTTTTTTCCACATGTCACTGCTCTGCAGTCTCTACCTTTAACAGACTTGTAGCAGGAAT
>NW_005054396.1:519364-534264 GCF_000277835.1 Geospiza fortis | reverse complement strand
TTTTTGGTCTTTGTTCAGCTGTGTGGACCTCTCTGGAACTCTGTAAGATGTTCGTATTTCACTGTTTTCCAAGGGGATAATGCACACTGTAATGCTGATGCCTGGAAAAAAGGGTACAAAGAGACTTCATTCTCATCTTGTGTGATAGTGTGGGCACCTAACCACAAGGCCTTTTCTGACACATATTTTTACTGCTTTGATGATTGTTTCTGAACGATTCTGACACCTTTGGTGTAGAAGAACTGGGTGCATAATGACTTAAATAGCTGTAGGTATGTCTGTTTTTCCAGTACAGAATCTGCCTTCTGATTTCAAATTAGTGTTCAGCTTTGGGAGGTTGGGTTTCCAGGTGAGAGGAAGTACATCTGCTACAGTGAGTACATCACAAGTGATTAGTACAATTGTTTATTTGGTACCTGAATGAAAGTGAAATACTACTTTCCAGATAGTTTGTCTGAAAGGAGATAAACTGCTTTCCAGTTTTTGACTAAATGTTTACACTTGTGGATTATTTTAAATAACAAGACATTATTCAGTGATGGGACCTTTTGGGGTAATTCTTTTCAGAAGATTTTATTCCTGTGTTTAAAGAAATGAAACTCAGCTAAAGCTTTTTTTAATGTTTTTTTAAATCTGCTGTTCATGTGGCTACATCTGGGAAGGGCAAAAGAAACCAGTACAAAATGTGATAATATGAAAGTCAGATGTTGTTTTATCCTGGCCTTGTAGGCTACCCATGGTGCTTTGCAGTGCAGATGCAGCTGTTCTGTTCTTTCTTTGGAGTCACTACTGTTTTTTCTTGCCTCTTACCCTGTTTGAGGAGAGAATTTTGAGATGTTCTTATGAAAGAGACAATTCAAGGGGAGGGTGGTGGCATTACTCTTTGGGCTATTCAAGTGCTTTTGCTTTTCCATAGTCCCCATTCTGCAGTTTGGTGGGAAAGTAGCACAGTCTGAGGAATTACAGAATCTGCTGGAGCATAACAGCATGTGTGGTTAAGCAGGGCTGATGGGAAATGCAGATAACTCATACATTGCTTCCTTGTTGGGTTGATTTCATCCCAGCAAGGCTAACCTGGATGGTCATCAGTGATGCTAACTTTGCAGAGAGGGTACACCCTCAGTGTGAGAACATGAGACTGGGGATAATGTTGGGGTGTGCAGAATGCACTCAGATATGTGGGTTTTTTTGTGAATACAAATATAGTTATATTTATTAGGCTCTCAGAAAGGCCAGGCACATATGACCTCCTCTCTAAGTTGTGTGAAGAGGTTTTATGTTGGAGTGTGTTCCAAATGCAGGTGGCTTGCCAGGGGTACAAGTCACAGCTCTCCTCTGACTCTGGCCTCATCATTCCCCTGACAGTCATCATCATGCTCCCCTGAAACCCCAGGGTGGAAGTAGGTGTTCAGGAAGAGCTTGGCTTAGCAGAACAGTCCCAGAGCTTTAACCTCAGTCTGTGAAACTGCTTAAATGTTTCTGCTTCAAGCTAACTTTGGCTCCCCTGCTGCAACAGGGGTGTCTGTCTCAGGGCCCCAGGGACAAGCATGGAAATTTCAGCCTGAGGAATTAGCTGGTTGGAAAAAAAAAGTGAAAGCTTGCACTAGTGCAGTCTGGCTCACATTGTCTTACAAAGGTGCTGTGTAGTTTGCTTGTACCATGGTTTCCCTGTTACAGGGTGAAATGCTGCTGATTTAGAGCTGTGTAATAATACATAGGGAAAGCTCAACTTTAGAGGACAGAGTAAATATATTAGGCCAATAACAGCATGCCATTTATTAGCTGTTGAGGTCCTGGAAGGAGTCCCTTGTGTATTTTTACCTTTTAGTTATGTTTCAGGTATGCTTTTCTTTAATAAATATCTTCAGTATTTATCATATCTTCTAGAAATGGTGCAATATCTTGCTTTAGCTTGACTTGTGGGTGGCTTCTGATAGTTTTCTATTCCAAAGCATGTTGGGTAGAAGAGTGCTTGAAATATTTTAATTTCACTCTGTTGTTGCCAAAGCCGTGACAAGCAGCAGGGACTTTAGCATGCCATTTGTGTTCACAGAGAAACTTCTCCTGCCTTACCTTTGGGATGCAGAGCAGACGCCTTGAAAAGTGCCTGCTAGTGTCCAAGTGTGGCTTGTTGTGGACAATGGGGAATGCTTGAGGGAAAGCTTGCTCAGTATTGCATGTTCAGTTGGAACCCTGAGGGCTCTTCCCCCTGAGTGCCGAGTGTCTCTTCTTAGGTGTCACTATTTTTGAAGCTGAAATAAAATTTGGAGAGCAGATTCTATAAATTATATTGGAAAAACAAAGCATGTGAGTAATTACACTTAGAATATGGGAAGGCAGTTTCTGAAGAACTTTTGTACAAGTCCTGCTACTTAGAAAAACAAGCACGTTCTCCAGAGTTACAACCACCCTGTGCAATCACTTCTGAGTAATACACTATATTGTTGTTGTGCTCTCTTCAAACAGCTGAAACCTCGGGTGTGAAACTCAAGAGTCACAGTGCAGTCATCTCAGAAATAGCCTCATGTGATTAATGCAGTGCTGCCTCACAGAGCTGCTCTTTGCTGACTCTGCAGGACCAAGCCTGTGGCTCTTGCTCTCGTCACCGCAGTGTTTTGTTCCATGCTGTGTTGTACAGCTGTGTCATATTGTACTTGCTGAGCGTGTTACTGAACAAGAATGTTTTTAAAGAGGAGGCTGTAAGTTGAAATGCAAGTCTTTGTGTGCTCAAACTGTAGGAATACTGTCAGTTCAGATCATCAAAGCTATTTTCGTTGTTGCCGTGGCTGATTTGGTTTAACTTCAGTGGTATTAAGTCATTACAGTGACAGTGTAATTTAATATTTTTAAATAAGGAAATTAATACAGTGTGTACAAAACAGATGTAATATATTGAAGGCATGTAGAGCCATAATCCTGGACTTCAAAACAGATGTAATATATTGAAGGCATAATCCTGGACTCCAGGCTCCAACACTACTTTTGTGTCTCACCTCTAAACGTTTCCTTAATTGCATTAGTTTAATACACATTGCTAGACAAAATGTGAGTAAATTTTGGTGATTACTGGAGAGAACACAGTTGATCTAACCCATTTTAATTGTATATAATTTAAACACTGATGTCATGAAGTTACACAGTCACGTATTTTTACTACAGCCATGTGTTCTTCTAAGTAAAAGACTCAGGGGACTCACCATTTCATAATTGACTCTGCACAGTTAATGCAGTTAACTGCATTTACCTGCCTGTCATTTTGCACAGTTAGTGCAGTTAACTGCTTTTACCTGCCTTTCACTTGCATGGAAAATAGAATGAGTTAAAATACTCTGCAGAAGTTTTGTTCTGTGTTAACACTGAGTTTCATTTTTTGGTACGTTTAAATCAGCAAATTTGTTTATTATTGTGTATTTTAAAATGTTGATTTAGGGGCTAGTTATAGATTAATTTGTCTGTAAAATGTTTAGTAGTGGAGCACAAGGAGCTGCTGTTCTGTTGGTGAACAAATTGAAGCTTTTCAATTGTTGGTAAGGTTAGTGTACAGAGATGAGTGTAGGGTAGGATTTTTGCCTTTATATGGGCTTGGCACATATTCCTTTGTAATGTGGATTTAATTCAGGTACTATTGCCCAGTTTTCTTGGTCTTTCTGAAGTTATACTTTGTTGGTCAATTTAAGAACTACATTTTGAGGAATGCCTGGTGTTGGGCAGTACAGAGATGAGTTTTTTCCTGTACAAATGTGGTTGTTCATTGGGGTTAATTATCCATAAGGTCCTGACTTATGAGGGTACTAGAATAGCTGCCAGCTATGAATAATTTAGTACAGCATCAGATTGCGTGCCACTTAAGAAGGCCTCTGCCTATGAAGCCTTGTATCTTGTTGAAATCCACTCAACAGGATGAAGGTTACTGCTTGCACTGGTATTTTATTGTACTCTTTCCTTTCTATTTTAAGATTTGTCATTAAATATTTCATGATGATAAGTAATGAAAATACCTGTGCAAGAGTAGGCCAAGCTTGTTTTTGAAATGCTGAGGTGTTGTGCTACTCTTCAGTCTTAACTTGTCTTTGAAATTTGTTTTAAATCTTTGACTAGCATCACACAGATAGCGTTTTCTCTACTCAGATTTATGTAGTTGAGACAATTCATATCCTAGACAATTCTTTGAGATGGTACTTCATTGTGGGGAAAGCAGAAACACTTAATGAAAGGCTTGCAGGAGTTACAAGATTTCAGTGCTTTCTACAAATTGCTCGAGTTGCTCGTACATCTGAGTAGAGCAGACTGTGGCTCATATTACAGAGGCTTTTTCAGGAGAAAAACTGCAAATACAGCACTTTGAAGCAGTTCCAAGTGTAGATAAATTTATTGTATGCCTTTAGGAGACTTGGTCATGGCAACATAGCACTGGATGTGTTTTTTAAGAATGCTAAAGTAAGTGTTTTATCATAATATACTACATTTTTCAGAAAACCACCCCAAACATTTGAGAAGAGCTTAATTGAGAAGTTACTTTGGAAATGTCAAGGGAAGAACATAAAAAATAAAAGTAGTAGAGAAAAAGAGTTTTGTGGGGCTTTTGGGGGAGAGAGATTAATGCTTTATGATATTTAAGGAAGATCTGTCAGATGTCTGGAAAGGTTTTTTGTCTGGCTACTTCTTACTGTTCCCATTCTCTGCTAGTAAGTTTTCCTTACTATGGACCTCTTCATTGGAATGCTCTGTTATAGCTAAACATCTCTTTTAGAATTGTTTTGTAGGACACTTTCAACAAAGTAGAACCTGTTCCTTTTCTTTTCCAAATGAGATTTGTAATATATGTGATGCTGCTGGAAGCCGACAGGGTGAGATACAGCCATCCCTTGGTGCCTGCTTTAGCACTTGAAGATAAAATTGTCCTTTAATCTTTTTGTGCTCCTTCACAGGGTAGTGAGTTATTTAAGTGTCCATTAAGGGTTAGTAGTTAAATGCTAAGATCTTGCTAGATGTGTTTAATTTCTCCTTAAAGGCGAGGATCCAGATGAGTCCCTTTGAACAGGCACTCCTTGAGCTGTGCAGTTTTAATAAATTCTCAAACCTCTAATAGTTGTGTAGTGTACTACTGTCTGATACTTTGATGGAAATGCAGTTTTGTTTACAGATGGAAAGAACTCATTAAGTTCAGCCCTGGTGTAAAATTTTTAAGGTTATTTATTTTCAAACTGGGATCTTAAAATTGAACTGAAAATTAGTGGGACTTTCCTTACTCTGTATCTTTTTGATCTATGATTTAATTGTCTTCTCTGTGCAAATACATTATGCTGGAATAAACTCTACTTTACTAGGCAGCCATAAGAGTTGAATTGTCAGTTTTCCTGATTCAAGTACAAGGTTTCCTGATATTTTAGAGGAAATTCTATTGTGAATGTATGCACTGTGGCTGCAATAGTTAAGGCAAGAAAGGAAGAAGTGCCTGAAAGACTTACTTTTTTTTTTTTTCAAATGTAACATTATATTGTTGCTGTGCACAGGAACAGGCTATCCTCCAAACCTACAGGTGTGTGAAGAACAGACTATGAAGTTACATTCTGCCTTTTATTTTTGTGTTTAAAATAAACTTTCTCCTGTTGTTGAAATGTGTCAGTTGAAGTATTGCAGTTAAAAACAATACTGGAGTGTCATTGTTTTGATACAGTGTCTCCCCAGAGCTTTATTAAAGTCTTGATATCTATTGTTTCCTATTTAGCTTTTATCAAGTGGTGATTTTATGCAATGGCATCAAGCCACAGTTCCTCACCAGTGCCTCAGTCGAACAGCAGCGATGCTTTCTTTAAAAAAGAAGTGGACGCCACGAAACGCTTTCGCCCTGTGCAGTCCCTGCCGGACGTGTGTCCCAAGGAACCCACAGGTAATGCTGCTGTGCAGGCAGAGGGACAAAGCAGCTCCATTTGCTGAACCATTGCCAGCTATCCAGTCAATATTTCTTGTATACTGATGTAGTGTACTAAGCCATAGTCTTCCAAGCATGCTGTGATTCTTTTTTATACCACCCAGTGTCCCTTTGGAGCAATAGGAGAGACTATTTGCAGCTTGTTTTAAGATGTCCCCATTTTAGGTGGGACTTTGCTTGCATCATTCCACATTACAGCTATGATCCATACTCCATCTAAGAAGAGGATGCAGTCTGACAGAGCTTGTAGCAGACATGTCCAGTGTGCTTGGAGCCTGACTGCATTCCTTCTGGGAGACATCCCCACCCTTCTGCAGGAAGAAGCAAGTGACCTGTCTATAGTACTTAGTTTCTGGTGCTGTTGTTAAACCAGATTTTGGTCATGGTTCCAGCTGTTGTGTTGCACTAAGGCTTAGTTTACACAAAGGAGTAGGTGGGATGGGATCTTAAGAATGATGACATATAATGCTAACGAATTGCAGCTCTCATTCTGATCAAGATCAGATTATTAGAAATATGTTTGTGGTTGGAATCTTTTTCTCTTCAGTAGAAACTAATGTTGAACAAAATCTGTTTAATAAGTATCAATACATCACTTCTGTGTTCAAACCTTGAGTTGGTTACTCTCATAGAAGAAATGCAAGGTGTAATGTTGCAGGAGAATATCATCAGTATGTCATTGGTAAAATATGGTTTGCTTAAGAACCACATTTCAGCAAAAGCTTACAGCTTTGTTTCTCACCCTAACAAACTGTCTTGTCTTTTGTGCTGCAGGCAATCCCAATAGCTTACATGACAGCCCATCTCTAGTTGTGGATCAGCAAAGATGGACTATTTATCATTCCAAAGTCAATCTCCCAGCAGCACTAAATGATCCTAGGTTAGCAAAAAGGGAATCTGATTTCTTTACAAAAACATGGGGAGTGGACTTTGTGGACACTGAAGTCACGCCTTCATTCTACCTCCCACAGATCACCAAGGAACATTTTGCATTATACCAACAGGAAATCACTCCGGTAAGAACCCCCAATTAGGTGCACATAGTCCTAGGAACCAGAGATCCTTCTTCTAATTAGATTATCCTGGCTAGTAGCCCACTGTACAGTTAGTTGATAATTAATTTGTTTTTTCAGTGTTGTTTGGGTCTTCATTAGACATTTCTGGTTTTATAATCTCAGAACCATCATGTGGAAAATGCTCTCTGAATTGTCCTGAGGCAATTTCATGTTATTTTTAACTTCTGTTTCTGAGTACTGAGCTCTGCACCAGGGCTTGCAGTTCATATTTATTCTTTCTGGTTGTTAATCCTTTTTTCCTGTAATGATTGGGCTCTACAATGCGGCATAGCAGTCTCAGACCTTTGGATCAAATGACTACATGCTGCAAGGATTGGCAATATTTCTTAGGAGTCTTCAGTCTAAACATTGAAACATTTATACATTAACTTGTTAAATTATAAGAGGCCTATTGTCTTGGTGATTTCTTTTGTAGCAGGGAAGTGTAAGCTACACCTGAGGATGCCAGGACTAGTAGGAGACTTCTACAATCTCTTAAAAATACAAGTGTCAGTAAGTATGTAGTATTTTTTTTTAACTGAAAGAACGTGTAGAAGTCTCCTGCTGTTCTCTGCTTCCTTGGTTTGTAACTTCCTTATATTTTTTTATTGGTTCAGAATTAGCTGCAGGGAATGTTACTTGTGTAATTATAGTTAAAGACTGTAGAAGGGAATTGTTTATAAATGAACTACAACTGAACTGTTACCTTTAACTCACATATTCAGCATTTAAAATGTTGTAAGATTTCATCCTTTAAAATTAGTACTTCATGCAGTGACTGCTAAATGAAGGAAGGTTTTGAAACTGGGATCTGAGCTGTGATGTATCTTCTTGCAGAAATCTAGTTAACGTTGGTGCTCTTTAGAAACATAACTTATCACCACTATGGTCTCTGGTGGTGTTTAAAATTCGAAGCTCAGCATGATGAAACAAGATATGTGGTTTCGGCAAGGTACTCATTAGTAATATGTGCAAGTAATTTCTACTTTCATCCAATTTGATTTAGCAATGAAAAAGGATTCTTTGTGTGTTAGTGTGATTCCTGGATTAGTCAGCAAATAAGTGTTGGTATATGTAATTACAGTTGATCTATAATTGTATATCATTATGTAGAGAAGTTATTACACCTCTTCGATAATGTCTGTGTTCATTTTCTCTTGAGATGTAAAGATACAGGAAAAAAACAACACATCCACTCTAGGTTGAAGTTTTTAGTACCTTTCACCTGGACAAACTTTGTCTGAGCTTATAAGAGGAAGAAAATACTGTGAACTTGCCAGAATTATTTTGCATAATTTAGTTGTGAATAATTCAGTGAAAACTGAATGTTTTGCTTCAAATGAAAGAAATCTAGGTTTTAAGCATCCGAATAATTCTTTAATATGTTTTCTCTTCTACAGAGAGAGAAGGTTCATGAAAGGTGCAAGAATATTTGTACTCCTAAAGATACCTTTGACAGGACACTATTACACACTCACGGTACAGTGAAAGCCTGCTTTAGTCATTGAAAAGTGGTGTCTTTTTGTATCAGTATGTTATAACATCAGTAGCAAGTGTTATGAATGTTACTCATTGATAGAGTAGAATCATTGATTCTATAATGTACTAATTGTCTCTGTTACTTGCTTGAGATCTTCATGTACAATAATAAATAATAAAGCTGCTGATTTCTTTGAAACAGGACTTGAAAACTCAGATGTGGTAGGCTGAGAGGTATTCATGACCACTGCTGACATTTTGTAGGTCAAAATATGAATGATACCTGCTTTTAAACTTTTTCTTGGCATGTTTGGATATGTGACAGGTCACTGTGGCCCTGGCAGTGTTTTCTTTAATTGCTTTTTACTTAAAGATCCATTGAAACTGGTGCATCAAATTTGTATCACCTGTTGGCTTCTCAGTGAAGAACTGCAGTGCCATTCCTGTATCTCTGCCATGAGAGTCATGTCATGGCTGAGGTGGGAAATTATATCTCAAGATGATCTAGTCTAGAGACCATCTGCTCCAGCCAGGGCTACCTGTGAGAGGAGAGTGTCAGGTTGGGTTGTGAATCTCACAGATGGAAATGATACAATCTGTCTGAGCAACTTGTTTCAGTGTTTTACCACCCTCCCAGCAAAAATACTTCCTTGTGTTCGAATGAAATCTTTCATGTATCAGTTTCTGCCCTCTGCCTCCTGTCCTGGCGCTGGGCACCACTGAGAAAATTCAACTTTGTGTTCTTTGCACCCCCTCATCAGATCTTTAAGCACATTGACCTTCCCTGGGCTTTTCCAGTCTAAACAGTCTCTGCTCCTTGTTTCTTAATCATCTTTGTGGCTCTTGACATGATTCATTCCAGAATGTCTAGGTCTGCCTTGTGCTGGGGGTCTCAAACCTGCACTTGAAGGTTGAATTTCAGGACTTCATGGAAGTAGTTCAGCTAATAGGAAACTAGACAGGAAGGAAGGCAAGGGGTAAAATTAAAAAAAATTACATAAAAGAAACACTCATAACTTGGAGAAAGTTTTTCTTATTTATTTTAATTTACTTTCTCAAAAACATTAGCATAAAAGGGTTCATTTATCAGTCTCTTTGATGAGTCTTATCTATATCAATGTCTACAGGTAATAGAGCAAAAAGGATTCAGTAGTTTACTCCGTCTTATCAAGTTGTTTCTGCTGACTTTCTTCCTCCTCTTCTGTGCAAAAGGAAGCCCTTCTGGGGTTTCTCTGTATTGGTGTTACTTTGGAATAGCTGTTGCAGAATGAGTCTGTCTGTGCTGCATACTGAGACATGAACTTTAAGGAATTTAGAGATTTTAGAGGAGCTAAGATTTTAGTTAGAGATAAGCTTTATTGGAGTTAATTAAAATAAGTGGGTAGGCCTTGATGAAGTTAAGAGTTAGTAGTTAACTAATAATAGATTGCTTGTCAACACAATGTTTGGTTAGCTGTGTTTATAATGAAGGATATAGAAACTGATAAATAGCTTTTAGGAACATAAGACAATTGTAGGCCTCCTCTGTTCTGAAACCAATTGAAGACGGGAATGGGCGTTCTACCAAGGGTTCATTTGTCATATTTGCATTGAAAAGGTAGAAAGGTCAGAATGAGGAAGACTTCATTTACTTCCTCATTTTGGGGCCCCTCCCTATGAAAGGGGCCACCAACCCATTTCAAGGAACAAACTACCCATGCTTAATAGCTTTTGAAATAATTACCATACGAAGCAGGGAATGGGATGTACCAAAGTTATGAATATGCATTTGTATTTTGGGTATTCAATACTTGTATAGATAAAAGGGCTCTGTAATCACCTCTGTAATACAGGGTGTGTATTTGGGAGCTATCCCACACGCTGCCCAGAGTCACAATAAACGCACACTTCCTAACTCTAAACTGTTAGAGAGTCTTTGTCCGTCACAGTTGGATATCGGTACTAGATCAATATCCATATTTTTTTAATAAATCAATACTGCAAAATCAAAGTGCCTTCTTCAGTCTTACCTTAATCCATCTTAAAAGAGTATGAGTGTTTTTAAAAAGAGAAAGTTACTGTCATTAAAGTAACTGGGAGCTGCTTGTGTAGCTGGACACTTCTTAGTAGAAACATCATTTGGTAGACTGAAGCTTGTGATTTTCTATAAATTCTGCTGTTACTGTTTCCTGTCTTCCTCTAACTCCATCCCACAAGACTTAGCCTTTCACTCCTGTAAGAATTGGTCTGTCCAAAGGCTGAGGACAGCAGGATGATTCCAAGGTTGCCTTTTGTACTTTGATACAAATAAAGTAAGAAACAAATGAAGTAAAAACCAAAGAGAGCAGTATGGGAGCTGATGCTGGGGTAGCACTTGGCCATGTTTGTCAGGGTTGAGCAGACTGTCCAGCAGAAATATGGGCTTGTTGCTTTTAAATTCCTCAACTTTTTTGTCCTCCAGTGTGCCCCATCTTCTTAATGCCCACTAAAGTAATGAGTAAGGGTGGGACAGGGGATTTTGGCTGAACCTCAAAAGTCTGAATTTGCCGTTTCTTGAAGTTTTGCTGGGATATAATGAATTCACTCTTTTCCCAGCTCAGTTCTCTCACCCTCTGCAATTGTCAGGTCAGCATACTCCATGGGAATTAGTGCTGCTGTGCTGCTTGGTCAGTGCTTGGGACTCTGGCCCTAGCCCTTGTTCATCCTTCTTGCCAGTCTTTGTGCATCCAATCTCCAAGTGCTGTGCAAAAGTGATTATATGGGCAGCTTCAGTCTGAAGCATTAAAACTGAGATGATGTTAGAAGGACCTTTTACTGGTCCTTGCCAGTGCACTAATGAATGTGAAGTGCTAAGTGGATTGCTTTGTATGACAATCACTGACACTGCCAAAGCAGCCAAGTGCAAGCTCCCTTGAGTATTCTGGGCATGAGACCTGAACTGCAAAGGACAAAAGAGTACTTCAAGGAATCAGAATATTTCAGGTTGGCAGGGACTTCAGAAGGACTTTACTGCAACTGCCATCTCAAAGCCAGTTCAGCTGTGAGGTCAGACCAAGCCATTCAAATCTTTACCAAGAAAAATAGGAATATCCAGAAAATATCTACAAATATATATCCAGAAAATCTCTGAAGTACCCAGCCCTTCTGGGCAGCCTGCTCCAGTGCTTGACTGTCCTCATGTCATCAAGGTTCTCCTCATGTTCAGTCAGAAAGTTTCGTTTCAGTTTGTAAGCCTGTTCCCCCTCTGTGAGGAACATGGCATCATTGTCTTGAAAACTTCCTCATGGGATTCACTTGTTTAAGGGAATTGTTTCCTGTTGTTTGCTCATGAATGACTACCTGTGTTTTGTTTAATTTTAGATAAATCCAGGACAGATCTGGAACAAGTACCTAAGGTATGGCTTCTGGGCACTTGGAGCTGTTGTAAGACTTTCTCACATGAAGTGTTGGATATATGCATGTACTCTGTAGAAATTTTGTCCTCACTGATGACTTGGGTTGATTCTCAAGAGGATCTGTAGTGCTCAGAATTTAAAGACTAAGGATGATTTGCTTTGTCTTTTTTTTTCTTATTGTTTCCATGGTCTCAGTTTTTCTCTTAAAGTATAATACAACTACCATTATTTTTTTCATCTTTAAATAAATGAAGTTAAGACCTCAGAGCTGAGCAGAATTAGATAGTCTAGGAGGAAGGGAAAACTGAAGAATTTGAGAAAAGCTTGGATATTGCCCAGTGTACAGCTCAGCATTAGGTTTAACTACTTGGATCCTTGATTAGAGCTCACTTGCATATAAGCATGGAGCACACATGATGTGGATTTTTGTGTCAGGTTGACACAAAAGACACAGCTCCAGATTCCATTTTAATCTGAATAATTTTTTATAGGTATAGTAAGAAGTCAGAGTACTAACATGGGTCAGCATCTCTGTGCCAGTTGTGTAGGCTGTGACTTGAGTAGCTGTCACTGCAGTATTTAAAGTCCAGGAAACAAGTATGCTTGAGTGTGGTGTGATGCTGCAGTCTGCGTTGGACCTTTTAAAATTACACTTCATAAATAAAAGGAGGAGAGTTCTACTGCCTGCCTGTAAGCTCAAGGTTTTGTCGAGTATAAATGATGTTACCTGAGAGAATTTTAGATGAATAGTTCTCCAGGAGGTGTGGTTAATGTTGTGTGTTACTGACTCTTCCTGTGCCCAGCACAGTTGCTACATCCTGCCTAAAGGATGTCAGCTTGAGGCTCTGCTCCCTCCCAGGGAACACTTGCTGCACCCTGACAGCCAGCTGGATGATCGGCCTGGTGGGAGCTGTGGCCCCAGGAAGGAGCAGATAGCAGCAGGATGCCCTTGTTAGTGAAGAAGCTTTGCTCAGATCCTTGAGAGGCCCCACCTGCACTTTAAAGCTCTCTGTGTTTGCACACTCAGGGTGTTTAGATCATCTCAGGTGGTTGAATCCATATGTAATTTCAGAGCTGTGACTTCCACTTTCAGAGGGATATGACTTTGTCAGATCACAGAAGCTTTTAAAGTACATTGGTTGTAAGGTCTGGAATGAATTTGTTTGCCCAAATAAATGAAACTCTGGATTTTGAAATCAACAAATAAGGTCTCTTTTTGCTTAATGAGACAGGAGATGTGTTTAACTGGGGCAAAAAATATAGGGGTGAGTGAGGCACATTTATTTCTTTTGTTTTTCTGTTTCAGATTTTTATGAAACCAGATTTTGCCTTGGAAGATTCCTTAACATTTAATGCCGTTTTACCATGGTCTCATTTTAGTACCGCTGGTGGAAAAGGAAATCGTGATGCAGCTTCCTCCAAGTTACTTCAAGAAAAGGTACAACTTTGACACAAGTTATGGTTATCCATCAGTGCTGGTGGATACTGCAAAGGAACTCCATGGCTTCTGCTGTGTAGTGTTTCTTGAGACATCATTGTGGGCTTTGCTATCTCTCATTTTACATCAGGCTGCAGATTGTTAGGAAATCATGCAGGAAGCGTCCTGCTGGAAGAGAACTTTTTTTCCCTGCTCAGTAAATCTGTCAAATGTGGAAGAAAAGAATCTGTGTATTATGTAACAACTGGCTTTTCACGACAGCTGTGACTTACTGAAACAGCTGTATATGGAGAACTTCAGAGGTGTGGAGTAGTTTTCTTAGGGAGGAAGAGCAGTTCTGTGAGAAGGGAAAGCTGGATTGCACAGGTTGTACACTGTGTCAGACTGTTATTTTCCAACTTCTCAGGAAAATTTCAGATTCAAGGCTCTGTGGTTTATGCTAAAAGCAATACTAAATCCTATGGTGTTTGTGTTTTAGGAGATTCTGCTTACTTTTGTTGTTGTCTGCACTGATCTGTTTTTGCATTTCACAAAGAAAAACATGAAAGCAGAGCAGTTTCTTTCATATTGGAAACAGAAGTCTCTTCTTGGTTGTTTTTATCTTTTTTTGCTAGTTATGTAGTCATAATACAGAAAATCTCATAATGAGTCATCTTTACAGTACAAATGCCCATAAAATGCTTTTAGAAAATCTGAGTAGTGAGGTACATCAGGAAAAAATAAGGTACCTTAGCAAAAAATACCATGCGATTGTCTGAAAGGTGTTTCCAAATTTCTGGGAATTAGTCTTCCTCTTCTCCTGCCAACTCAGGAAGAAGTGACAGGCTCTGCTGGAGGCTACCTCAAAGGTTTGTTAGGTTGTTCTCCACATCTAAAGTTGGAGGAAGTCTTCTTAGGAGTTTTTTGGGGCAGTTGCTGTCTGAAGATGAAAAAGCAGTGTCTGGCATATGCTGTGAAATTCCCAAAATGTGCCAGGAAGCAGCATGGACACTCAGAAAGGACTTGTGTTGAAGCAGACCCAGAGCCCCCACTGATGCAGAGGAGTGAAAACACTGCTTCATATGACTGAAATGAGCCCACATTTGTTGTTTTACTTTCTAAAGCCTCTGAACTGCACGAGGTTTACACTTACCACATGTAAATATGCACCCTGCTGCTGTAATTGTCCCTAGCTCCAGGCACCATTTTCCAACAGGATTTTGAAAACCTTGTCTTAGGCAAGATCTTTTGGACTGCTGTTGATCTACTTCAAAAATTTCCTCACGGTGTTTTCTTCTTTACCTCCTCCCATGTGTTGCCCTACATTGGGACTCTTTCTGAGGCAGGTGCTGTTTGCTCTGTTTGTTCTACCTTGTTTAGCATAGTGAAGGGACCTCTGGGGCATCTGGTTGGTACAATCACATAAATAATTGTTTGTAATAGCCCTTTCTCTGATCCCTGTGTCAGAGTCTGTCTTGGCTTTCCCTGTGGCTAGGTGTGTCACAGCTGGTTGGTGGAGGATGCTTCTGATTAAATTAGATGTGAACAAAAAAGGTGAGTTTGTATGTTATATAAATCCTTAGTGTATCCATGGGAAGCAGTATGAAAATAACTTCAAGAAGGAGACATTCTCCAACTGATTT
>NW_005054396.1:499681-519338 GCF_000277835.1 Geospiza fortis | reverse complement strand
AGCAACCAGGTCATCTGAGTATTAACATTCAGATGAGCATCCTAAAGCCTCAGTCCTTGGAGTTTGCATATTCAGCCTAAGCCAAAACACAGAGCTATTACAGTGAAAAAATCAGACCAGCACTGTGGTCTGGTAACTGTTGGACATGGAGAATTTGAATTTCAGGTTCTGAACAGGTAGGTGTACTCTGTCTCCGGGAATCCCACAGTGCCAGCACACAGGAAAAAGGCTTAGTACTAATTCCAGCTGGTTGGCAAAAGTACAACTGCAGCCAGAGATACCCTGGAGATTTTTGTACAAAGAAGGTACTACAGCTTTTTCAATAAGCAGAGCCATTCCAGTGGTGTGTCGTCAGATATAGTGGCTGCAACTTTAGCAGCTTCAGTGACCCAAATTTCACAGCTTATCTGCATATATATACTGTTGCTTGCAAGCCAGTATCCAGAGCTGTCTCCTGGTTATTGTCCATATTCTGTGGCCAGCGTGCAACCATGTGGCACAAAACTTTGAGTATTTTAGATTTATTTGCTTTTCTAACTTTTTATTTTCAAGCAGGAAAGGCATCAAATCAGTCTTCCCACAGTGATTTTGAGTTAACTTAAAAAGAAGTTACTAAACCACAATGCAAAGGGATTTAACTTTTATTAGCAAAATTTCCTCATGATACAATGAGACAAATACTCTGAAAGTGTATTTGCATGGTGATAAAGCCTCCAGGTCATAACAATAATGTTGCTTTTTCCTCTTCCCAGCTGAGCCATTATCTGGACATTGTGGAAGTCAATATTGCTCATCAGATTTCTCTCCGTTCAGAAGCATTTTTTCATGCAATGACCTCTCAGCATGAGTTGCAGGACTACCTCAGGAAAACCTCCCAGGCTGTAAAATTGCTTAGAGAGAAAATCTCTAAAATTGATAAAGTAATGTGTGAAGGATCGCTTCGAGTTTTAAGACTGTCACTCACCAGAAATAACTGTATAAAAGCATACAATAAACTGAAGTTAATGGCTACTGTACACCAAACACAGCCCACAGTACAGTTGCTGCTCTCCACTTCAGAGTATGTTGGAGCTTTGGACTTAATAGCAACAACACAAGAGGTGTTACAGCAAGAGCTTCAAGGTATTCACAGTTTCCGGTAGGTAACCATGTAGGAAATACATAAAATGCAAGCAGAGCTGGAATGTGTTGAGCATATTATGTTGCCTGAAGGGATTTGTTCCACCTTTGTTCATTCATTCTTAGAGGACCTAATACAGAACGTATAAAATGTGTGGCGTAAGCAGTGTGACTGATGCCTTTGCTGGAGATGGGGTGTTTTTTTTTTTGGAGTGGAATCAACTTTTAACATCTAAATGCTTTGTCCTCTATTCTGGTTTACAAATGTTTTAGGGGTGCAGAGACGAGAGCAAAGCTGTGGCTGGACTTTCATCTTGCATGGCTTGTAGCTGAGGTGTTTTCCACGTGGGGGTCTGCAATGCTCCTGCAGGCAGCACTCCAGGGATGGGCCCTTGGGCCTGTGTCTTTAGTGGCTGACCTGGGCTGGAGTTGTTAAAGGAGCATGCAGGAATATTAACACAGGAGAATCCTTCTACCTGATATAAAATAAAATAGGCTGTTATAAGATATGGGCACTTTTAAAAGTGGTGCGTGCAAACTGCCAGTGTGGCATGATGCTGGCAGAAGCAGTGTGTGGTTACATCAGCTCCAAGGCTTGCATCAGCCTGCTGAGGGCTGTGTGCTAAGTTTTCTAAGTGGATGCTGGGCGAGGGGTGCCTTCTTTAGAGGTTTTGTGGTTCCTGCAGCCCAGTGGTCCACAGCTTGCATAATGGAAACATGATTGCTGCTCAGTTCCTGCAACATGAATGTTCAGAGCTTTATAGAGTTACTGCTCTTGTCCATCTGTTTTGTCAAGTTCCTAACACATCTTCTAGCTAGTTCAGATAAAACTAAAATTTTATGTAGAAAAGATCTCAGGAAAAAGTCTGAGAAAAATTATTAAAAATGAAAAAAAAAATTAAAAGAGCTAATAAATTATTAGGGTAAAGTTGCTATAAATGTTTTTATTAAAAAAACTAGAAACAGACTGTCTATAAAGTGTAACTTGTCTCTCTTCAGATGCTTCAGTGCAGTTTGTCCTCTTTAGTGTTCGTGCTATCAACCGCTTGATTCTGGTGCACAGCCCTTGACTGAGTCACCTTTGTACTGACCTTGGTGACAAGTCAGTGCAGTTCTACAGCCCTGTGACAGCATCACTCAGAATCAGCTGTGATTTGCAGCTGGGTAACCTGTGTGCTCTGTCAGCAGAGAGTGCCATTCTCTTGTCATTGATTGATTGACCTGATGTCCCAAGAATGTGCCATTGTTTCAAAATTACCCTCAGGTGTGGAACATATTTAGATAATCATCTTGTCTGTAAAGAATAATTTCTGTGAGTAAAGCTTAGCTGGTTGTTTTGGTAGTTACAGACAGTGATGTGTGTGGGAAATGTCCTCTCTGCTTTGGACAGTAAAGGCTCACAAAGGTGAGTTAAGAGCTACCTAAGTCATGTACCCCACCTGAAATGCAAGTGCAGCTGAGAAGCCCAGCACAGTTTCCAGATCTCACAGTGGCCTATGTATATAGCTTTTGTGAAGAAATATTGTGCAGTGGAAAGATGGAAGTCTTGATAAAACTTCTCGGTAGAATGTAGTGTTTCTAAAAATAAAAAAAAAAAATTAAAAAATATCTGAATTGGTGGCAAGCACATATTCTTCTGTTTTTCCTAAGAAATACCAAAGGTATCTTCTTGCTTTATTCTGAGCAAGAATGATGTGCTTGTCAAGTGAATTAAATACCCACTTTATTTAACAAGATACTTCCAAAGCAATAACACATTTTCTAAATAATTACTATTTTTTTACTAAATATCCAATGAAAAAAACTCCCAGCATCTTGTTTTAATGTCGCCATGGCAGCTTGTAGAATTTGGTGTTTTCAATTGAGTCATGTCAGAATCATTCAATATAAAGCAGTAAGAAAACAACTCAAATAATGAATTAATTTTTCCCTTGTCATGCTGTATGCAGAGAAAAATGTAGTTTGTTTCTAGTTGTAGCAAAAAATGAAAAAATCGTAAAGGTTGTGTGAAGTAATACGTTGGCATCTTTAGTCTGGGTTAATGTCACTAATGCTATGTGTCAGTTGTAACTGCTTGTTACTACTCTAGGATAGAATTACAGTTTTAGAGCTCTAACCTTTTCAAGTTAACCCTTTTAATTTTACAAAGGAAAGCTGATGTGTTAACTAACTTAAAAGTCAGTGAAAACACTTTCTGCATAGTTTTCACAGTCCTTGTTGGGGTGATGGAGATAAGTGATTTTGTTGGGGGGCTGGTTTGGATTTTTGTTTTGTGTTTTGGGGTTTTTTCCCCACAGGTATGCTGGCAAACCACACTTTTACAGTATTTTATTCAGTAAAAGCTGATGCATGGAAAAATAGTTCTCATTTATGTGTTTTAAAAGAAGCTTTACCCTGCAGTCGTCATTTTCCATGATAAGAGTTGTCATATTCAGTATTCATTGAAAGGATCTGATGTGTGAGTGGTACCTGTTAAAAGATAATTACCAAGGTGTTTTTCTGGAGTGTGAATTAAGGTTTGACTTGTTCCTGAATGTTTCAGGTTGGAGGGATTTTTGTCGCTGCTAGGGACTGGAACCTCTTAGACAGTGTTGAGCGCCAGTGCTGGGAGCTGTTGTTGGATGTTTCCATAGCTGAGTTTTGAGAGGACAGCTTTTGGTGTGTTTCAGTGCAGTTCAGCACAGGTACAGAAATAATGTACCAAGGAGCATCTTCATGCTTACCCCAGTAAGAGCCTTTGTCTTGTGGCTCCTAGTCCTGCAGTCAGTTTTGCAACTCCAGTTGTTATAATCTTTGGGGTGTTTTCCTGTTGTGTTTGTTCTGAAATGCCCATGATGCAGCTGGCTTGGATTTTCTACGGGCTATTTTTGAATTAGATATTTTAAATATGTCTGCTTTGTCCATTCCAATGAGTTATTGAACAATTTCAAAAGCAGGTACATCCCTGGTCATCTTGAAATCAAAATAAATAAGTTAATCTGCTCAACTCAGATCCAGCAAGATTCCTGGACTTCAGCTCAGTGCTGGCTGTGTGTGTTTCTGGAAGAGGGAGGAATCAGGAGTCATAAGTTATGACAGCAAAGGATCCAGCTACACCAGCACTGAATGAAAGCCATGTTCATCTCCCCCATTTTGTATCTAGGCTTATCTAAAATATCACAGCTCCACTTAATTCTCATTTGCAAAGTCTCCGTATTTGTTTGTTTTTGTTAAAGAAAAGGCAGTCTGATTTTTACTGATATTTGTTCCCAGTTGTTAGTGGAAGTTGAAAAGCCTGTAGTGTTTGACATCTCTGAAGTTCACACTTTTAAAGGGTGGTTGATATTTCTGAAGTGAGAAATTCCCTTGTGGTTCTGTATGACAACAGTCTGCAAAATATAGTCTAAAATCGCCCATACTTGGGAAAAATACTTTTAATTTAGAGTAGCATAAAAAATGGCAAATTTAAAAACTCATGTGTGTTCTCTGAAAGCCATCCTGTCATGTGAATTTAATCTGTGATCACATCAAAAGCGCAAATGTTTGAATTAGAAGAACTTGTGGACTGATGATCTGAGGCCAAAGACTTTTTAACACTTTTATGCTGACAAGCAGTGAGTATTCTTAGTTCTTGTTCACCTCATTGGGCAGAGAGGTACTTGGCACCTTCCAAAAAAAGAAAAAAGCCCTACTTCCAAATTTTGTCCTCCATCAATATTCAAGTCCATATGTTTTGGTGTAAGGTGACAGTGCCTCTGAAAAATGTATAATTTCAGCTGCTCTGAGGAGTGGAAGATTGGAGCCTCCCATTAAGCCAGCATTGATTGCATGGAAATTTCCTGCTGGGTGGTTATTTTCTTCAGCTGTGAACTAATGATTCGTTTTCAGGTTGATTATTTAGCTCATATCTCAATGGCTGTTTTTCTTAGGCATCTTGGCTCACAGCTTTGTGAACTGGAAAAGCTGATAGATAAAATGATGATTGCAGAGTTTTCAACTTATGCTCGCAATGATTTAAATAGACCCCTAGAAGATGATTGCCAAATTCTAGAAGAGGTATGTCTGTTATTGAAATAAACTGTCTCATGAATATGTTTGCATCTTTAACATACTTAATTAGCACCAACTAATTCACTCAGGTCTCTAGTAGCAACACTATAATTTTAGACTATTTAACTTCTCATCCACACTTCTCCCCGCCCATTTATTTTTGTGCTTGATAAGATTAAATAATTCTAATTAAACTCTGAACTGCAATCGAGGCCCACTTCATTTTTTCAAAATAATCAGTTCTGTTTTCTGTGATTAAATGTATACTGAGTTCACTTCATGAACCTAAGCATGTAAGTGGAAAAGAACATGGACTCAGATCTACTTGGTTGTAAAAATTTAAGATTTGCAATGAAAGCTGATATTTGCATGTTGTTCTCATTCTGTCTCCCCATGCTTTTATGGGTGCTTATACCAAGCATATGGTTGCCCTGAATGCATGCTTCATTCACAGTATATATAGATATATATTCCTCATTCCCCTGAAGATCATAAACGTACGAAGATTAGGCTATTGTGGTTGCTTTCTAGCCCAGAAAAGATTTTTCTGGATTTTGCCTGTAGGGCTCTATTAATTGCTAGAGCCTATGACCTGTTCAGCCTTGTTTAATCCATTTATGAGATGTAGTGGTTGGCAGTAGCACTGCAGTGCTCCCCTTTCTGCCCTGTGGTTTCTTGCCCTCTGTGCTGCAGCCTTCCCTCGGGCTGTGCTTAGTGTCAGCCTTGCTCAGGCTCAGGAAACTCACTCATGGTTAGAAATATCCACAGGTTTAAGCACTTGTGAGTGAGCCCAATTCAGGAATTGGCAGGAAAAGGGGTGGGAGGGAGAGACTCAGCTGGTATTGCCACAGGGAACTTTTTTTGTATCGGCAAAGCTTGGCATTAGTCTGGAGGAATTGGATTGACCTAAATGCTGTTCACTGTGTGCTTGATACGTGAACTTTATTACTGCTGTGCAATTTCTTAAAATTGTTTCTTGTTTTCACCTTGATATTTTTCATGTGTGGTTTTTTTTTTAATTTTCTTTTTCTTGATAGGAGAGACTTGTATCTCTAGTATTTGGACTTCTGAAACAAAGGAAGCTAAATTTTTATGAAATATATGGAGATGAAATGATTAATACTGCAAAGAATATAATTAAACAGGTAAGACAAACATGTACCTGACAAGCTTTTCTCTACCCCTTGCAAAATAATTTTTTTAGTCATTAATAACAGCTCTGATGAAGTTTTTTGGGTGGCTGATGGTCTCTCAGAGCAGCTGAGCTTGCAGACACTTAAAGGGCTCCCTGAAGCACAAAGGTATTTGCAGAATAATTTTTGGGAGGTGTAGGTAACATAAGCTCCCTGTTTTCTATGTAAAATAACATTGTTGTGAACTTCCCTTTCTCTTAACACGTGGCTCTCTCAAATAGTAGAGTTGTGTCATAGCACTACATTTCATTAAAACCCACAACAAAACAAACTCCAAAAGCACACTAAAAACCTCTCCTTCCCAACTCACTGTGAAGCAAAACCCTGGAGTTCTTGGTATAAACACATAAAGGAGAATCAAAGAACTTGCCAGTTTAAAGAAATTAATTCCCTGCAAATGGTACAGAAGATATTTCTTGCCTTTATGTTAACACAGACCTAGCACAGGCACGTGATAAAAGGTTGGAAAATATCCTTGCCTATTTCTGAGAGAGCAAGGTGAAGTAATGGAGAAGGTAGAAGTGCTTACCTTTAAAATAACTTAAATTTAGCCCCAAATCCTCTTCTGCATTGGTGTGGTGGTTTGCCTTTTAGGGCAGAGTATTTCAAGCCAAAAAAACTTATTGATAAAACCAGCTAAAGTCAATAATTGAACAAAATTCACATTCTTGCTTTGGGGGAAATACATTGGGTAATTTGGATAGTGACATGATGACTTTTGTTTGCAAACAGATCTCAGACTGAACTTAGGGGATGTGTGTGGTACTTTCAGTTTTACTCATCTTGTTTGTTTTCCCACATATGTAAGAATTCTGTGTAAGAATGGGGTTTTTTCCTTAGAGATAGGTGATTTTTTAGAGTTATGCCTGATGTGCTATGAACTCCCTCTGATTTGTATCTCAAAGGCTGGGAGATAGGTGCTGAGTTGGGCATCTCCTGTCCTCATAGGATAGTCTGCAGTTCACAGCTGCATTGTGAGCTTGGTTGAGAACCTAGTTTTTAAAAGTTTGGATTTGGTTTTTTAATACTGTTAATTGAAGGTGTTTGTTTTGAGCCAGACTTGGCTGTTCCAGTCCCTTTCACATTGCAGCCCCATAGTTCTGTTGGTCTGGTTGTACAAGGTGCATAGGCCCATATTGCTAGTAAATTGCTAAAAGAAAGAATCAATGAATAACATCAGGATAAAGCTGTTCATCTGCGTGGCAGTCTCCACTGGCTTTTCACTTGCATGTATCAGCAGAAGTCATTAGGAGACTTCTTTTTCCCTTCAGATTGTTTGTTTGATCATATAATAGACAGGTAGCACTCCCTGTTTTTCTGCTCATTCTCAGTCTCAAAATGCTTTTTCCATTCTGCTGGGAAAATTTAAGTTCGAGTTTTCAGGTTTCGCCTCTGGTTAATAATAGACAATGTTTAATCAAATTCCAGTGTAAATTTCTGTTCAATAAGGAAAATAGGCAGGATTTGTGTAATTCCTGTGTGGTTTTTGCAATGCTTTTGTATGGTGGCCCATTGTCTCAACTCTTAGGGGTACTTTTTGTTAATAAAGGAAACTCTTTTCTTGCCACACCCTCAAATGTGCTTCCTCTTCAAATGCATTGCTGGGCTGTTTTGGTCAGTGAATTTTACTAGGTTTTTGTTGCCAGGCAAGTGTAAGAGCAGAGGTTTGTAAGCACTGAGCACACTGCATAGTTCAAGAGCAAGGTTCTGTTCTTCAGAAGCTTCTGTACTGACCGCTGTTATTCAGAAAAGGGGTAAAAGCCATGTAGCTTGAGATGGAAGCCCTCAGTCACCATTGGGATTGTACAAACTTGCTTAAAGGCAAGATGAGTTCACACTCTACTACCCATTTGTTCAGTTTATTGACTGGCATTTGGGGGAAAAGCCTTTTTTCAGTGTGAGTGGAGTTGATTTGTACCTTAGGCTTACAAGTAATGGGAGAAGAGATGAATGAAATGGCTGTAGAACTGTAGATGTGTTTGGAATGAAAATTGATTGTACTGGAGACCTGAAGAAGCTGGCCAGTTTTGTATGCACCAATTGCTTTGGGGGATTTCTTTTGGTTTTTTTGGGAGGGGGTTGATTGGTTTTTGGGGTTTTTTTTTTGGTGTGTTTTTAGAGAAGTTGTTAAGTGATACAAGTATCTCTTTCTTTTCTTCTTTTACTTTTCCTTATTTAACTTGAGGATTAATGTGTTTGTTATGACACAGTGGTTAGAAAGAAGCTAAGATCGTCTTTTATTTTGTTTTTTTCCCCCCCCTTAAAATTTGGCAGTGTGTGGTTAATACGGTATCGCAGATAGAAGAAATAGACACAGAAGTGGTTGTTAAGTAAGTATGCAGCCAGATTTTTTTTTGGTGGTGCTGGTGGGTGGGGATAGTATGATTTTTAGCATAGATAAATTTACTGTTCTAATTTTTGCTTAAATTTCCCTATAATTAAGGATTATTCTTCTCTTGCATCCTAAGGCTTTGCTTTTGTCCACCTCTGGGTGGATATTGTTTTACTTCTCATTCATATGTTAATGTCACCTTAAATTTACCCTTGAAATAAATGCTAAAATTCTGTGAATCTCACTACATGAAGAATACATCTCTGCTTGAAAGCATTCCCTGTTACCATAATCTGGGACTTTGTATTAAAACATGAGTTTAAGTTCCCCATAATCAAGAACAGGAGTTATCCAGAGAGGAGACCAGACAGCTTCAGCCCTAGAAATGGTCCATCAGGAACCTCACCAAGCCCATCAAAGGCAAATGCCAGAGCAGAGATGGAGCCAGACTCCTCTCAGAGTTTGCCCTGAGGGCAGTGGGCACAATGTGGAAGACAAGAAATTCCATTTGAATGGTAGGGAGAATCTGTTCCCCAGAAGGCTGATCAAACACTGGAACACAGCCCCAGAGAAGCTGTGCAGTCTGTGTTCTGGGACATGGTCAGGCTTTGACTGACCCAGAGCAGCCCCGTGCAGTTGGACCTGCCTTGAGCAGGGCTTGGCCAAGGCAGCTCCAGAGGCCCCAGCTCCAGGGGCCCCTGCCAGCTTCTGTTTTTTCTATGGCTTTATGATTCACTTGACTCAGCAAAGTGTTATCCCAAGATAATAAAAATAGCCCAGCTGATAAAGCAAAGTGAGTTGCAAAACCTGCATGGAATTCATACCCAGATTGAGAAATGACTGGGCACAGGATCATTTTTACACATTGAATATTTGGTCACCATTCTCTAGTGTTTAGTCTCCTGCTCTTGGGTCCTAACTGTGTATTACAGGGTTTTAAGTTTTGTTCTGTCAATGATTTTTCTGCCCTTTTGCCACAAACTGCTGACTTGTACTTGAATTGCAGAAGTGGTCTCATTGCAATGCCTTGCAAACAGAGCCTTTAAATGGGCTTAATAACACAGCTTTTTAACACTAGAAAAGTATTTTCGTGTAGATTTTTTTGTAATTTTTTTCCCTTGCACATGGTTTGTGAAAGTGTTATTAATCCCACTCCTTGTAGGTAAGACATACTTATCCTAGGGAAGAGAGCATTATGCCCAGGGAAGAGCTAAAGGGTAAATGTGAAGCTTTCATTTTCTGATAGTATGATCTAATGCTATATCCCTCCTTCCCCTTTCCACTTGCATTGTGTTGATCATGACTGTTGTTTAGGTGCTGTCTGTTGCTTGCCAGGTAAAATCTACACAGTTTTCCTTATGTTTGCAATTCCATTTAAAGCATGTTTTCTTTTCCTGTGTGTGCCAGTAGGCATCATGGCCAGCAAACAATTGCTGTTTGCTAAATACTGCTCTTTTTTTAGGCTTGCAGACCAGATGAGGATGATGAATTTTCCTCAGTGGTTTGATTTACTGAAGAATATTTTTTCAAAATTCACTATCTTCCTCAAGAGAGTAAAGGTAAGGCATTCATCTACAAAGAACTTCATACAGTTCAGGCATGAAAGGGAATGAAGTTGCTTTTCCATTTGAAGTCTTAAGATGTTGGTTTTACTTGTAGTGTTCAAACCTCTGATTGAAAGGAGATGTGCATATTGGCATCCAGGGCAAAAATGATTAGTGCTAACAAAGAGAGCAATGACAAAGAGATAATACCTCTTTTGCTCTATTACTTCTATTCTAAGCTGCTAGGGATTAGGACAGGACTTTTGTACGTGTTAGATTGCTCCAAATGAGGTTTCTTTCACCTACCTCAGAAACATCAGATATTGGTTGCCATCAGACAAATGGATCTGCCTCTAAATACTAATTACACAACAAAGAAAATCTCTCTAGCACAAGCTCATGGCACTGGGTTTTGGGGTGTTTTTTTGTAATAAAAGTTATATTTCATTCTAGGCAACGTTAAATACTATCCGTAGCGTGGTTTTCTTGGTTCTAGACAAGAACCAAAAAACCAGAGACCTGGAGGACACGTTACAGAAGAACTCTGCTAAGGAGAGCCTGGTGGACAGCGAGGTGGCCTACCTGACCCACGAGGGGATGTTCATCAGTGATGCCTTCGGTGACGGGGAGCTCCCGGCTGGAGCAGCCGACTCTGCCTCCCAGAGGAACACCTCCCCCAACAGCGAGCCCTGCAGCAGTGACTCCGTCTCAGAGCCCGAGTGCACCACCGACTCCTCGTCCAGCAAGGAGCACACGTCCTCCTCTGTCACTCCAGGAGGAGTGGAGATGATGTGAGTGAACTCCCTGCCTGTCTCCGCCTGGCAGTGTGGCTGGAACCAGGGGTGAGGTGCAGGCGGTTGTTTCTGGTCACACAGTACAAAAATGACTTTGGAGGAATGTGCTTTTTAGGTAGGTGAAGTGTAGTGGCTCTCCCCCTAGAGACTACCATCAGAGTGCACTGTTATATTTGCCTTTTTTTCACCTCCATATGTAGAGGGACTGATTTATGTCACTTCTTCCAGAAAAGAACCCCTTCTCTATTAGTTTTTTTGGGGAGGTCTCTTGTGTAGAGAGCAGGAGAGAAATGAGTCCCTGGAAGACAGATTATTTGTCATGCCTTTAGCAGGCAGAAGCATTTCTATTCCCTGTCCATGTTTCCTATGGTTATTTTTCCTGGGTTTTTTTTTTTGTTTGCTTGGTTTTTTAAGATGGCTTCATAGAATACACCTTGGTAAATTCCAGAGAAAAATCTTCTGTTTTCATCACCTATTTGACTTGCATAAATAAATAAATCAGTCCATCTCAGTGCTTTGTTTACATAGGCAGTGCTGCTCTGAAGTGCTCCAGTCTCCAGAGTTCCAACCTTCTGGCATCCTTTTATGCACCCCTTACTTGTGGCTGCAAGTCAGAGCTATCTTTTGGAAAGAGCCAGGCATAATGTGTGTGAGACTCAGGCATGAACCACTTCAAAAGCCAGCATGTCTGGATACAGAATTATGTGAAGCAAAACTGAAAATACCACTTGTTACCCTTCTGAGAGATGGAAGACAGCAAGTGGCCTGCTCTTGCTGCTTGGTCCTTGAGTATCTGTACTTATGTGTTGAAACAGCTGTTAGTTTTGGTAGAGACCTTCCCCACCAAATGAAAATGCTGGCTGAGGGAGATAGATTTTAAATAATTATGCATGCATAAAACACAGGCCTTTGTCTGTCTGAACATCTGTCGTGCGCTGGAAGAGAAATGAAATGTGAAGAGGAGTTCAGGGTTACATGGAGGAGCAGGAAAAGGGAAGGGGGTTGAATCCAAACTAGTGTGGAGCACTTTGCCAAGTTTGCTAAAAATACACCATCCAGCTAGAGCTTCTGAGGAGTAAAGTTGTTTCTGAGGCTGGTTGCATAACTTTGTTCTAAAATGAACTTACTTCATCACTCTTCTGGTTTTGTTTGCATCTTTGCTCTGTGTTTGGAGCAGGCTAGTAAAAATACACAGAACAATGTTGGCCCAGTTGTTGCTCTGTAGTGTTCCGAGTTCTCTTCTGTCATGCTGTCAGTCCTTGGGCTGGCCCAGAAGATGGTGATCTTCACTAATGGCATGAACCATGAGCAGCAGAGCTGTGCTAAGTGCTGGCCTCGTAACAGTAGACAAATCATACAAGGTCTTTTAAAAAGTACCACCTTAAGAGCCTGTAGTCTAAAGAGGTAATAGAATGACAGCCTGTAGATTAAGGCTGTGGGGAGTGCAGAGTATCTATTTTAGGCTTTACACTTGCATCGGAAGAAAAGTGCTGTGTTTTTTATTTATCATATGCTTGTGATGCTGAAGTCTCACAGGAGCTGGGTAAATTTTAACTCAGTAAATTGTTAATTACATTTATTTTATCAGTAATGGCTATATCATGTTTACTCTTAGACCATTAATAGCAATTAGAATGCAAAATCAAAAAAAAAAAGGAAAAGGATGTGCTGTAATGCATTTCCTTGCTACAAGGGACTGACAGGACCTTGACAGCAGCTTAGAAGATCCCATCTGTATAAAGTGACTTTGGTGATTAACTGACTGCATTTGACAGTTGCTGCAAGGCTTTTTCTTTCTGTGTGCAAAAATATCGTTTGCTCCATAAACTGATGCTCAGCCAGCTGGTTCTGTCATTTGTAGGATCGGTGAGGACATGAAACTGACTGACCTGGAGCTGGTCAGGCTGGCAAACAATATCCAGGAGTTACTTTATAATGCCTCTGATATCTGCCACGATCGCTCAGTCAAGTTCCTCATGGCAAGAGCAAAGGTGAGGAGCTTGGGTCAGAACTGCTGGTGCTGCCTCATGCTTGGTGAGCACAGGCTCTGTATGGTAATGCTCAGAGCACACCAGTGTTAACATAAATCATTGCAAGGCAGTGTTGGTTTCTTCTACCTATTTCTTTCTCTTTTTAATATTCTGATTTGCTGTCTTCTATGCTTCATTCAGAGAATGTGTGTCTGTGACAAGGTAGCAGCTTGCACTGCAGTCTACTCTGTCACATGTAGGGTTAAATAATGTGCCTCTTCAAACTGTAGTAGCCCTCAGACATGCTGACTAGTTACTTCTGTATGTCTGAATTTTTGTGGTGGTGTGTCTCCTTACAATGGTTTTCTTTGCATGCAGGATGGCTTCCTAGAGAAGCTGAATTCCAATGAGTTTGTTACTCTTTCTCGCTTGATGGAAGGCTTTATCTTGGATACTGAGCAGATCTGTGGCAGGAAAAGCATGTCCTTGAGAGGAGCTCTTCAGAGTCAAGCCAATAGATTTGTGAATAGGTTTCACGAGGAGAGGAAGACAAAACTAAGGTACCTCTGCGTAGACAATATTTGTGTTCTTCCATGAAACATTTTATGTATGATATGCCAGCTGAACACAATCGTTTATTGCCTAGAACATCAGTAAGCTTGTTATACTTAAAAGCAGGGGATGAAAAAACTCTATTAAACCCCAATTATTTCCAGTTGGTTTAGACTTTTACTGTTTTCATAACTTGATTTCTTCAAACTGGATTGTTCTACAGTTACCTAAATAAGAGCAGTAACGGCTACAGAAAGTACACAAAGCTAGTTTTGAAGAGCAGAATTGCTCTGTTTCAGGGGTTTAAGAATAATTCACTTTCAGCTGTTTTCTAAAAAAAAAACAAACCCAAACCTCTCAGAGAAACAGCCTGGCCAGTAATATCCATCAAGTCTGTTTTCTCTTCATCCCACAAAAGCTGTTAAAATTCTAGTATTTATCCATTATTTCATTGGCAGTGATCTCATAAATACCTTTATTGCCTGGTGTAGTTTTTGGTCCCCTATGACAGATTGAATGAATGAATTGTGAGATCTCTAGACCAGCACAGAGTTGCTCTGTTTTGCTGCTGACAATTGTCGGGCACTTCCTTCTCATGAAGATGACTGACATGACATCTTGGGCTAGTGGTTTTTGTTAAAGTTGTTTTTCAGCATTACAGTCGAGAGAAATGTCAAGACAAGGTATTTCTTTCTCAGCCTCCTCTCTTTTGTGTTTGTCCCAGCCTGCTTTTGGACAATGAGCGCTGGAAACAAGCTGAAGTTCCTGCCGAGTTCCAGGACCTCGTTGATTCAGTGTCAGATGGCAGAATTTTTCTCCCTGAAAAAAAACCAACAGGTCTGTGTCTTGCAGTCCTGCTGTGAAATGAATTTATTATCTGCAAATTCTGCTGTTGAATGTTGATGGACATATTCTGATGGCACTCTGGATCTGTGTTTGCTCGCTGTCCTTTGGGGGGATGGGAAGAAAGTTGATAGCTGTTCTCTTATCTTTTTCTTTATTTTTTTCTGTTACTGATGTTGAAATATCTTGTGCTGAAAGATTATCTGTTTATTTTTTGGAAACACCAGAAGAGTTAGCACAGGGAGAGAGCTGCCTTTTTATACAAATATTCCCAGTGTAGAGGCTTGCAGCCTCTGCACAAATTCAGTCTTTTTCCATAAGGTACCACTGAGGAATTGCAAGGGACTGAGGAGCACGTGCATGTGCTCAGCCCTCCTTGTGTGAAACAAAGCCTGCTCCTTCCCACTACTTCATCTGCCAGTTCAAATGAAAGGCAGCATGCCATGTGGCTGCTCATGGAAGGAAAACTCATGTTCATTCAATTATTTACCTTGCCACAGAAACCTCATTTGACCTCAGAAAAGTCACTTTTTCCTCCTTCTTCCCCACTTCCCCATGTGCACAGTGGGAATGCTTAATGTATTCTTACCTTGTGGGGATGCTTATCCAATATTGCAGTGATGGGGGGGAAGTGAATAACCAGAAGAAGAAGAAAGCATGCAGAGAGGAGGAGAAAAATGGCAAGAGATTAGAAGGAAGAAAATACAGTGATGTCATGGTGGAGAAACCCTGATCTCCCAGAAGGAACATAGCAGATAACAGAGAGTGTATTAAATCAATAATCACTCCAGTTATGGAACGTGACACCAAAATATGTTTGTCAGCCATTGCTCATAAAATAAACCTCCTGCAGCTTCCTGCAAGCAGATAATTTAGCATGAAAAACTGCATCAGTAAGAGCTTCTGTTATGAAGCCTGAGGAAAAAGTGATTTGAAGCTAAAATATTAATATACACAGCAAATCACTTGGGAATGTATAGTAGAAAACCTAGTGGCTTTTTCTGCCTTTCTTCTATTTGTAACCTGTTGTATTTGGAGTTTTTAAGTCCATACTGACTGTGGGACTATGAGATTTTTTTGATCTAAAATCATAGCAGATAATGAAGAAACTTTGTGGGTCATAAAAATTTTGATGGGTGAACAGCTATTTAATAAATACTGTAAAAGAGAGAAGTGCTTGCTACAAAAATTGTGGGTTTTTTCAAACCTTATCAAGTGAACACTGCATTTTTATAAACAGCATTTTTTGTACTTGTTTTTAGTTAACTCACTCTTTTTCCTGTCTTACTAAAATATCTAGCTACTGAAGAAAGAAAGCCAGCTGAATTCCTTATTGTTGAAGGACAAAAATATGCAACAGTTGGGTAAGATGCACTCTTTTTTTTTAGCAGTGGGTTAGTTGGCAAGAACTTTTGAGTAGAAGTGTGGTGAATGCTAACAGTTTTAGCAATCTTATTTAAATGAAAAATCCCTCTCCTTTTATAGATTAGTTGCTCTTTGATTCCCAACAGTTATAGAACACTACAAGCCCTTTGCTACATTAAAATGCCATTTTTTCTCTGAGTGGCTAGGTTCTAGTTTATAATTTTATTTGAATGGTTTTTTCCAATTATTTCATGAAAACACGCACCTGAAAATACAAGTTTGTCTTCTGAGAACATTGTTATTTCTTGCAATCTAGGTTGTCTCTGGCAAAAATCGTGGGCTCTTAGAATGGTTTGGGATGAGAGAAACTTTTAAAGATCATCTTGTCCTGCAGTGAGCAGGGGCACCTTGCTCAGGACCCTGACCAACTCAACCTTGAATGTTTCTAGGGCTGGGACATCCACCACCTCTCTGGGCAGCCTGTACCAATGTTCCACCATTCTCATTGTAAAAAATTTCTTCCTTGTGTCTAGTGTGAATCTACCCTGCTTTACTTTAAAACTGTTTGTTGCTCCTTGTCCTGTCACAGTTTGTCCCTATCTTTCCTATAAGCCCTTATAAGTACTGAAAGGCTGCAGTAAGGTCTCCCCAGAGCCCTCTTCTCTCCAGGCTGGACAGCACCAAAATACCTGAGTCCACCACTGAATGGTTGCTTATCTTACTCAGAATAAGATATGGGCCATCTCAGAAGCTGCATATGCTCTTTCTTAGTATCCTGGCTGATTTGAATTGGAAAGTGGTTTCTTAAAGCTGGTTATATCAGAGACATTTTAAAATGTATGATACTCACTTATTTCTTTCATTTAAAAGCATGCTGTGTTTCCAGAGACTGTGAGGCTTAAGCATTAATTATACATGAGAATGTTTTTGGAGAGGGAGTAAAGCCTGGAAGATCTCACTCCCCAGAGTTCTAACATCAATTTGCACCAAACTTAAAAGGTGTGATGTACAGGATGTCTTGGACCAGCTGTCATTTTATGAGTTGCTTCATGATGATGTGTCATTTTTCAATTGGAAACAGAATCTGATTACTGAGAACTTCTGTGCCAGGCAAATGATATCACTGCTGAAGAGCATTTCAGGTCGAGTAGGAGCATTGCTCTAAAGGATAAAATTTGCTTAATATATGATGTGTTTGATAATATACCTCTGCTCACTTGAAGCTTGTTATATTTAGCTCTGTGAAGTAAGTGAGAGCTTCACAGTGCAAATATTTATTTCATTCCTACACACTTCTACATCCAGTTTCATTGCATCTAATCAAATAAAATGCATTCATCACAAATGCCTCGTGTTCACAAACCATTCTCCAGGTGTTTATTTTCAGTTGACTTGTTGTCATCTTTTTGCACTCTACTGCCTTAAAAAAGAGTTTTAACTTTTTGGAATTTTAAAATATCTACTCTGAATGTTTGATCTTGCGTCATTTTCCTGCCTTCTGTGAATTTGAATTCTAAGGAGCATGTTTGCTCTATGGAGAATCTTCTTAATTCCATCCAGTAGCTCCCAAATTCTCCAGTGCCTGCTGACTTCAGGAGAAATTACAGGTGTTGAGCATCTTTGAATATTTTCTTCACAGCTGCCTTCTCTGTTTGAGACTCCTTAGCATTTATTATGTATTTTTCAGAGATTTTCTTTCATATAAAATACTTCTTCCACACACCACCCTGTGGAGTGGGTATGGTTGTAACTATCTCTATGTAAATCTCCTTTTATGTTGCACTTCTGCTCCACATCAGTTAGTGAATTTATTCAATGCTATAATCTCTAGCATTGGGTAGCTTTCCATCAACCTGACCTGCTTGTGTTTGACTTTTCAGCTTCTTTTGTGCATTGAGCTGACATACTTGGCTGTTTCCTCTCTTTCAGGACAGTATTGCTGCTAATAAGAATAATCCTGGAGTACTGCCAGTGTGTGGATAACATTCCTTCCATCACCACTGACATGCTGACCCGCCTGTCCGATTTACTGAAGGTATGGCTCCAGATGTGCCCCAGTGCCCAGCAGGGGCAGGCAGGGTGCAGAGAACATGTGTTCCTCTCAGGAATGCTCATGTGGTTTTGGGATTTCATATAAATTATAAAAATTATCTAGAATCATGATGTTTGCCGCTGTGCCATAAGGAAAGCTTTCAAGCCAAAGGCACTAAAGATGTAATTTGTTGTGGGAATTAACTCTGGCTATTCACCTGGAATATTGGAAATCCTATCTAGCAGTATTTGACATAGCTGCCTGTCCTTCAGGCTGGGTGTAGAATTAATGCTGCTGAAAAAAAAGCAATTTGATCCCAGATGCTACAGAAATATATATGTGTATTAAGGAAGGAAACAAGTCTCTTGGTTTTTACAAATCAGTAGAGGTATAGTCAGTAGAAGCATGAAAGATAGTATGGGATGAAGGTTCTGTTGTAAAGGTGATAAAACACCAGGACCTCTTGGTCATTTATTTCTCACTAGAGAAGAGAAAAGCTAGTAAAACCCAGACACTGCAAGGTAATATAAATAATCAGTAATAAAAGGAGCACATTAATGCACCTTAAAACTGTCATATATACATATATATTTATACATACATACATACATAGATATGTGTCTATACAGGCTCCAAAGCTTAGCAGCTAATTTATGTCAAGGTTTTCATTTGTATCTTTGCCCACAAAGGTTGTATCAGGTATTTGAGTTCTGAACATGAGCGTAATCAATGAAAGGTAAACAGATTCAATCTCCAAAAGGATATTTTACATAAGGTGGGGGGCAGGGGAGGGGAAACTCTAGGATCTGGACCTTTAAATATTTGTCCTATTGGTAGCTGGTATTTGAGTAACCAGGAAGACTGCTCCCTGCAGTTGTCTTTCATTCATCCACAAATTTTCCCTATTAAAAATATTATCCAAGGCAAATCAGTCTGTCTGAGCCTGCCCCTATTCAAGTCTCCTTCTCTAGCTGCTGCTTCCCTCAGGAATTGCAGGGCCTTTTCACAGGTAGAATAGCAGTGGATGCATCCAACTTGGCCAGATTTGCATATCTGTGTTACTTCCTGCACCTTATCTCATTCTAGCTCTGTCATTTGTGATTTATTTCTTGGTATTCAAGCATCATGTGCAGTTTAATTGCTGTATTTTTTATCTGTCAGCAAGGTGCCATCAATTTGAGAGATGTCAAGAACAGCTAGAAAAAACAAAAGCTCATTTATTACACTTTGAACAAAATAGAGCTATTCCAGGTGTCCTGGCACTGTACTTTTTGTTTGACAGCTGTCAGAGCCAGCAAACTTTGAGAGTAGCAGGAGCTAGACTTGATTGTAGTGGAAAATGTAAAGCATTCCCAGGTAATGAAATTCCAGATGGTTCTGGGCTGTGACTGCAGCCTGAGTGAAATGACACCTGTGTATGGGAGAAATCTTGGAATCCTTTAGATTGGAAAAGACCTCTGAGATCAATCAAGTCCCATTGTTTACCCAACACTGCCATGGCCACATCTACACGTCTTTTAAATACCTCCAGGGATAGTGACTCCACCACTCTCCTGGGCAGCCTGTTCCAATGTTTGACAACCCTTTCAGTGAAGAGATTATCCAGCTTGAGGCCATTTCCTCTTGTCCTGTTGCTTGTGGAAGAAGAGACTGACCCCTACCTGGCTACACCTTCCTATCAGGGAGTTGTAGAGAGCAAAAAGGTCCCCCAAGCCTCCTTTTCTCCAGGCTGAGCACCCCTGGCTCCCTCAGCTGCTCCTCATCAGACTTATGCTCCACATCCTTCTCTGGGCACACTCCAGTGTTGTGAGAGGCACACGTGGCTGGAATTACTGGGGTTGTTCAGGTAGTGCAGACAGGAGAAGGCTCCTGGCTGGGTGCAGG
>NW_005054396.1:496290-499669 GCF_000277835.1 Geospiza fortis | reverse complement strand
AGGAATGCTTTCCTCCCAGCAGGCACAAGGAGGAGGTGTTGCTCTGTTCCAGGCTCCCTCCCTGCTCTGTCTGCACCAGGCCATCTGGGA
Source organism: Geospiza fortis (assembly GCF_000277835.1). Classification (NCBI taxonomy): domain Eukaryota; kingdom Metazoa; phylum Chordata; class Aves; order Passeriformes; family Thraupidae; genus Geospiza; species Geospiza fortis. Next base: position 499,579 of record NW_005054396.1, on the reverse strand, counting down.
GCAGTCATTGCCACAAAAGGCAGGGGACAGTACGTGTGGCCAGCACCCTTTATAGACCAAGCTTTTGATGGTTTGCCTCACAGTCAACACTAACCTGAGCTAAATACCTCAGAGGAGCTTAGGCTGTGTGAAATGTATGGAGGGAAAATCTCCAAAAAATTCCAGGAAAATCTCTCAAAATTTGAGGGAAAATTACCCAAAATTCCAGGAAAACCCCTGAAGTTTGACCAAAAATACTCCAAATTTTAGGGGAAAAAATCCAGAAAAACATTGAAAAAATCAAGGAAAAAGGGCCAAAATTCCAGGAAAAACATCCCAGAATAACCTTCAGCAAAAATCCCAAAATCCCACTAAAAACTCCAAAAATTCCGGAAAAGCCACCAAAAAAATTCCAGGAAAAATCTGGTAAAAATTGCAGGGAAAAGCCTTAAAAATCTGCTAGAAAAAGCCCCAAAATGCTAGGAAAAATCTCCAAAGAAATCCAGGAAATCCATGCGAATATTTGAAGGAAAATATTTTTTAAAAATCTTGGAAAAATCCCCCAAAATTCCAGGATAAATCCCCAAAATCTTCATGAAAAAAATTCCCTAAAATTTGAGCCTTTGGCTCAGTGATTCTATTTAAAGTCCACACAGAGGCATAAGAAAAGTCGTTGCTTTCTGGAGAAGATGAAGTGGATGTGAGGCAGTTTCAGCCCTGCCCTGTGTGAGGGCAGTGGAGGTTTTGCCTCTCTCAGATCAGGGGCCACACATGGCTCTGGGTCAGTTGTGGGATGAGCTCTGGGTTGCTTTTCCAGCCCTGGATGCACCATTCTGGCAGCCCAGAGTTGGGAGGGTGGTTCATTGGGAGGCTTTACATTTTGGTGCCTCTGTGGGCCTGCATTTTGTGACTGACACCAGGCAACAGCCAGAAAGTTATTTCCCCTTATTACACAAGGAGGATTGAAATTTTGGGTTTGTTCTTGCATTACTGTGAAGAAAGACCTGTGAAGCAGAATAATGCCCCTGCCCTCAAGAAGGAGGTCTTTGTCAGGGCAGTTCTTTGTGTTGCAGACACAAACTGCAGGGCAGCCTTGTCACAATTTCTTCTGCATTTTCAGGTGTATGAGAAAGGTTAAGGTCTCTCTACGTTTTGCCTCTCAATGTCAACAGACAGTTCTGTTCAAATATGAGCCCTGGGATTTCTGCTCTACATTCTGGGGACAGCAGCAGTGGTTTTTCTGCTGCATCACCCAGGCCGTCTGGAATATCTGCTGTCTCAGGCTGGGTGAGAAAGCAGAATTCCAATGTAAGACAGAACCTGCTGATAGCAACTGTCTTACTGTCCAGAGGCTTTGTTGGCCTATGTGTTTTTAATGATAACTTCTTTTCTCCTGGAAGTAAGTTAGGAAAGTCTCAGCTTGAGTTGTCCACTATACCTGGAATTCTTACAGGATTGGCTTTTCATCTTCTGTGCATCTTTTGTTAAATCCAGTATTTCGTAGTGTTACAAACATAGATTCAGTCACCTCAGCAGGAGGGAATTTCAGTGCCTTCAAGTTTCCTTTAACATCAGCAGTGGAGAAGGTCAAGAGCCAGAGCAGAAACCTTTTATCTTGATGTTTTCCACTCTGATATTACGTGACTACTCTATTGAGGAAAACTAGTGAAACTCTGGAACTGGCCTTCATAATGACTTATTTAATCTTGTAAAATTCTGTTGATGGTGTTACTAAATTGTGGGTTTGTGTAGATGATGAAAAGTCAACATGCATTTTCACTGTCCTTCTTTTTCTCACAGTATTTCAACTCTAGAAGTTGCCAATTAGTGCTTGGAGCTGGTGCATTACAAGTTGTTGGCTTGAAAACAATCACTACAAAAAACCTAGGTATGGATTTCTGTATTTAAAATGTCAAAGCTTGTTTCCCTGCCTATTAAAAAACCCAAGTGCAGAAAAGCCCTAAATATCTGTGACAAGCTGGGTTTGAGTTGTGGGGCTGTGCATGGGCACAGAGGGTGGTAAGACCTTGCCAGTTACCTGCCTGGAGTGTAGTTTTAAAATTTCTCCTGAAATTAAGAGCCTTTGACTGATGGGTTGGAGCAGGCATTTAAACTTAGAGTTCCATGTTTCAGGGTGAGAAACTGGTGAAATTACCAGATGCATTTCCTTTTTGGAAAGGGAACAGCCTGATGAGAATGGGTTGAGAAGCTGTGGGCCGCAGCTGGGTCAGGTTTTTGCTGCAGAATGTTAGGCCAGTGTGGTGACCACACTGGCACCTGTGTGTGTCCTGCTGCTGGCTCAGGCCCTGTTGGAGTGGGAGAAGCCTGGTTTTTGGGATCCTGCTGGCACTGCAGCAGGAGCAGGTTCAGGGCAGGTCAGTGCTGGCAGGGCAGGGTGTTTTGTACACCACTGCAGCAGAAACACTGCTGCCTTGAGAATGTGGTTGCTGAGGTTAAGTAGCTGATCAGTCAGGTCTTTAGAGATCTCTCCGATGTCTGCGTGTGCTCAGGGCTCAAAATGTCGAGTAGACACTCAAGGAACCTCTTGGAAAATCAGTCCCTTATCCCATCTTACCAGGCTGGGTGTGAGCTGCCAGGTACCAGTCTGGCATCTTCACAGGGTGGGAGTTCCCAGGGAAACAAACATGTACCTCCATGCTTTCAGAACAGACCAAAGCCCAGCATGTGAAATTGTGTCAGATCTGTTATTTATGTCAGAGGAGACACAGTCCATACAGAAATCACTCTTCCCATGTAATAACTGTTATTTCTCCTCCTGGGTTCACAGCCCTTTCTTCACGTTGCCTCCAGCTCATCGTACACTACATTCCCATTATCAGGGCTCACTTTGAAGCTCGGCTGCAGCCAAAGCAGTTCAGCATGCTCAGGCATTTTGACCACATCACAAAGGTAACTCTTCTGGCATTTCCTGAAACACAGAGTTCTGCTTTTCAACTGTGCTCTGAAGAACATGAATGCCACTGGAAAATGAAACCTGCTTTCTTCCCTTACAGGATTATCACGACCACATAGCTGAAATTTCAGCAAAGCTCGTTGCCATAATGGATAGCTTATTTGACAAACTATTATCCAAGGTAATGATTTATGGAAATAATTATGCACTCTCTAAATTGCAACTGGAGGTCTCATTGTATACAGTCTAGATGTTTCAAATGGAGTCTTAAACTTTCCTAATGAGGCCTTGTTTGAACTTCTTTTAATTATATAGATGGAAAGCTCTGTGCTGTTCTCATGAATGTGTCTTGTGTTCACATTTGCCACCTGGGTGTCAGTCACCTTCACTCCCAGG
>NW_005054396.1:468759-496260 GCF_000277835.1 Geospiza fortis | reverse complement strand
TGGCACAGATGCTCAAGTGTTCAGGAGCTGAAGTGCTCTCCTACCACTGACAGCTCTTGTCTGCAGCCAGGCTCAGCAGATCCCGTTTCCTGCTCTTTCCAACGGCGAGGGCGGCATTTCCGGCACCTGAGGAAACAGCAGGAAAGTGCTGAGGAGGAAGAATTTTGGAGGGGAAGGACCAGCCCATCTGTTGGGCTGCAGGCCTGGGAACTGGAGGTCTGTGCTCAGCAGTTCCTGCTATGGAGCAGCATTAGTACTCCTGATGTGTTTTGGTTTTTGAACAGTGCTACAGTGCAGTCTTGGGCTGGATCTACTCTGGGTCACCTCAGGGTAGAACACACATCCTTGACCCACAGATACATAAAGTACATGACCTTTTAAAGCTTAGTGTTGTGCTTTGGATCTTAGGGTTTTGGGGGAAAAAATAAGCTGTTTCATGACAGGAATTAATTCATTTCTTAGTGACAAATTTGATTGATTGGCCTGGGCCTACATCTTCCTTCAAGGAACTCATGAGAAGCATGGGAACACAGGCTGGGGATGGGCTGCTGAGAGCTGTAGTGGAGCAGTTGCAACAGGCAGCATTTCTGTCTTCCTTGCTGTTTCTGTTATTTTATTGTTACTTTATGTTGTGCTTTTTCATTTCATCTGTTTTTTTGGTCTGTCAAGTAGTGCTGCCTAAACTTAGGGTGGAAAAAAAAAAAAGCAAAAGCATTTAAATTGGGGTTTCCCACTCCTATTGTGTTTACTTTTTTAAAAGATGTGTTTATGCTCTTCTCTAAAGACTAAAATGGTCTGCTGTTTTTTAGGGGTTTTGTTCCACATAAAAGTAGCTGTTATGTGAAGTAACATGGCTGTTTGGTCGCTGCATCTCTTGAGAATAAAAGACAAATGCAAGAATTTACATTATTGATACTAATCAAGTGTAGCCCACAACAAAGCAGGAATAATTTATGTTCTTGATGGCAGTTAGTGAGAGCTCATCTCTTACTGTCCCTCCATCCTCACAGCCCACTGTCCCTTTGGGAGCTGACACAGGATGGAAACTGGGACTTTAGAGTTCTTGAAGGCTCAGTGACAGTGCTTGCTCCACATGAATGCAGCCCACAGAGCCCAGGACCAAAGGATGGTTGATTTGCTTCCATTCCTAGCACATGCCATCATTTGGCTCATCTTGTTCCAAAAAAATGAAATGTTGGTACTGAAGGCTGTGAAGAGCATAAACCCAGGACGTTTGCAAATAGGCATGTCAGTACAACCATACCAGTGTGTTCTGGATTCAGGTGTTTTTCTGAGTTCAACTATTTCAGTGTGCTGTGGATGAAGTGGTCACCTGCTCTGAGGTGTGTAAATCTGCACAAGTGAGTGCATAGCAGTGCACACTGGCACACTTCAAACCCAGAAATTCCTGCTCTGTAGGAGATGAACAGTTGGTGCAGTGGACAGGATGTTGACCTGGCACTGGGTAATGCAAGCAAGTTACTCCTGCATTTCCAGGCTGTGCTTCCCCTGGGAGTTCCATGGCATGGCAGCTGTCCTCACCCAGTGCCACTGAGACAAGGCAGTTTGCAGCAGCATGGACACTTCCCAACAGCTGCCCTTGGCGGGGAAATACAACAGGAATGGGGATATTGAACAGTGGAAATAATAAATTCAGCAAATGGGAAAGGTTCATTCATTACCACGAATGAAAAAACCCAGTACGAGTTCTGAGCTTCTCTTGGAACTTGCTGGCTTGTGACTGTTTGGGCAGAAGAGCAGTGAGATTCTTTCTAATCCCTTGTGGTTTTCAAGCTGTTGACCTCAGCTGCACATAAAAATGGCCAAGAGATCTTGGGGTTCTTCCCGGGGCTGTTGCTTTTCCCTGTGACAGTGAAGAGCTGGGTGTGACTGTAATCATGCAAGAGCCACTGCTGCAGCCTCCCAGTTCCCTCTGGTTTAACAACATGCTGGGAAATTGGAAACAATTTCTTGTTTAACTTCCTTGTCTCGAGGTATGCTTGATCCCTCACGATGGGTGGTTGTTCCCCAGAAGAGAAAGGATTATTTTTCTGCTACTTCTCCTGTCAGAATTAGGTCATTGCTTTGGATTTTCTATGAAGACATTCTCAAAACTCTCCATTTCTTTTTTTCTCTTGCGCTCAGACAAGCTTTGTTCTCTTTTACAATTCAGGCCTGGATGAAAGCAGACATCTCCTCCAGTCTGTTTGTAAATGATGTAGTTACAATGATTTGGTTCTTTCCTGAGCTGTGCAATGCTCCCTGGGGAAGTGTCATCCTCCCAAAGGTGACCTGCCAGTGTGTCACCCAGGCCTGTGATGGCACAGCCTCTCCACCTGGAACTGCAGAGCTGGCTTCACTGTTCCTGGGATGGGTTTTCAGTGTTTCTGAAATCCTGTTCAGATCTTCCCTATCCAGAGTGGAGACATAAGAATTTTGTTCCCTTTGTAGCAAATCTCTTGCCATCTGGTGTTTTCCAGTGCCTTGTTTCTTGGATTTCAGGCACTGGGAAGAGGGATTTTTTTTTTACTCTGCTTTCCAAGGTATTTCTGCAATATTCTTGTGGGGTTGTGATGTGATGTGGTTTGGTTTGGTTTTTTTAATGGCAGATAGATGAGATTTCAGGAGTTTGCATTTCTTTATGGTTTCCTTGATTCTTCAGAGATTTGGATATGTATGATCCTAGACAAGCAGTTTTCTCTGGGGAGGTATCAAGGGGCACATTTCTCAGAGGCAGAAGTGCTTGTCTGTCCTTGGCTCATACCAGTCTGAAGGAGAGGGCCAGCTCACAGCCACAGGACCTGCATCTGCAGTTCCTGGCTGGATCAGATCATGCCCAGCTACCCTTTTAATTTGTGGTGTGCTAAATGGATCTTGATTCCTGGTGTTATTAGCAAAGCAGAGCCCCAGGTGGCTGTTGGGAGCTCTCCTACATAAACCATCTTAAAGTGGCAGAAAAGAGTTAACTGGTTGTGTGTTTATTTGCAGTATGAAGTGAAAGCCCCTGTTCCTTCAGCATGCTTCAGGAATATCTGCAAGCAAATGGCAAAGATGCATGAAGCTATATATGATCTCCTTCCTGAGGAGCAAACTCAGGTGAATGTTATTTTTGAGCTTCATCTCACAGCTTGCCTGCAAATGCACATGGCCTTGGGAACAAGAGAGACTTTATCTGGGGAGAGGGGAATTCTTTTTTGAGTCCTGGTGAAACCCACATGTTAAAGGGCTTGGCAGCAGTCACACAGACAGCTTGGGCTGATACAAGGAAGTACAAGGAATACAAGGAAGTATTCCAATGTGTAGGGAGAGCAGTGAGGTACACAAAAAGAATGGATTTCAGGATTTTGAGCTGCTTTTTAATGTCTAGAAATGGCAATCCAGGAATTAGTGCTGAAATACTATGCAAATGGCAACACTTCAGGCTTGAGTGCAACCCTCTGAGAGGATTATTCTATAACACTGCTCAGAATCAGTGGCTTCCAAAAGTCCCTAAATGTATTACACACCCAAATTTTACCAAATGTGCTTTTGCAGGAGTTTGCTGCAGTCATTGCTACTGCAGAGTTGCAAACCTTAAGGACAGGAAGGACAGATTTAGTCATTGAATACAAGTTGTCATTTCTCTTTCACATTGAATTAAATGGTTCCTTCTAGCACAGGAAAGAGATTTGTTATCTTCTAGGCTTAGTACAAGTTGCTAGATACTTCAGACGACAGAGGAGAGAAGTTCACATTCCAAAGAATATGTCCTGCAAGTGCCACACACAGTGAGTGGGTGAGGGTGTCCTGTGTGGTACAGACATGTGTGGCCAGAAGGGTGAGACTGAAGCACTGGCAGGAGGAGGAACCACGTGAGTTGCAGAAACAAAACCAGAAGTCTGGCTGAGGGTGTTGGCAGTGTGTTTCACCTTTGGAGGCAGTGATGTGAGCATGGGCACAGTTCCTTACTCTGCTGCTGTGGTTTCTTCCAGATGTTGTTTTTACGAATTAACGCAAGCTACAAACTCCACCTGAAGAGGCAGCTGGCCCACCTCAATGTGGTCAATGATGGAGGACCTCTGAACGGGTGAGCTGGGGCTCTTCTCTCCTTTCACTGATTAAATAAGCAGGCATTGGGAGGGTATCTTCTGCAAGGAAGTCATGATTCCAGAATCACAGCTCCATGTTTTAGTTTGTCCCATTTGGAGCTGGCTTACAGTAAAGGCCATGACTTGTGCCATTCCACAGTAACTAGGAGTGCAATCCACTTGGTAACAGACTGGGAGCTGGACATTATCCAACTGGAAACCTGCTGGTAGCTGTCCTCAGCTCATGGATTGCTTTCTCTCCCTTTGTGTGACAGCAGCAGCCACAGTTTAATTAGCAGGACTTGTGTTATTCCTGAAGCAGTTTTGAAACGTGGATGGTGACTCATGGTGCTGGCAAAGTAAAAATAGGAGAAAGCAGCATTTCATCTGTGCAGTGGGCAGCTCTGCAGGAATGGTTTTTAGAGCAGAACTAGATCTGAAACAGAGATTATGCTTACAGAGCTTTTCCCCTTCCCTACCACAGCCCACTCCATCCCCAAACAGGTCAGCGGTACCTGTCCTGAGAGAGGGTGCCTGGCTGTGCCTGCTGTCCCCACTTCACAGGAAAAGCCTCTTGCAGGCTGAATTCTGTTGTCAGGTGGATTGTCCCCTGAAACAGTGGAGTTTTTAATTGATCCTGATGACCTGAGGGCAGTGATGTGTTTGCAGTGCAGCATGGGTGAATGAAACTCACGGGCCTACCCACATGCAAGAAGAAATTGTCTTAGGTTGCAGAAGTCAGAGAAAAAAGTTGATAATGCTTCAAGTGTCACTGGAATGAGTTTTCTTCCTTTCCAGTTTATTGTTGCTTCTCCTGTTTATGTGCATTCCTCCTTGTACTTTGTGCAAGAGTTTATCTGAACTGGTTCTGTGTACTCGTGGTGTGACATTCCATTGCCTTTGGTATTTATAAAGGTGTTTGTAACCAAGCTCACAGAGTATGCACTGCAGCCCCAGCTGAAGTGAGAGGCCCTGGGTGTGCTCAGGGGGTCTCTCACTTGCATTTTCAGTCCCACACGGTGCTGTGCTCTCTTCATCCTGTGCTGTTGGTTTTGTTCTGTCCTTGTGGCTGCGTGGCCTGGATCCCTTTTGGATAGAAGGGTTGGGGCAGGTGTTCCTGGTGACCTGCTCAGGGTGTTTCCCAGCAGTCAGGAGGTCTCAGCTGGCCCAGGACTGTCTGATGGCAGCAGTTTTGTACTTCAGACACATCTCCTAGGGAGCTGGGGCTGTTTGACAAGGGGAACATCAAACGCTGGATGGCACTTGCTGTTGTTCCAGCAGTCTTCACTGACCAGGTTTTTAACATGGTTTTCTGATCCTCATTCTGTTTAAACTGCATGTTTCTGTAAGAATAGTAAAAATCCAGGCCTGTGAATCCTGGTTAACTTTTTTGCTATGTAAATGCAGCTTCTGTTCCTACATCTTGCTAGCAAGAAGCATCATGATCCTGACATGTTTCAGCAATATCTGAGGGATTTTAATTCTGTATAAACTGTTACAACAATACAGCTGTTGTGCTGTTCAGTTGCTTTTTACATTAATGCTAAAATCATAGAATCATTACCCTCTAGAATACAGAAGTAAATGTTGCAATAATTAATATTCTTAGTTGGAATGGAATGGGGGGTTTAAGTCTAGATAAGCCTGGGATTACAGCAAGAGAATAGAAGTTTTAAATGCCTAATTCCTGCTGAGTTTTCTGTTCTCATGGTTTGATCTCCCTTCCCTAGAACTAGTTTTACACCCAGCAGTAATCCTGTTATGGATGATCACTGCTGTAAAATAAACCACATCCATAGCATTGAGTTTTGAACTGATACTTAAAATATCTAATCCAGGCATAGGATTTGAACATGTATTGTAGCAATTGTGTGCCAAAGTCCTCGACAAACCCTGTCTGCTTGTCCAGGCATTCCAGGTGGATGTGATGGGGTCACATTCTTATCTTGTTGTGTGTTTCCCTGCAGGCTGGTTACTTCAGATGTGGCTTTTTACACTGGAAACCTTCAAGCTCTGAAAGGCCTTAACAACTTAGACCTAAACATGGCTGAAATCTGGGAGCAGAAGAGGTGATAATCCATTGGGAGCAGTCACTTGGCTCTGACAACAGACTGACTCTTCTAAGCAGTGTGACGACGGTGAGGTGAATACTTGAGCCCAGAGCCCAGAAAGGGCAGGATTGAGAGTCGGGGGAGCTTAGACTCAGAGGGAGCTGCAGGGAAAGATCCTTCCAGTGTCCTTCAGCAAGAAACAAGTGATCAGCTGTCTGTGCAATGTTTTTTCATTCTCTCTGGAAACAGACTCAGGTTTCTTTGGACCAAATCCAAAAGAACACATAGCTGTAACACAGCTGTAGTTGTCTAGAATGCTCTGTATATCTTTATATTAAAAAGATGCTTTGCATTTCTTCTAGTGCAATGAAATTCACATGGTGTCCCACCTTATTTAATGATGGTACAATATAAAAATCTCGCAGTTGGAACTCTGTAGAAAAATGTTTTTCTCTATGAAACTATGCTGTTCTAAAATTTATTTTTTTACAGAACTTTATATAAATAAATGTCTTTTGATTGCTCGCATATAGGATTCAGCTTTGTTAGGGAGCAGTCCTGTTCCAGGGGATTTCTCAGGACCTAAAATCTGAAGACAAGATTTTCTAAGCAAGGGCCAGTTCCTCAAAGCTGTTCCTGTGGGGGAGAGGAGTGACCTGACCCCTGTTAGCAGTGACAGGGTGGCAGTGGGGCTCCTGGAGAAACTGGGAGGTGGGAAAAAGGCTGGTGTAAGGATGGCCACCTCCAGCTGCCCAATGCCAGAGGGGAGGGACAGGGACACAAAGAACGGGCAGGAAGAATTTTAAAGTTTTTAGGCTGCTTATAAAAGGCTGCACCATTAAGGAAAGTGCAGCTGAAATCCATCTCTTTTGGAGTTTTTAATCCTACCTTTAACAGACTGGAGGCTGCCAGTACTCAGTACAAGTGCCTGCGTTTCTCACCTCACCCCTCTGTACCTGACCCCAGTCGAGTGCCTAACCCCGAGATGATCATGTCTGATGGAATGGTCTCTGCTGCAGTGTGCGTGTGCCTGTGGTGCCCTCAGCCAGGCATGCTGACCTGGTAGCATTACACGTGTCATTTGTTGTCAGTAAAATAAAGCTCTAAAATCACAGTTGTTTTTAAAGACCAACTTCTTTAATGATACATACCAGTGTTATACTAAGCTTATAAAATAAAGTTGTCTGCATGTAAATACAAGAGGAACATTAAGAAATCAATAGTGATCAGGACAGGGATTTCAGTTCCTGTACAAATTTAGAAACTCAAGAAGATAAATTAACATACATGGCTGTGACAATATGAACATAGGTGTAGTCAACGTGATCCATTTATTGAAAAAAGAGGGCAGATCAAAGATTAAGATATTAACAGGAGATTCAGTCTTAAATGGGATGTGAAAAAGCAAACACCACACGTGGCTACTGAGGCATTTTTCTCAAGTATTGGATTCTTTGGGCAAGTTTGGAACACGGATGATTCCCACTCTCACGATACGGAAATGGAGGTATTGACAGCCTTACCCCAGTACCTCGACGTACAACTGGGATAGGACATCCCACTTGTAGTTTGGGGGGGGTTGAAGAGGGCTACAGGTTGTGAGCACATGAAATACAGGGTTTTAAGAGCCTGTTCAGCAGTAGTGAAACTTTTGGTTTTCAACTGTGCCTTCCTAAAACGTCACAGGAGTTGCCAACCATGTTGTCCCACATGTATTGCTTCACAGCTTTATTTCTGCAGTTACAAGCAATTCAAAACTACTGAATGGTTGAGGGCGAGCCTCTGAAATTCTTATCAAAGAGGATCTGTCCATCTTCCCGCAAGACAAACAGTATTGCACTTCAAGGTTATATTAACTGAGTTACAGAATCTCTTTAAGGACTGAAGCATTACTTACGCACATCCATGGCGCTTATGTGGCTGCTTAAAGATAAGCAAGAGAAATTAATTTTAAATTAATACTGCAGGGTACTGTGAAGATGACAAAGCATAGGCCCTCTGTGTACTTAGACTTCTAATGCTTAAAAGGTTCTTCCACGACGAGGCTGGCTGGGCACAGCAGCCCCAGCCCTGACCATGCCCTCTCCTGGACTCAGTGGTCCAGGATCCGCAGGTTGCCAGATACGATTTTGTTCTCTAGTAGAGCTCCAGCTGGGATGTCAATCCTGTCACCATGGTTTGCAATGATGATGACTGTTCCCTGGGGAGACAGAAAAGAAAACAAGGTTCAGAAACCTGTTACCTGTTGATGTGGAAGGAGGGCATAGGTTGTCTGAAGGAGCAGTCAAGTGTCAGCTGTACCACAGCCAGAGCCTGAATGCTTTTAGTTGTATTGTTTCTGCATACACATTTGGGGGGTCTTTTCCCCCCAGAACAAAGGTTTTAAACAAGCATTACTGGAACCTCTCAAATTACCATGCTAGATCATATTGGCCTACAAGCAGAACTGGTAACTTAGTTGAAGACATGATTGCTCTAAGGGCTCTTGTCTGCTTGCTTTGAAGTGGAAAAATGTTTCCCCCAAGCCGGGGTGTGTCCCAGGAAGGCTCCTATTCCAGCTGAACAGCAAATGTGGGGACAGAGGGACAGCTCAGAGCCCACAGCCTGAGCCTGTGCCAGGTGATGCAGCACCACCTTCCACCCCTGGCAGCTGTCAAACTGCCCTACAGAATTGCAGGTGCTGCCAGGACTGGCAAGATCCTATGGAAGAATTTGAGAGAAACAAACTTGCTCAGCTCCAACATTTACTAATAAATTGAGAACCCCAAAGCGATGCAAAAGGGCCTGAAAAGGGGTGCTAAGGCCAGCCTGGGAAGGGAGTTGGGACTGAGCCAAAGGACAGAGGTGGCAGCAGTGTTTGAACAGAGATGTGACATCTGTGGTGCTTTCAAGGTTCATAAATAAACCTCCTCTCAGCCTGGGCCTGCATGGAGCAGCAGCTCTGGCAGCAATATCCTGCACTCCATCACAAGGATCACTGTCCAGCCATGGCCTCTGCCATCTTTGGGCCAGTTACCCAACTCCCAGGAGAGCTCCTATGGACTCTGTGTACAGGCACTGCCTCAGGATCAATTGCCAAGGAGTAGAGATCAGTCATGTTTATTGCAGCAGCATCCCCACCCCACACTCACCTTTAATGAAACGTTCTTCCCAAATGTAACATCACCTGAAACCGTGAGATGATCCAGCTCCAGCATATCTGGAATACTTTCAAACCTCCGCAGGTAATCTTGAACCTTTTGGAAAGAGAAAATAAAAGAAACAGTATTAAAGCCATCTCTGGATTAAGGCAAGCATGGGAGGAGCCTCTTGAATACCTTTCAGGAACCTTCCCATAGCCTACATCTGCATCAATATAAAAGTTGCTATTTTTTAACTGTGATTTCTTTTAGAAACAAGTGTGAGAACAGTAGGGGGGCTGCCCACCAGGGCTGGGCGAGCTCTGGGGAGCTCACACAGCCAGCTCAGCTGAGGGCTGCAGGAGCACCCAACATGCATGGCAAGTATCTGTATTCTCACAGCCTTCACAAAGAGCAAAAGGGAAGGCCCAGGTGGGCACAGGTAGATAAAGCAAATCTCACTTTTCACTCAGTTATTGCTATGAGCTGTGTCTTTATTCAGAGCTGAACACCAGTGTTCACCTTTGTGAAGGAGCTTCCCAGTTTGACAAGAGGCACTGTTGGGAATTCGCGCTTCTCGCTCATGGTTAGAGACCCCGCGTTAAGGCTGTACAAATTGGACATCACGAGCAAGAGATCCGAGGTGGTCTTCACAGGCAGGAAACGACTACGAGGGACGTTTATCCCCAGAGAGTTCTCAAAACTCTTGATAGCAGCACCAACTGCGGTCTCCAGCTGGATAACGTTCAAGCCTCCATCCAGAGTCTGGAAGAGAAAACTCATGTGAACATGTGGAGCAGGTCCTGGCACTGAGAACTGGAGCCCAACGTCCCCACCCTGGCTCTGTGAGGCAGCAGTGCCTGTTAACCACCCAAAAACCAAAAGTTTGTTTGGCTCACTGTCCTCTAAACCCTTGCCAGCTGATTACCTTTGGGTTAACAATGATCTCCATGTCAATGGCGTTCTTCTCTTGCAGCCTTTTAATTGCAGACAGAGCTATCCACAAATTGTTGGTATTGAATATTTTGAACTTCGACACAGACTTGAATTCATCCACGTGTGCTTTAGGGACCTGAGCTATCTCCACCAGCCTCAGCTTGTTCTCGTACTGCGTCAGCGTGCCACCCTGCAAGGGGCAAGTGAGAGGGTTTAAGTCCTGTTCATGAGAAGCCAGAGAAATCCTCCCCTCAATACAGGCAGATGCACTGGTCTGTTGGCATTTGAAGTTGAACCCCAGAGAAAACACATTTCTTGTTTTCAGTAACCAGCTACCAGGTTACTAATTATAGAGCATGTTTAAAGTACAGTCAAGACTGTCCAACAATCATATTTCAGCACTCCAAAACAGTTAATTCCTTTAGTGAAGGTTGTTAAGAATATTTTTCAAATGCTGCTGTTGTCAAAAATCACCCTCAGCAGTACTTTGTTAGATGATGGAGCAAAAGCTAAATTAAATCTAAGTATTCTTACAGTGCATTGCTGTACTTTTACAGGGCTAAGTCAGAGCTTCCCAAATGAATACAGAGAAAATACAAATCCTCATTCTCACATATGAAAGAAGAGAAGCAGAGCACAGTAGCAGGACAAATTACTGCAGGCTACAAGTATTTGATACATGTCATAAACCTCTGAGAAATGGCACTCCTGGACTTTGTACAAAGCCAGGGGCTAGGACAGGAGCAGGTGGGCAGCTGTGCCACAGAGCTGCACAATGCAGGGTTGGGAAGTGGCCCAGGCAGTTTTCTGTGAGACACAACGGCTGCATCCCAGCCCTCAATGCCCTTTTCAAGCTTCCAGCTTCAAGCTTCTGCCCCCAGTGTATGTGACAGTTTGGAGAAGGTGCAGAGGTTGTGACCTGCACCCTGCACAAATCCCTCATGCTTCTAGGCCAGCCCAGGCTGTCCTCATCTGCTGCTGCCTAGAGCACAGATCAAATCTGTTCCATGAATTACAACTTCGTAAACTTGCTGATTTTGTGCATCTCAAATTAGATCTGAGCTGATGTGTTAAATGGTGCCTAAAATAGCTATGAGGAGACTGGGTGTATGCCTGAATCCATGGATTCAGAGGAGGCTGGAGATGGCCACCAACACACTCAGACTCTCACTCATCTCCCTTTACCTTCACATCCGCCCGGGTTTTGTTTGTGACTTCCATGACAAATTCACAGCGTTTTCCATTGGGTGGGTTCATGAGGTGGTTAAGAATGTAAAGGTCCACAGTGGCACCCAAATTATCTATATTGGACACAAAAATATATTCCTTCCCCTCTGCAATGAGGTTGTCCAGCAGCCCAGAGTTGTAGAAGCTGGCATAGATGTCTCCATGGCCTGGAGGGTACCAGCACTCTGTGTTCTCTCCTGAGTAAGAGACATCCTTGGCTATTGGCAGCAGAGTTTCCTTGTTAATTCTGGGGTACCTGTGAGGACAGTGGGTCTTGTTACATCCTCACCAGCGTCAGACTAGCATAAAATAAAAATATTACAGTTAAGGTGCAGCTCCCTGGGCTTTTGGAGGAGTGCTTTTCCTGGGTATTCTGAACTGAAAGACCCTCCCACATTCTGAGCTGTCACTGAGAAGCTACAGAATGCAATCTACTCAAGGATGTAAAGGCACAGTTCTCAGGCCATGCTGCAAACTAGCTTTCCTCTGACAGGCAGGTCCAAAACACATCAAACACCCCTCCGACCCCAACAGCCACCTGGACTAGAGTTTGTTCTCCATAAGGAACAAACTTGGCTCTCCCTCCAGAGCCCAAGGAGGAATTCAGGAATCAAGGGGCCAGCAGCCAGTACACCACTATTTGTACATTTCTTAGAAACTGGGGCCCACACACCCCCTCTGCCCAATTTTAATACATTGCCCTTGACTCTGCCCAACCCCCTGGTGTTTCAGTCTCAGCACGAGGCCCAAAAGAGACTGAACACAGGTACAGAGGACATCACTGCTACCCCAGCACCTCAAACTCAAATCCACACCATTTGGACAATGGAGAAACAAGCTGTTTTCTTCTACCCCAAGAAGAGAAGTCTTTTGATACCTGCTCTGATTAAAAGTATATATCTTCACACGGCTGTGACTGTATTTCTGCAGGATTTTCTTTGTGTCATCATCTGTGTTGAAGGAATTCATGAGAACCAGAGGAACATCGGTGTTGTAGGATTTGTTTAAATGCTGAGATGGGAAAGAAATGGTAAATTCAGCATGTATTGTTAGCTTTAACTCCTGACACCTGAGATTTTGGGAGAAAGAAATTAGGTGAAACAGACTGGAAATAATGAATGCATGAGAAAAAAAAGAGATGCACTTATGCTACAAAAAGAATAATCAATCAGGTAAAGGAAAATAAATCCTTGTTAGTTGTAAAGATAAAACCCACACCAATTAATGTATCTTTAATTAGTGAATCTTTGTTTTTAAACCTGCATTGAGGTCTAGAATTTGAAACCACAATGCCACAAAATGATCACATTAAGTTTTAGCTACTGTTGATTACAAAAGGCATGTTTTCCATCAAATCATTGCAGTCTGTCAAGGTGACATTTCCACACTGTCTCTGCATAGGAAGCACTTCCACATTTTCTTACCAGACAGAGATGGACAATTGTATCAAGAGCACATAATAAATGAAATGTCACCATGTTAATTATTTGGAAATCTATAGCCTGGAGCTGAAATACATAAGAGCATTTCCATGTGCACAATAAAGGCAAAAAAACCCGTAGATCACAGCAGTTCCACTGAAAACAGAAGGGGCAGGGGGAAAAGAGAAAGACCCTTGAGTGAATTTTAAGCTTTGTGTATCAGCTCACCCTCCTCTATTGGAGCATTTGGGGTCATTACACTTTGGTGGAGTCAGAGACTTCCACAGCGATGCTTTGGAAAAAGGGCTGCATCAGCTGGATGCAAATTTGAGTTTGCCATAGAACCATCTAACACACATGGGAGAGCCACTCCAAACAACATCACACTGAGGCAAAAACTGTTGGCACTCCAGAAACGAGGGAGCAGGCACACCCCACCTCCTACTCTAATAACTGTCTGTCTTCCTTATCCGCTCCAAGAGGAATATTCAGCATTAAAAACATAAGCCAAAATGACCTCTCCCAACACCAGCAGCTGTTATTTTCTTCTGCTCTTCTTTCTTCAGAGGAAAATGCCAACAATCTCTTCCAGTGCAAGAGCTTAAATGCATGAAGGAACTTGGAGCTGCTGTGAAAAGCTTTGTTCTAACACACATTAAAAAATCCCTTTTTTGAAAAGATAAACTTGCAGCTGGAGGAGTCAGAAACAAGCCCAGGAGTTATCCAGGCCAGACAAGCTCTACAGTGTGACTGCTTGTGTTCCTGGGCATGATCCCCCTGTCCAGGCTGCTGTGCACAGCCTGGGTCACACTTGTGCTAACACATGTGAGGGGCACAGAGCTCAGTCGCTGATGGCACCGTCCCTCTTGTGTCTCTTCTCCCAACAGAATTCTCTGCTTCACCCCAGCACCAGACCTCGTCTCCCTCTGCTCTTTCTTTTGGCAAGCCTCCACTTGATCCCTCTTAACAAGCCATGCAGGAGCAGCTCAGTGTGAGCTGCCTCCTCCAAGGCAGGGAGCGCAGCTCATGCAGCATTACCTCGATCTGCTGCACGGTCAGGTCCAGGAAGGTGTTCTCGTTCCGCACCCCGATGAGGCTCTTGGGGCCTTTGCAGCCCATGCTTGTGCCCAAGCCACCATTGAGCTTCACCACCACCAGCTTGTTCAACACAGAAGCAATGTTATCAGGCAGGCCTCTGGCCTTGATCTTCTCATAGGGCTGGATCTGGCAAAACAAACAAACAAACAAACAAACAAACAAACCCAAACCCAGCAGTCAGATATTTGGAAAGAAATAGCTTTCTCTAAAAACTTTCAAAACGTACAATGGTGATAAAACCTACATTTATTCACATGCCTCATGACACTAAAGAACATCTGCAAAGTGAGTCTACAATAACTGTTTTGTTATGATACAAATAACCTGGTTTGTTACTATAATAACCTCTTTTCTCAAGAGTTTCTAAAGACTTTGTGACACCAGGCACCATTAGCTTCATTCAGATGAGAAGTCAGGCCAGTTACACCACTTGTCACAACCCTGCTCCTGCCCTGCAGAAGGGCAGGGGGTTTCCTTGGGGACCATCTAACTCACTGCTCCATAGGATGGCCCCTCTCCCCCTCCAGTCAGACCACAATTTAAGAACCAGGCTTTACACGCAAGGCATATAACTTTCCTTCCTGAGCAGTTAAACTCACAGATTTTTTTTTTTTTTTGCCCTCTGAGGTTGTCAAAGGCAACATTCTTGGGAAAATGTTGGTTCTTTAACTCCGTCTACACTGATTCTTATTCCAGCCACTACTCTGATACAATTCATTTCTCCTGACAGCACAATACAGAGTGGAAGAGAGTTCCTAGTTCTTATTCTGCTTATTTCAGAATGTGTTCATCCAGCTCATAACAGACCTTACAGGAAGTCTTCTACCTCATTGACAGCTGTTTCCTACAGGTTTAAGAACAGACTCTGGGCTACATTTGGGGCTTGTGATGGAGAGCAGAATCAGGCTCATAATGACAGTGTGCCTCACATTAGGTACTGCTGCCCCCTTACTAAAAGCACCTAAGTCAAAGAAATAATGGTAACAATGCCACAGTAAGAGTCATGCCAAAACTGTTAGACCAGAGTCAATACAATTATCTTCTAGCCTGCCCTTCTAGAGATTTTCTTTTGAAGAAAAGCCCTGGTGTTCCAGTGCTGTAGCATTCTAGCTGCTAGAACATTATTTTAATTCTGATAAGGGGTGTGTAAGATCCACAGCTGGTTTCCAAAACCAAATACATTCAGAGTAGTTTTCAAAGCTGTGTTTGCTTTGGGCAAGGGCTGGGGTTCAAATGGAAATTCACACTGCCCTGGAACAAGAGTCATGTTTCTCACTGGGATACGCGGGGGTAGAGAGGACGCCTTGCGCAATTCCAGCATTCCGGGACACCACGGGCAGCAGATCAGGGCAGATCCCTCACAGGAGGGAAATTCTGCCCATGGCATCTGGAAAGCCTATAGGATGCATTGCAAGAGGAGATAACTCCACGTGGAGGTCTCATGGCTGGGACAGAAACAGCACCACAGTCATTGTCAAGAACTTTTCAGGAACAGAAGTGCACAAAAAGTGGACTCTTGCTGTGCTTTGTCAACAACAGAGATTATGTTCAGGCTGAAACACCCTGAAAAACAACTGCTCTTCTCATTAACAAGGAGATGATAAATCCTGGGTTTAATGGCTTGGAGGTGCATCAGGAAGCTCAATGAACACGCTGCTGCCAGCAGGACACACAGAGATGTACGCTCAGATTTACTGCTTCCCATCCCCTCCAAGGTCAGGAACACCCTGCATTAGACTTGTACATGGATTAAAAACATCTCATCTCGAGCTTTAGCTGGGTGGATGTGAGTCACATCCATGATGTTCTGACACTGTCTGAACATCCAAAAAAATTCTCAACTTTCAAGTCTCACTATGTTCTTCTTGCATCACTCACAAAAAGCAGGAAGTCTGACACTCAGTTCAGGGCCAGACTGCCTCAAAAATCATTTGCTTTTGCTAAGTGCCAACTACCTTTTGATGCTTTCACTGTCATGCCTGAAACCAGCTTTTGCAGAACGTTCAGAGTAGAATTCCTGAAGAAGGTAACAGTTCCATCAGGGACTCAGTTCACTGGATATTGCAGCAGTTACAACACAAAATTTATGACTCAGCCTCACTAAATGTTTCAGTTTCTTCTGGCACAGGCATTGGAAACATCAACTTGGCAATAAAGCCCTGGATCTTGAAGGGTCTTTAATTCAGAGAATAACAAATGTCAAAAAGTCAAGTTCCAGCAGGAACGTTGCAGCACCAGGACTGCTGGATGCCAGAGCTATCAATCCAGCAGTTCCAGCCATGTGCAGGCACTAATGTGCACAAATACCTCATCACCTACAAGCCTATACACAACTGGAGAAGTGCTCTACAGAAATAAAAATCAATTCTTGCTCTAAGGGTGCTTGGAACTGTGTGCTTGACAAGTAAGTGCTGATGGGGAAATCCTTCAGGAAAAGCCAGAGGCAGCAATGCCATGCCTTCCAGATGCATGACTGCAGTGTCACTCGCTTGAGACACATCTGGCAGCCCTGGTTTGGGACTGTCTAAGATGACACACGCAGCTTCTTTTGTTTTTCAGCCAATGTCACAGAAGTGATTTCTTAGAACATCCTGGATGAGGCAATGTTGGGAGTTTGACTAACAGATTCCAGCAGCCTACTCCTACTGCAAGGAGACTTGCAAGAGTTTGTCAGAGACAGACAAAATGAGCATCAGGGCTGTCATCGTGGGCAGGCCAGAAAGGAGGACGCCCCTATTAGTTAGTGTGTACTTACAGTTTGAGGAAACATTTACTCAGCACCAAGGGACAGTCCTAGAAATAGCACCACATTAAGAGGTCTCTGCCCTCATGAGACCCCACCTGCAGTGCTGCACCCAGAGATGGAGTCCTCAGCACAGGAAATCTGTGGACCTGTTACAGCAGTGCAGAGGAGAGCCACAAAGGTGATCAGAGAGAGAGGACAGCCCTCCTGTGAGGTCAGGGTGGGGAGAGCTGGGGGTGGTCAGCCTGGAGAAGAGGAGGCTTTGGGAGGCCTCACAGCAGCCTTCCAGCACCTAGATGGGGCTTACAAAAGAAGAGAGACTCCTTACACAGGCTGATATGGACAGGAGAAGGGGAATAGTTTCCAACTACAAGAGGTGAGCTTTATATCAGATCTTAGGAAGAAGTTCTTTACTCTGAGGGTGGTAAAGCAGAGGAACAGGTCAGCCAGAGAAGCTGTGGCAGCCCCATCCCTGGAGGTGTTCAAGGCCAAGTTCAATCAGGCTTGGAGCAGTCTGGTCTAGTGGAAGATGTCCCTGTGTAGGGTAGGGGGGTGGAACAAGACAATTTTTAAGATCCCTTCCAAACCATTCCATGATTCTATGAACCCTTAAAACTTGTTTCCAAAGTTCAAGATTAAGAAGATATTTAGCTTTTGAGTAAGGGCACAACATTCATTCTTTTCCTTCATGATATAGCTCACTGAGGTGACAACCTGAGCTGCAGACAAGAATCCAACCTCTAGGGAAGAAAAAAAACAAAGGCTCTAATAGACAAGCTCCTTTCACACTCACATTGCTTCAGATGCTCTCTTTACATCCCAGATGAGGTTCTGCATTGCTGTTCTGAGGTTAACTTGATCACTGCAGTTCTCTCAGAGGCCTCCCAGCAGGACTTTGCTATTGCTTCCAACTCAAACAAACAGATGGCTGTAATCTACATCGAGGGGATTAAGTTACACTTGCCATGTCCACATTCTTTACCTCCTCTCCCTGTTAACTGGCACTCTCAGTGAACTTTCTTCTCTGGAGACTGTAACAGTAATGGGTGCTAACTATGCGAGCTATCACTGTAAGCCTTTGGACATATGAAAGCAAAGCATCTGGAAGGAAAAAACAAGTCAGAGGTTTACCAATATAGTGTGAAATGGGTTCAATCTTCTGTTACTGTCATCAGTATAAGCTGTTACACTGAGAACACGGAGGTCAGGGATGAAATCTCCCATTGCAGAGAAAAATAGGAATACTACAAAGCAATAATTTCTGTTTCAATTTACTGACAGGAGACTTTACTTGTCTTCAGAAAGAAGCAGAAGCTACATCCAGAGAACAAATACAACAGATAACACACTAGATGGCCTATAGAAATCTCATCAGAAATTCTGCTTCTGCACAGCACTCACAGTACTGTCCCTTGGCATTGGGCAAAAGCCTGAAACACTCTTCCCCACCTAAAGGACAAAGCCCATATATCCAATAAACTATTCATGTGTGGCAGCAGCTCTCTGGCCACAGAGAGCAGGCACAGACTTCTCCAGGCATTATCCTGGGGAGGGCTGTGAGAAGATCAGAGAAAAGCATGAGAAACAATTCTTATCTCCACTGGTTGCACCTGTTGTTGTGCACATGTAGAATATGTTATGGAGATTGTTTACCAAAGAGGGGTTTCTTAATTGTACACTGGATGGTGTTTGGGGAGATTGACCAATTAGGTCAAAGCTGTATGGGACTGTCTGTAAGGGTTAGGAGCTTCTTACTAAGTACAGTATAGTATAAGATAGCACAATGAAGCAATTGATCAGCCTTCTGCAATCCTGGAGTCAATGCTAATTATTACCTCTTCGTGGAATCACACAACATTCATGAACTTTTTTAAGCTGCTAAATAAATAAAAAAGCAACAAATCCACACATTGGCAGATTATTTGTGTGCCTGTTTACAGATACACATGTATGTCTGTGTGTTTATACACACAGAGGCACATAGATACCTCAACATATGCCTTTTGCTCTACTAGGGATCAGCTGAAGATTAGACTTGCCAGAATTCCCAGCAGCAAAGCAATTCTCCAAAACAATCACAGGCAAATAAATTCACACTGCAAAGAATTTGGTGCTTTCTAGGCCATGATCCTAGCAGTGTGAAATTGTCCAAGCAGCCAAGCATCCCACCACCTCATAAAACAAGGTCATCCCTACAGGCAATTATAAATCACTTGCAATTATAGAGGACTTGCAAGATTACCAGCAAACATTTCTATACACCAACCCCTGTGCTGTTGTAACAAGAGCAGGAGGAGAATATGCTCTGAGGTTTTATAGCTGGGAAAAGAAAACTCAATTGGAACTGAGGCACTCAAACTAAATATGTGTTCACAGATGGATACCTGTCCCAAAGAACTCATTGCTGCAGCCCTTCAAAAGTTATCCCTCTTTAGCCCTTCTAAAAGCTCATATTGTTCATACCCATACTAGCTAGACCAGTAATTCTGAAATTCTGGTCTTTAGGAAATCAACTTTTATTTAATAATTCCATATTTCATACTCCTCAGTAAAGAACAATTTGGGAGAAGGTCCCTTGGAAAGTGTCTTATGAGGAACCTTTTTCATTTTCCATAGTACATCCATGATATGACTTTAAAAAGGAGGGAGTGGATACAGCAGGGAGAGATAGAAATCTTATGGTCAGCAAAAAGGAGAAAAGAAAAAAATAAAGAAATTTATCTTTGCTCTCAGTTTCATAAGCACTCAAACCCACGTCCTGTCAGATCAGGAAGTCCAAGTATCCCTAAAGAAGGGGGTATTTACTATGAAGTGAAGACGGCAGGGAAGGAAGTTTGTTAGCAGATATTCTGTCCCAGCTCTCTTCTTTGGCACTTATCAACAAGCATGATTACTTGATTTAGAGTTCATGCTAGGAAGCAAAGTTTCACTTCCCATCATGCATGCATCTCATCAGACCAGAAGTCACCTGATTTTGCAGGTCACCGATTCTGCAGAATTCTTACCTTTCTCTCTCTCATCAAAGGTACTACATAGCACAGGGACACATTTGAAAATGAGCAGTACAGGCCATAAGGAAATAAGAGAGATACTCTTTCTAATTCTGCCCTTCTCCACTCAGCCCTCTGTGACCTTAAGTTAGTTCTTTCTCAGCAGCTTGCCATGCTTGGGAATACCCCATGCCTGGGTATATGCCCCCAGTCTATTTCACAGAGCCTCACCACAACCTCCAGTTTGACATCTGCTCCAGATGTCCTACCTGGGTACTTTCAGACCTTTATAAAACTTGTATGTTTTTCCACTGAAGGTGTGCAAAACTTGAAAAATAGACAGCAGCTCTTCCTCTCCACAAAGCAACCATTCACTTGCATCAAACTTCTGTAATTTAATCCCTTCTCTTGGCACAGGGAACAGCTTATTCCTTTGATTGTCCTAACTACCTTCTTACATATTTAAAAGACCTATCACTCCCCCAGAGTCTCAGCCCTCCTACACTGAAAGAAATCCCCTTTTCTTCAGCCTTCCTTGTAAGTCATCTTATCTAGAACTCCAATTTCCCACCCTGGCCTCTTCATTAAGGGCAGACTTCTCTCTCCAAAGCAACACTTCATTCACTATTATAGTACAGAAAAGAGAGACATCACATGTTTTTGAAGTTAAAAGAAAACACTCAACCTTGGAAAAACCCTAGACTTGCTCTAAAACAGCATCATTCTTCAACGCTTTACAGAGCAGCCCTGCATCTGTTCTGGAAGTGACTGGACAGCCTGCCTTTCACGGGGAACAGAGCCTCGATTGAGGCACACAGAGAGCCTCAGAGAAACCACAGGCCTGGGAGCACACAGAGCTCCTGCAATATGCCAAGATCACTAGGCTGGGAAAAGCAAGAATTCATAGCACAACTACACCATTCGTTACACAAGAGTCAAAGGACAGCCTAAGGCCACTGATGAATCAGTAAAATGAGGTTAGGTTTAATAGGAAGTATTTATTTCAGTACTAAACAGTGCTGAAAAAATACATAGTGCTTCTTCAGCAGCAGCTCAAATTACAGGTTATAAGTTACAACAACATAGACAACATTAGAAAATCAGGCTCCAAAACCCCCTACAGTCGACTCCTTGTTCCAGATCCCTCACTTCTGCTGAGCTGCTGCAGGTTACAGAAGTTGCTAAATGAGCTCTATTACCCAGCCCACTTGCCATATGTCCCTTTCAAATTATTAAACATAAAGGATTGCTGGAAACAGTCTCATCTGAGATGTGCAACCCTCTTCTACGGGCAGGAGGGAAATGGGAACAACAAAGGTCCTCCCTACTTCCCCTCCAACACAGGTTTCCTCCAGAGAAGGCACCAAATGGTGAGGTGGCATCTGTCCCATTTTGTTCCCCTGCTCCCAGAGCAGCTAACAAAATAATACCAAAGAACTTGACACATATGGTAAGCAGAACCTGATGTTCAGGAAGACATACAACATATGTCAACAAATAATTATTTCTCAGTTAGAACCCAAAGTGTTGTCCTACATGGTTTTATAGAACCACAGCAGACAGACCCATTCAATGGTGAGTACATCATTTGCCTTAAGTAGCAATTATCAGTTTTATTTTCCTTACACACTGTCACTTAATCACAACTTACAGAATCTTCTGGAGGTCTCTGAATCTTCCCCCAGTCCACAGATGGTCCCTTTTCTTGTAGAAATCTATGAAATAGCTTCTTAAATCCTTCCAGGTCCTTTTTAGTGTGCTACAGAGAAGAAAGGCATTAGTTAATGCTGGCATTCAATGCACACCTACTCAATCACAGAAGCATTTCTACAAATTGATGTACAGTCTATTCACGAGAGTAATTTCACTAGCACTCAAGTAGACATGCTAAACTTTAGGTAAAATTCCAGAAGTTACCAAAAGCTCATTTTCACTAAAACTCAGAGTACAAAACCATCTTGGATGCACAAGTCTTTTGTCATTACAATTTGGCCCAACATTTAAGATAACAGCTTTACCCTCCCTTTCTGTAATCCACTGAAGATTACACAGAACCTTTAATAACTAAAGATGATTAAACACTTAATAACTCCGTCACCCAGTCTAGAGGGAACCGAAAGTCTCCTACTGACATTGTATCCTGGCTACTCTTCCACACAGGATCAGAGCACATCCTAAAAATAAGGACCTGGAAATCTGTGATTTATCTCCTTTCTGATATTTGCCTCAATGCCCTACATACCATTTCTCATGCTCTGAGTAGCATCCACTCCGTGCTCCTTACCTCTATCTCATTTGAGTGTGCGGTCGCAAGGATCTTATCAAGTTCTACTTTCATTGAATACTCCAGCTCCTGCCGAATGACTTCCTGAAACTGTGAGGAGCCAGCTTGAGACATTGCTTGGCTGAAATCTTGAATAAAAATAAAAGAAAATTATTAAAAAAAACCAACCCCTAACTTATTTAGACTACAAACAGCCTTCAATTTTCTTTAAAAAGACTGATAAAATCATAAAATCCAGTCTTGTTTTATCACTGTGCTAGCATTCCAGGAATCTAAAGTTTTTGTTCCTAGTTACTTAGGGAACAGTTCTTAAACTGGGCCAAAGAATAATGACCATTCTTTCAAAACTCAAAAGTACCCCAAAGGACCAATGGCCCATCTCAAGAAGTATCCAAAAATCTGCAGCCTGCACTTTTTTACTAGAGAAGTCACATTCTACCACATCAACACACTTTAGCAAGTAAAAGTGTGAAAAATAAGAATTGTCTTACTGAAAAGTTATGTAGACTATTGTGATTGAAGGTATCCCTCTGCTCCACGTGCAAATATAAACATAAGCTTTAATTATTTACACAGTGCACTTTCACAGGATCTTCTGTTTGTTCCAGTAAACATTCCCTTACTTTGTCATGAGTATTTTCACACTACAGCATGCATTTCAGTTACTAAGCAACCTAGAAAATTGGGCTGTCTATCACTTCAGCATTTGTTTTGTTTTTGAGAGTGATAAACTCCACAAACGTGAAAAAGAGTAAATACACAAATATTCTATAAAGTCCACCCTGCAGAAAGAACCGGGAGAGAACACAACTTTATTTTCCAGCAGAAAGCATTGGAAGTGAGTGTATTCTCAAAAGACATTCTGAGTATGTTCTCTAAAGATTTCAGTTAATTTAATTTCTGCCAAATCCCTTGAGTGATCACTTCCCTGTAACACAGAGAGTGATGCATTGCCAAATATAGCTGGATTTTAGAAACACTCTGAATACTAGTGCAAAAAAGGGACAGGAGGGAACTTCACAAATGAACAGAGCAACACTGACAGAAAACATTGTTAGAAGAGGAACCTGCATTTAAAGTCTACTTATTGAGAACATGCATTAAAAGACTCTTCTATTGAGAATGCCTAAGAAAGCCAAAAATGGTTCATTTTAATGCAATTTTGATTTTATTTTATTTTTCTAAGCAAAGTATTCCACAGCCTCAGCCTCAGTGACAGTATCTAATCCTTGCTTTGAAGCCCACAGAAGCCATTTTCCTGACTGCACTGTTTTGCAGGTAGGGGAGGGAGAGAAAAAAAAAAAAAGACAGACAAGTGCTGCAGTGCACATAGTATGTGTGATGCAACACGGGAAAACACCAGCTCAAGATGAACAGTACATTGAACAGGTCCTTTTTTAAATCAAATGCTTCATTTAGTAGTAAAAGCAGGTAAGAGTTGAAGGCCTGTTAGGCATATCTTTCCGGGTCAAATGCATGAAAACACAGGCAGCTCTCCAGCAGGAAGCACTTTTTCCTACAGAAAAACAAGGAGGTCTGTACCAGCTTCATGCTTAACACTAAACTGCTACAAGTACTGCCTTCATTCCCTCCCTTTGGGGTGATGCACACGGAAACAACTGCCAGGAGAAGCTTTCACATGTTTCCAATCCTCCCCGCAACATGTTCCAATACACCACTTCTGCTACAACAACGACAACAACAGTGGCCATGTCTCGTTCCTGGCCGGCCTGTAAAACATCTGAACCTCCCAGTGTGATGCAACACATCTCGTAAGGAACTCTGCCAATCCCAGGTCTCAGCAGAGACCTTCAGTCGTGCTGTGGAGCACACCGGGGCTGAGGCACAGCAGCCTCCCTGGGCTGCCATGGAAGTAGGAAAAGCTTGTTCTGCTCACATTAGCCAAAAGACTCGTGTCTACCAGAAAAAAGCACTTAGAGACTAAGCAACATCACAAACAAATAGAGATAAAAAGACATAAAAGTAAATATATGTCAATGTCCTGGTTTAAGGGTCTTTTTTTTTTCCCCCGGAATATTGTAAGTTCTTCACAAACTGAACGAGTAAACGCTAAACATGTTTGATCACCAACACCCTCGCAGGAAAGCAAAGCAGACCTGTTGCTTTTTCCAATAGCAGGCATCAGGCACGCTGAGCAGCAGCTGGATGGGACAGCTCTTACTGAACCCCAGCCTGCCAAAGCTGCCACTGCCATACCCTTCATCAGCAGTGAGGGATATTTAGGCTTTGCATTTAACATTTATCAACTAGTGCGACCCCTCAGCCTCATCCAGACCCAGTGTGTCGGGACACAGCTGCTCAGGCAGAGCATTGCTAGCGCTCTTAGTCCAATTATTATTATTACAGGGAAAAAGAGAGGAAGGATATGGCTGGAGTCCATAAAAACATGTGCCTGCCTGGTGCAAGAAAAGTATCTATTCTGCACAGGTAAGAATGTGAATACTGTAACTAACAGCCGAGAAAAACAGCAAGCAACAGCTCTTCGACTCTTAACATGCCACTGTGAGGCAGAGGCTTTGAGCATTTGTCTTGGAAATGACTTGGAAAGGACTTGGGCTGCACTCTGTAAAGGCTCCCCAGAGAAGTATTGGGGCATGATATGAGTGAGCATGGCTCTCATTGCTCCTGCTGCCCCTCAGAGCTTCTGGGAAGGAGCTGGTATTCACACATCCCAGCCTACAGCTGGCAGAAAGACAACTGCAACCCTTTAACACAAACTACAGCTGAATTTCACAGCCTGGGTGAAGACTGATTTCCCTTCCCAGCAGCAACAAGGAAGTTGAAAGGCCAGTGCAACTGCATATCTGAAAGCAGTCCTTCCCTGCAGGTAACTAAAATTTCCTAAGGCCATAATGAAAAGTAGTTACTGTGCCTCTAATAATCAGATGGAGGCTGGGGTGCTGGATAATCACAGAGATTTCCAAGGATACATGTGGCTGTAAAATCCCAAATAATGTTAAAAAGAAATGCCTCTTCCAAACTATTTCGCAATCAATGCCTCATATTTCAGCTTAAGCTCACTTTTATGAAACCAGTGTTCTTGAACACTCATCAGATGTAAGAAAAGGGTGGGATAAGGTGGTGGAAGACTCTTGGGGGACCTGCCTACACAGGAAATGAGCACAGACCAGAAGAGCATGACTAAATAGCTGAGACTTCAGAGAACACTGGGCTTTGCAAAAACAACCACACAGGATATCTCATGTTAATGCCTTTGGTAGAAAGTGTTTCCCCAAGCAGCAGAGACAGGACAGCACTTCAGTCAAGTTCATGGTAGTGTTTGATGCGTGGAGAATTTCACTCCAACCCTCCTGCCCCCACGCACTGTTATTTCTAGCAGGCTTTTGTGCTCTGCTCTCTGGCCCCTGTCCTCACAACACGAGCTACAGCACACAGAAGAGTATTGGCAGGTTTATGATGCCTAATTTTATAACTGACGTGTGAAAAAACAAATCATGGTCTATCAGAGCAAGCTAATAGAAATGAGGACTTTGTACACTACCAGAAACAATACAAGGGGCAGATCTCCTCAGGAAAACTGCACAAGAACAGAACAGTGGTCACCTCTTACTGAGGAGCTTGCACATATTTCCTTTCTGCTGTCCTTCCTCTTATTCCACATTAAAGGCAGAGAAAAATGTTAAGATTGATTAATTTTGTTCATTAATCCACGCAGAAGAGAACTTCACTGCCTTGGTACTGCAAGGAGGCAGCACAGGAGGGAGTTGTGGGACAAGTCAAGCAAGAACTTCTCTCATGAAAAACTAGTGAATCTCTTGGGCTGAGGGTTATGAATTGTGATTACTTTTACAATCCAAGTAAGAATACAGAAAGACCTACAGAAGAAAATTATTTAGGTCTCCATGGAGCCAGAGTAATGCATAAAAACCAAGAAGGGTGGCCAGTAAGTTACAACACTCAGCTAAACTTTAAATGCTCTACCCTTGAACTCTGTGCTCAGGGTACAGAGTGAATGCCTTAACTTCCAATGATTCCGCTCAAAGTTCAAGGCAATTTTTATCTCTGGCAGGGATAAAAGTCTGTCTCTTTAAATACCCACACTATAACATGCAATGCTAACAAACACTACTTTGAATTTTAGAACTGAACATACCCACTCAGCCTCTACAAACATTTTCCTACTACCAGAGGCAAATTTGCCAACACATGCTGGATGGAAGCATACGTGAAGTGAAACCTTTATGCCCTGACTCTTCTTGACAGATGAGCACATTAGCCTGAGCTAACTCAGAAATTTGCAACCTAGGAAGCTGCTCCTGCCAGCTGCACACACCAAGAATTTAGGTGTTATAGTCAAACACAGCTGAATTTCCCAGTTTAGCAGATGATCCTCATGCTAAAAATATAATTTGACATGACAACATGCTTTAGTACTATTGACCTGAGAAAAGAGTATCTAAACAGTGGATGGTTTGGGGGTTTTTTTAAGGCTTTCAGGATTGTCAAATCTCTGATAATATTTTAAAAACCAATTACAATCATTACATAGGTTTCTACAGCTTTCTGTTTCAGAAATAACAGCACTTCTCTGCAAGATGGCTACCTTCAGCAGTAGTCTGAGATAAGCCAATTCTATTTTAAAAGAACAATTAGCAATATATTTTCCTAATCAACTTCACAAGGGCTTATCTTGATAACTTTCAGAGTGGCCGGTTGAGCAACGTGCTGGCAACACTTTCCTCCTCCAGCTGCCTGCTTTCTGCCCAGGTGTCACAGGGCATTTGTAGACAGGTGATGCCTCCACACAGCCAGCATTGTCCAGCCCTGGACATCCACTCTGTGATGGACACTGATTTCCCAGAGCCTGCCAAGGCCCTCAGTTGCCTGCAACACCCAAGTCTGTACAGCAAACGACCTACTCGTGTTCCTTCTGCAGGCAGCATTCCATTTGTTGATAGGCCTGCGTGGATTTATATTAAGGAACCCTATAGGCACGTATTACATTACAAAAAAAACCAGCACACCCGCACCACGAGGAGTATAGGAAAACAGGGAAAGAAAACTGCAACGGCAATGCACCAAAGTAATTTTTCTTCCCAAAATGACCTCTTGCGGGCTGGTTCCCTGTTTAACAGGGAATCCGAAACTCAGACCACGTACACACAAACACTCACACATGCGGAGAGGAGTAAAGGAGAGCTCCGGAGCCTACCGGGGCCAAAAAACGCCAAAAACACACTCAAGCCTCAGGGGAAAGG
Source organism: Geospiza fortis (assembly GCF_000277835.1). NCBI lineage: Eukaryota > Metazoa > Chordata > Aves > Passeriformes > Thraupidae > Geospiza > Geospiza fortis. The sequence continues at coordinate 469,084 of NW_005054396.1, read as the reverse complement.
AAAAAAAAAAAGGAAATGCACCAAAGTAATTTTTCTTCCCAAAATGACCTCTTGCGGGCTGGTTCCCTGTTTAACAGGGAATCCGAAACTCAGACCACGTACACACAAACACTCACACATGCGGAGAGGAGTAAAGGAGAGCTCCGGAGCCTACCGGGGCCAAAAAACGCCAAAAACACACTCAAGCCTCAGGGGAAAGGAAAAAAAAAAAGGAAACGAAAGAAAAAAAAAAGAGAAAAAAAAGCGAAAACGTTCAACCTCGGCATGCATCCTCCTCCCACAACTTTACCAGACGGCTCAGCGGACAGGGGAGATTTGTGCTGGC
>NW_005054396.1:448535-467589 GCF_000277835.1 Geospiza fortis | reverse complement strand
CGCTGTCCGCCTGGGGAAGGACGCGGCCTCGAGCTGCGCCGCAGGAGGTTTAAGCTGGCCAGCAAGAGGAGTTTCTTCACGGACAGGCAAAGTGGTTTGGCATTGGAATGGGCTGCCCGGGGAGGCGGTGGAGTCACCGTCCCTGGAGGTGGCACTCTGACTGACCCGGTGCGCGGTCGTAGGTTGAACTCGGTGATCCCAGAGGTCTTTCCCAACCTGACTGATTCTGTGATTCTGTTAAGTATCCCTGATTTGTGGAGTGTGCGTGAGTTAAAGCATCTCCACCCATGGCTCTCCACCCGGGTTCATGGCCACATCTGGGTCTGGGGAGGTGCCGGGGCCCTGGGAAGCACGCAGGTGCCAGAGGCCAAGCCTCAGCTAGCCTGTGGTTTCTCTCTTTGTCAGCTATTTCCCCTATTTTTTTCCTGCGCACACTTCCCAGCAGTGCTGGGGCTTCCCTGTGCACTGTGGTGACGCCAGTTATGGTAGAAACCCCAGTGACCCTGCCTGCCATAAATACCCCCCTGCCCCCTGCAGGTAAATCACCACCCTGGTTTTTATTTTCTCTTTGTTTTTAAATCAGCTCTATATGGCCTTGCAATACATGCTTGTATATAAATCGCATGTAATGCATCACTGAATCCTTACACCCACACAGAGTCAAACTGCAGGCCAGTGCCCTGTTGCCCTGAGGAGAAGGCTGTGGGAATTGGCAGGGTGCTGCTGAATTCCAGCCTCAAGAGATGGATGGGTGCAGCCTTGCCTGGGATGGGCAGGGCGGTCTTCATCCCTCCTGGCTGAAGCTCCCTGTAACTTCTCTGGGATAAACCAGGTAACCACCAGGATGAGCCAGTCCATTTGGGGGTAGGATGGCTCACCTCTGCATCTGCCTGTTCTTTGGCTTTTAAGAAAACCAAAAATGCAAAGACCCTGTGAATTTTGCATCCCAATCCACTGGACCTGGGAGAATCCCTTTTTATTTTGTTCCACCAGACAGTACAGGGCTCACTGCATGCTGCCTTCTTGACATCAGGGAAGATGCTCCTCTTTATGCTCTGGATCCACCAGGAAGAAAGTCCTGGATTCACTCCAGAACTTCAGCAAAATCCTGATCCTTTTCTCTAAACATTGATGGGAGTTATCTTAAATGCAAGATCAGCCCCACTCCTGTCCTTCCATTGTTAATTAAAATGCTTTGATTTAAACCTGCTGCTCTCTTCCTACAGCTCAGTTCTGCTATGATGCCACATCCAACACCTTCAAGCCAAACACAACCTAGGTAATCTCTAGATAGGACTGGGCCAACTTTTGTACAGCTGTCCTTTGAAAGGATAATTACAGGCATGACTTTCAGGGTAATAAGCAGAGATAACTTTTTATCTGCCAGCAATAAAACTAATTCCAGTAACCTGTCTCACTGCAGTGGAACCAGGGGGAAACACTCCCTCCTTCACTGCATTTTATGGAAGGAAGGGAACAGTTAAGACTGAACACTGGTGGTGTCAGTCAGTGTCACTGAGGAGGTAACCAGAACCAATCTGTCCAAAACCAACAAAGTTTGGTGAAGCTCTTGAGCTGGATTAAACTCAGGAGGGGTTTATCTCACAGCACACAGGCAAGCTGCTTGTGCAGCTCCTGGTGCTCCTGCTCCTGCAACACCAGCCAGGGATGCGCAGGGAGCAGTGTCCTGGCAGCCCATCCACCTGCACCAACATCTCGGGTTAAGAGGACACAGGAACACCAAAGAGAGGTCTAAATGCCCCAAACGACAAAGAACCTTTTGCTCCCCCGGCGCCTGATGTCACCAGCTCAGCCAGGGGGTTCAGCATCTTCCAGGAACCCGGGGCTGCATCACAAAGGAACAGAGGGACAGAGGCACCGAACCCAAAGCACTGCCTGGTTTTATGTCTCATAAATAAACTGCCTCGTAAATATGCCTCGTAAATAAAATAAATACAGAAGTAGTGATTTCTTTTGGTCTCATCCACTGAGAAGTTTACGCCAGTGCAGGACGCTGCCAAAAGTACTGGTCTTGGCCCCCGCCTTACTCCAGCCCTTCTCCCCATCCCAGTTTTGGCTCAGCACTGGCAATTTTTGGCTGGGAGAGTTGGCTTTTGGATGCAGGTGGGTGGTGACAAGGGGAGGTGGAAAAGCCCTTCTGAAGACCCAGCATCACCCTTTCATCTCACTCATTTATTTCTTCCTTAGCTCTCCTTACTACGTTCCCACTGAGGACATTTATTTTCCCTCTGTCCTTTGTTTTTCAGCCACTTCATTTATTGCCAATGAACTGACTTGTTTGAGCTGAGAAGGGTCAACAGATAAAAGAAATCTTCATGTTTGTGGGGGAAAGACAGGGCAAATGCCAAGGAAATATGGCTGGGAGACAGCTGGAAAGTCAAGGTGTGAACATTTTAATTTAGTGACTAGGGAAGAATAGAAAAATCTTTGTTGTTGTTGTTGTTGTCCAAAAAATATAAATGGTAACACAGCTGCTTTATGGCCATTTCTTTCTAAATTATGTATATTTAATAATAATATATCCTATAAATAGAGATGTATGTATAATATACATATGATATCAATACATAATACAAAATCTACAAGATATAATATTGCAACATGTATATATGCAATAATAAATATATATGTAGTGATATGCATATATGTAGTAATATGTATATATGATTTCTATATCTTATGTGTATTATACATATATGGTATATTTTCCTGTATTATATAAATATATATTTACTACTTTATCTACAATATAAATTCAGGAATTTATATTATATACATATAATTCCAGGTGCATCCAGGCATCCAGCAGAGTAGACATGATACACACACAGATCCCCAAGGATGTGTGTGTGTATATAATATAAGTATTTATTACTTAAAGATTTATATATATTTTATCTATATACATTTATATTACATATGCATGTATTATATATATATGTATGTATTTACACAGTCTATAAAACCTGTATAATATATACAGTTATATGTTGTAATTTTTCTTTTCATTTTTTCTTTTTTAAATGTGAATTTTGGCGGAAAAGGACAGTGAGTGACTGGCAGCAGAGCAGTAAAAGGCCACCCCTGGGCCCCTTGGGTGGGGCACAGCTGCACCTGAGCTCTTCCGGCTCCTGTTTGTCCAGCGAGTGCAGCTGCTGCCCGACACATTCCCGGCTGCTCCGGAGCTCTGTTTCCTGACCAATACCCATTTGCAGTATTTCCCAAGCAAGCGAGGCTCATCACCATCGCTCCCACTCCCTCTTCCCCTTCCAGTTATCCCCGCGGGCTGGGGAGCAGCCGAGTTCAAACAATCCGTGCTCGGGCATCGGGGCCGGGCAGGACGTGAAGCATTCACGAGTTTAATAGCACCAAACAGATAAAAGGTTTCAAAGCGCATAATTAAAAAATATCCCTGTGGCAGCGGTCTGTGACACTCCAAGGCTTCAGCATGAGGTGCAGAAACCCGTGACTGCCTTCTGAAATCCTTCCCAATTGTTTAAAAAATTATAAAAATCCACATTTCATTTTAGTTTAGTTTAGTTTAAGAAACAGGGTTCTCCCTGCCTATGCTGTGCTCACACAGCCATTGTTCAACTTCGCATGGTTCAATGCTGGAGCAAAATAAAATATTACATAAAATAAAATTAAATTAAGAAAATATTTTCAATTCTATGTCTTTGTCTCTTTTCCATGCTTAAAGCAAGGACACACAGCGCACCTTTGGGGCAACAGCTGAAAGCCACTGAATCACAAAACCTGGTTGCACCTAAGCATCTCCTGTTAAAAACCTCAGCAGGGAGTATCTACAGGTTTTGGGTGCTCCCCCTTGGAGCAGCAGCACTCTTGAATAGTAACTTATCCAAAGAGGAACAGAGCAGAGGCTGCAAGGGCAGGGTCTCCTGCTTTGGAGGGAGTTGGGTGGCGCTGGCAATGGCTGGAGCTGCTCAGGCCTCACAAGGGAATGGGGATTATTTTGCCCACAGATAGGCTGGACAAAAGGTCTGGAATAATACAGGATCTATTTTTACCTCCCTTCTTGTAGGAATTTTGTGGTGGCTGGCGCCTGGTGGCACGCCGGCACACAAACCGTGCTGAGGGGCTGGGAGGGGGTCTGGGGACAGCGCAGCCCCCTCTGCTCTGAGGTGCTGGAGGGAGAGAGCCCGAGGGGAAGGCAGGGTTCCTATAGGTCCTGTCCTGCCAGCTGCTTCTCTGCATGCTGGAAGTCTTCCTACTGGTTTTTCACAGAAAACAAAACCCTCCTGACAGGCCCTTATGACGAACGACAGATGAGTCTTGTCCTTATCGCCACCCGGTTGTCACCCCTTCACTTTTGCCCCTGGACCTATTCCCACTGCTATAATTAACGGCAAATCAGGTGTCAGCTTGCTCTGTTGGACACAGCCGTGGAAATTCTTGGCACAGTGCTCTTCCTTTCAGGGCTGGAAGCCAAGTGCTGGAGACATGGGAGAAAAACGGCTCATTACGCCTGCAGCGGGGTGAGAGCCTTCCCCTTCCTCCCCTGCGTGCCCAGGGCTGGATCCAGGACCTAGTTCAGACCCAGTGACCACGACTGGACTTCTGTGTGCCCACCCAGCAATCCCAGGTGGGGAGAGCCTTGCAGTGCCAAGCCAGGCTCATCCACCTCCCAAGGTTTGCCCCCATGGTCAGGCAGGTTCCCTGCAGCCAGGAGCAGGTGGTGGAACTTGGGATGCTGGTGCTGAGGGCCTGGCCTGGAGGTCTGCAAGGGATGGGGCTCAGCCACTGGGTGACAAGCCTCCCTTGCTGCCCCAGCGAGGCTGACTGGGCTTGGTGACATCAAAGCTTCCTAGCCCAGAGGATTAGGGACTAACGCTGCCGGTGGCTCCTCCTGTGGGTTTGGTGAAACATCTCAGTAGGATTTTGGTGCCTGCCTGGCAGCTGGAGTCAAGGGGAGAGAGGGTTTCCAGGTCACTCCACTTGGCCAAGCGGAGCATGAAGAGGTGTTTGACCGGCCAGTAATTGGGTCTTAAATGTTGGACATGCAGAAAGAAAGGACACGCACTGGGGCATGGTGAACCTGGCTATGAAAAGCAACAAACAGGTGAGTTAAGAGAAAGACTAAAGGAGTTACTGTAATTTTTCAGGTTTCTCTACCAATAGACCATGGGGTTTTCCTAATGAGTCATAGATCTGCAAAAAAACAGAGGCCAGGAAGGAGCTCTGGAGCTGGGACCTCTGGAGGCCCCTCCTCCAACTCCTGCTGGATCAGGTTGCTCAGGGCCAAGGTTTTCACATCCCAGGACAGATATTCCACAGCCTCATTGGGCTCCATTTTTGCATCACTCTCACAGAAAACACATTTTTTCCTGGTATCCAACTGAAATTTCTCTTCTTCCGCCTTGTGCCCACTGCCCCTTGTATAACCTCTGAGAAGAGCCTGCCTTCAACCCTGTCTCTGCTCTGGCATTTGCCTTTACTGAGCTTGATGAGGTTCCGGATGAACCCTTTCTAGGGCTGAAATTTCTGGTTATCCTCTCTGGACAACTCCTGTTCTTGATTATATGGGAGAGATTTAAACTACTGACACGTCCTAATACAAAGTCTCAGCTTATAAAAACAGGGAATATCTTCAAGCAGTTAAGAGACACATGCCTAAATGCACTAGTTTATGCTTCATCCAACAAGATGCAGAGAATTTTGGTTTTTATTTTGGAGTTTAATAGTAAGTTTTAAAGCAAGATTAATTTAAGGTAACATTAGAATCTGGATGAGAAGGGAAATATGTAATATTCTCATGGAACTGAACAGCAGCAGAGGCTTAGGGTGAAAGAGAAGGGTTAACCCTTAGTTAGAACATAATTTATCCACAAATTAGAACAGCAAATTTATCCATACTAAAAATGTCTGTCTCCTATCCCCACGTATCACAAAAAATAATTTGTCTGCATACTTACTTAACAACTACCTCTATATCTACTTCTTCCACCTGTAATTCTGTATTAACCATGTGCTATCAAATACAAAGATAAAAAAACTAGAATAAAACAAAGTCTAAGCTTCCTTCTAACTGCTACTGAGTTTATTAACATACACACAGGAATCCCTGTGGCAAACAAGGAGCAGAAATTCACAGGAAAGACCTACTGGCATCATTCAATGCTCTGTTTGTTCAGCAGCCCTTCCCTCCCATGTGCTGGGATCATGCCCAGGCTTCTGCACAGCCCCAGCTTTGCAAAACTCTCTTCCCAGCAATGTCCCCTCCAGAGAGATGACTTTTTTTCCTATTCACCACATTTCTGAATATTTTTTCTTGAACATTTACCCAACTAGTTGGTTTCTGAGGGAAAATTAAACCTGTGCTCACAAGCCCACGTGCAGCAGCAGAACAGTTTGTCCCAGAGAGGGAATGGTGCTTTTCAGCCAACTCCTAGTCCTGCAACGCTGCAAAACCAAGCAGAAGACCAACCCCAGTGTGTCCACGTGATCCTTTTTCTCCCCTGAAATGCATAAAATAAATTAATTTCTGTTTTATTTCTTGCAATGGTTGCCCCCCTTACTGGCAGAGCGCCAGCCTTCACATGCAGGATTATATGCACCACTGCTGGAGTAAGGAACAAAACATCACCTGTTTTCAAGCATATAGAAAACTGTGAAGGCCACCAGATCTTTTCTGGCCCATGGTTCCCCTGGCAGAAGCCTATCCCTTGATGGTGGTGCTGCCAAGCACCCTGAGGGTGGAGCAGCCCAAAGGGCCAGTGGTGACCTCCCTGTTTTCCCCTGCACCACATCCTCAGTGCTGCTGCTGAGGGGGCCAGCAGGATCAAATGGGACTCACTGCTTTGCTTTGTGTTAGTGGGCTGCAGGCTGGGGTGGCAGCATTGGGAAGATCCTATGGAAAGCCACGGCCGAAGCTGTTGCATCCCAAAATTCCGGCGGTGATGCGGGGCTTCCCAACAGCTGAATGCCTCTCCATAGGTGCTTCTCCCAGACACAGCTTGTGGGGTGAGAGCCTTCCTGAGGTCACGCTGCAGCCATTTCATGGAGCAGGGATGAGGGGTCCTCGTGGGATTTGGCAGGCTCTTGCTGGACCAAATTCAGGATGGCCTCAAGCCTGGTGCCGTGGCTCCATGGGGCTGTCCTGCCCCTGGGACAAAACTGCAAAGAACCCCTGGTCCTGTTGAACACCCCCCCTCCATGTCCCTCCAGGTGCTCATAGTTAGGGAGATTTAGGAGGAAGGCAGGGAGTGCCAGCTGCTAACCTGTTTCAAAACATAGAGTTGCCATCAGTGACTTGTTGCCTTCATTTTGGTTTAATTTTAGACCTGCTCATTTTGGGAGCATTCTCTGAAAATACAGTTTACAATAGAAAGGAAAAGATGATGTATTTATTGCCACAAATGGACATGTTTTTCACCTCTTCCATGTTCTAGCCAAGTCGTCCACTGCCAGGCAAACTCCCTGGAGCCCCTTGGAAATGTTCTCAAGGACTTTTGTGGTAGGACAGTGACTCCCCACAAAGCCTGCCCTGCTTTTTTACCCCTTCTCCAATGGAAACGAGTGAATTTCATCACTTTAGTTCTTGCCTGCTCCACACTGGACTTCCCAGTCCCATCTCTGTGAAACAACCTTTTTCACAGTTTCTACCACACAGTAAATCCTTTTATTTAAGGCCACATTTGTTTCCCTTCCTTAGTTAGAGAGAGAAAAAAGACTTCAGCTGGAACCCCTGCTTAAATGTTTTCTTTGTGCTACTAAATAGTCATGGAGAAGCCAGATGAAACATCAGAAAACAAATTATTTCTAGTGTCTACACCACTGCACATCAGTGTCCCTGCCCAGTGAGGGGGTGGTTTGGAGCTTTAAGGTCCCTTCCAATGCCAACCATTCTAGGGTTCTATGATATTGCCACCATAATCCCTTTTTTATGGCAAAGTCAGAATCTCAGATGGTTTTGGATGACCTCACAGCTGTTCAGGCTTTGCTGGTGGCAGCACAAATCCTCTCAGAGCACAATCAGCTGCCATCCTTTCCAACCAAGCTCGGGGTGGAGGGGGTTGAAGTTTGCCCCCAATACTGTTCTTTGAATGTTGGATGATAAATCTATCTGTTAACTGGGAAACATGTTTAATGCTTTATCCACGTCCAAGGACATGCTTATTGAAAGTGCAGCCCATGCAGTGAAACTGTGCTTTGAGTGCAGCCACGAAGGGTGAAACATCACAGATATAAAGCCAGACCCTTCTGTCCTGGGTACATTTTCACAGAGGAGGTGTCCTAAAATTTTCAACCCTGACAAAGTTCCGACTGGGGTTGGCATATGATGAGCCCCGAAGGACCTTGACCAAAAAGCCCTTGTCAAGGGAAGCACAGAGAGTGATTCCCAAGGATCATTGCTCAGCACCTCGGAAAGAGAGGTCAGGGTAGGAAACCAGGTCTCAGAATGACAAGATGAGGCCAGTGAGGAGCCTGAGCAAACAGCCTCTTTCCAGCAGCAGACAGAGCCACAGCTGCTGAGGGACAGGAGACCTGAGGTGCCTCCGCTGCCTTGGGCTGTGCTTATTGCCAGGAACGTATAATGCCAGGTGCTCCAAGAGCTGCATTTTGCCCCATCAACAACTCCTGAAAGCCAACAGCATTTCCCATTCTGCAAATGGGTCCTGATCAAATTCCTCCAAAAATATCTAATATCTCAATGACCTTAGGGACTCAGTGATCTTTTCCAATCTGTGATTGTGTGATTCTGTATGAAGGTGGCTGCTTCAAAGTCAGGCTTTTCTCCACAGCTAAACCTGACCTGTTCAAGAGCACTTTCCCCTTTTTTTTTGCCCTAGCTTTGTTAAGCTCTGGGTAAAACATGAGCAAGTTTAATCTTCTGCTACACGTCTTTGCCGGGGAAATCCAGAAGCAGCCAGAAGTGTTTTACAAGCTTATCAAAGGCAATAAAAGTTCTCTGCTCGAGTGAAGAGGTTTTCCCAGGAGTCTGGCTGTACTGACAGGGAGCTAGCTCCGCAGCACAGGCAGGCTCCCCAGCCTTGTCCGGAGCTGTGGGAATGCGGAGCCGGCCCGAGCGGGGGCTCCCACCCCATGCAAACGCCACCGAGGAGCCAAACCCCACGGCTTCCAACAGAAAACTTCGGGAAACGATTTGTTAGGAAGGGCACGCTGCGGGAGCTGCAGCATTGCCAGTTGGAAGCCTCAAATAAGGCAAGGAACAAGCTGATTGACTGCGATGGCCAGCGTGCTGGTGTGTGAGGGGACAATGCTGTTGGCTTTGTCAGCCCCATGGATTTGATCCAGCACTGGGCCAGGCAGCAGCTGAAAATGCTCTGTATGTATATGTGTATATACAGCTAGATGTATAATGTGACCAAGCTAGCCCGAGCTTTGGCAGCTCTCATCCACCCTGGGGTCTGTATGGCCCCTATAGGGGTCTCTGTGGACCCCTATAGGGCCCAAGGGGCCCCTATAGCGCCCCAGGGTCTGTACGGCCCCTATAGGGATTTTATATGGCCCCTATAGGGCCATGGGGTCTCTATGGCCCCTACAGGGATCTATTGGGCCCCTATAGGGATCTATATGCCCCCTATAGGGATTTTATATGGGCCCCTATAGGTGCCTGGGGTCCCCTATAGATCCCCTACAGGTGCCTGGGGGCCCTATGGCCCTATAGGGATCTATAAGAGACCCTATAGGGATCTATATGGCCCCTATAAGGACCTATATGGGCCCCTATAGGGATCTATGTGGCCACACTGGGTTTTGAGACAGGGTTTTTCATTCTGCCCCTTTGGGAAGTTTGGGGCTGAGAAGAAAGTTTAAAACAAAAAACAACAACGCTTTTTTCTTTCTTTTTTTTTTTTTTTTTTTTTTTGAAAGGGAATATTTTTAGCACGGAGGGAAGAGAGCAGTGCTGGTTCTCTGCATGCAGGGTGCTCAGGAGCAGATGGTGCAGGAGCTTCTCACGCTGCTGTGCTCCCTGGAAAAACCTCAAGAGGCTGGTCCTGAGTTCGTGGCAGCTCTGCCCAGCCCAGCCCAGGTGCCAGCTGTCCCCCTTGCCCTCTGTCCCAGTGTCAGTGCTGAGGTGGCTGTGCTCCAGCAGCTGCGCGGCATGACCAAACCCTGCCTCCAGCTGCAGAGCCACCACCCTCCCTTGTCACAGCCGCCTCTCCCTGCCCCCAGGTGGCTCCAGCCTCCCGGGAATGCTGTGGGGTCCCCCAGCATGCAAGAATCCACCTGCCAGACCCTCTGGAGAGCTCATCCTGAGGGACAGACATCCCAAAAGCTGGCATGGCAAAGCAAGAGCTGCAGGGCTGTGGGAGCACCACCCCCTGCCCCTGCTTGCCCAGGGTCCCTCTTTCAGGGGCCTCCCATGAGGAATGCAGTTATCACAGCCAGGATTTATGGGCAGAAGGGGGCTGCAGCCCCCACCACCCCCCAGCAGCCCTGCACAGCCCCACATGCTGCAGGCCCAAAGCTGCAATGTCTGCATTGCAGGGCTGGGCACAGCATCACCCTTGCTGCTACAGACAATTTTTTACCTGCCCAGCAGCAGAGAAGCTTGCAACAGGCATTAAAATCAAGTGAATAACACCTCCTGGATCAGGCTGTAGCTTCTTGGGTCCCCCCTACCATGTGTTGGTTGCAGCCCCGTGGGACAGTGGGTTTCATCTGGCTGTCTGTGGAGCCACTGAGCTGGAAACACGACAGCTTGTCAGGAAATAAGCACAGGACTTTTTTCCGGAGATGGAAGTTTGATGAGATCAGCTCACCAATTCATGTGAAGGCACAGAGCAACTTCTGCATTTTTTAGAGTCCTGGAAGATTAGAAGCTCCCATAAACTTTAATGAGATACTTCTGCAAAACCATTAGTAGAAGCTGTTGAAAAGCAAATTATAGCCATTTATGGGGACCCAAGAAACTCCAGCAGCTATTCACTCAACGAGAGCCGGCAAAGCAGCTTTCCTTTCAAATTTCATAGTCCCTTTTGTCAAGAACTTCCTCCATTCTCTTGTCAGGCTTTAATTAAATTTGTGCAGAATGGACTCATTTCTTCCCCCAAGCCCCTGCTCCATGGACCAGCCTGGAGCTGGATCCAGCCAGGCATATCACCCACTGCACTCCAGGTGCCACAGTTCCCTGGGGAAAACCATGGTCCTGAACAAACCCAGGCCTCACCTGATGGATCTGAAATGATGATGTAACTGGTGGCCTCCAGGAAACTCAAATGATGGGCAATTGTATCTTTTAAAGCTAATTTGGAGGGACACCTGATCTGAGCAGAGGAGAGGTAGGTATGGCTTTTGAACATATCAAATGGCTTTTAATGCCTTTAATGAAACCTGGGGAGAGGGTGAATTTTTTGGCTGCTCAAGTCTCCTTTTAAAAAAAGACACAATACATCTCAGCCTTTCCCAGATAAGAGAGCAGCTCCAGCATGTCACCCTTCACCTTCAAGAGTTGTCTGCAGGGCTGAGTCATTAATGCAGCTAATTAGAGACTTCAAGCTGATTATGAGAATTGCAGTAAGTGGAGTTACAAAATCCCTGGGCCTGATACTCCTTAATACAAAAGCCACTTTACACTGACCCAGCCTTAAAATACCCTGGGAGGATGTAAAATGCTCTTAAAGCAAATGGGATCTCCATACGCATTTGGAGGGGATGGCACACATCACAGACCACCAGCAGATGAGGTTGATGGGGCTCTCAAAGGCCCCATCTGCCCCCAGGTGAAATGAAAGCATCTTTCTGGTCAAAGAGAGTCAGGTCTTTCACAACAAATAAAAACAAAACAAAATATATTCAGGCAACTACCTGAAGAGCTGACTGGTATTGATTCAATAAAAGCAGAATAAAAATGTTGCTGAGTCCATTTGCAGGTGCCTCCAGGGGTGCCTTAACCTTAACAAGCCACTAAAACTCCCCTCAGTGTGGACTCTGACAAACTTCCATCACTGAACACTCCCTAAACTTCAGGCGTATTTTGAACTGGACACAAACCTGAAAAGAAGAGCTCGACTTTTCTGTATAAGTAGTACTGAGAAAGGAAAGGATCTTTCTATAGTGCTTTCAAATAAAGCAATAGATTGAACATTTGAAGCCAAAGTGCCAGGCATGCACTTGTGGCCTGGAAGTGACCATTTGGACACAAGGTGCCAGTGCTTGTTCTTGGCCTTTTAAGAGGGAAGAGCCCTCTTAAAACAGAGAGGATCCCACCAGCCCCAGCAGCCCAAGGGCTGCCCCTTCCTCACACCTCAGGATCTCCCAGAAGCTGCCAGTGGTGTGTCCCAGGGCAGAGGACTGCACACACCATGATCTTTGCAGGGAAAGCAAGCTGCAAGGGAAGCCTTATCCCTGGGCTAAGCACAGCTCCAAAAATATGACAGCAGTCATGAGACCCACGACCCCAGTCACCTGATGTAAGGTCACAGCTCTGGTGACATTTGGATTACAGCATCATTTATCACAGCTTTGGTGACATTTGGATTACAGCATCATCTATCACAGCTTTGAGTCAGCAAAGAAGTGCAGCCAAAGGTTCACATTTCCCTGCCAGTAAAATAATGCAGGAAAAGTGTTTTGCTGGCAAGTGTGCGCCATCCCATCCCAGCCTCCCTGAGCCTGTGGGGCAGCGAGGGAGAGAGGGAAGGAGGGAGCTGGGGTCTCTGAACACGTGGGAATGACACCTCTGCTCACCCCAGGCACCTCCAGGTCCTGGGTAACAGCACTGGGGTGGCACAGGAGCTTAGACAGAGGAGCCCAAACACCGCATTCCCTCCCACTCACTTCCCAGGGCAGATCAACCCTGGCCTGTGCTGCTCAGAAGTAACCTGTGATGGGTAAAGGAACGTGAAAATCCAGCCAAACCAGTATGCCCAGCTGGCAGTATCGGGGACCTGGACCCTGTGGAATGGCTGGGGAAACTGGGGCTCCAATTCCTTCAGGTGTCCTGCCCTTTCCAGCACCAGCGCTTCGGGCAAAGGGAAACTCTGTGGCCACCTTTGCTCGACGGCAGATTAGAGATCTCAGGAAGGACTTTTCTCCTGCAGTGGGAGGTTTTGCTGGGGAGCAGGTGTGAGCTGTGGGAAAACACAGTGCCAGCCCCACACCCAGCGGGTTGGTGGAGGGATGGGATCAGCCTCATTCCCTCCATAAACAGAGGGAGAGCTCCATAGAGCTTTATTGCTGCCAGGGCACTCAAAGGAAAAATTATGGTTAAGTGGGATGAGGAGCCGAGAAGCAACCTGCTTCTGCATGGGGGGAAGAGATGCTTGTATATAAATAAACACAATTAGGTATGTGTATGAGCATTTTTCAATTTAAATAAAAATACATGTTTACATGGCTTAACAATCTCAAATTAAAATGAATAAAAAGATGCAAAGATTTCTTCATGTCCTGAAGCCTTCCTGTCACCCTCACCTGCCCAAATATTTGGTCCAGAAGAAATGCTGTTCTGGGAGAGAGAGTCAGAGTAGACCAAAGGATAAGCACAGTTGGAACTTGGAGCATTTTTGGATACTCTTCCAACACAAAAGCCAACACAAAAGAAGTACATTTACAGACCTTCCTGCAATAACTTTGGTGACCTGTGGTTTCTTATTTTCTCACATTCATCCCTCACTTTTCTACCTACAACTTCTATCTGCAGGTATTTCCCACTCTAAACCAATTTTTCCCTAGCCAATGTCTTCTGCCATGATGCTTTTCCCTCGCTTTCCTTCTGTTTCCCCCAGGTAACTTCATTTTTTTCAGCTGCACTGTCTCTTCTCTCTCTATTTCCTCTGGACCAGCTAGGAGGACAAGAGTCCTGAATCCCCTCCTTGTCCCAGATGCAAGAGGATAATTCTGGACCATGAGCAGCTCAGGGAGCACTTCCAGGTGAGCGGTACCTTTGCAGGAGGGCTGTTCCTAGCAAGCTGGACCTCAGCTCAGCTCTCTGCCTCTCTGCTTTATGATGAGCAGTGTGTCTAAATTCTCTCATATATTAAGTGCTTAGAGCCTGATCCAGGGTTTCTTCTAAAATAAGGATCCAGCTGCTTCTTTCTGATCCAGCTCCTCTGAAGCTTAGGAGGCCTCAGGTGGAGACTCTAACCAAACCAAACCCAGAGACCTCCAGCAATGTGTGAGTTAGCAAGCAGAGAACACGAGAACAGAATTTAAATTATCGGCTGTATCTCCTGCTGTTGTGAATCCTGCAGTTCTGCTGTGATCACGTCAGCAGCACGGGGTGTGGATCACTCATGACTTCAGCACAGCCCTTCAAAGCATCCCAGCCCACAGCCTGCCTGGTGACCTTCCTCCAAGGCAGCTGGGATGTGCCTGGGGGCTCAGGAATGGATGTGTTTACAACTTGCTCTTTGCCACTCGGCCCCCAGTACCAAAAAAACCATCTCAAATGTACAGTCCCAACTTGGACAGGATGATTGTGAAGCTGTGTCTAACAAAAGCATGAAGAAAAGGAGCTGCAGAAATATTCTGCAGCTTCATGTTTCCCAAGGCAAGGAGATGCAAGCTGTCAGCTCCCCTTGAAAAGAAAATGTCTTTGCAGGAGGAACCACTCCATCAATCCAGTCTGGACCCAAAATCCCAAGAGGATAAGTCCAAAGCCTCTACCCTGGACCCACAGGCTGTTTTCACAGCAGCATATACTAACTCACACTACAGAGGTGGCCAGGGATATTCCCAAATTATCACCTCTCTAGTCATATTGTACATTCCCAGCACCTCTGCCAGCTCTGTGATGGGAAAAGGGGTGTCTGAGTAGAGAGGGTGATTTGCATAGAGAAGAGATCCCTGGTGCTTTTGGGCAGGCGCCTAGAGAGAAAGGCAGACTGGAACTGCCACAGGGTTCTTTCAATGTGCTTTGGAAACAGCCATCTGCAAGTGCCAAGGTGGAGCAGAAGCAAAGTGGGAATAGAGGCATTTTTCTCCCTGGCTCGAGGGAACCTCTGCATTTGGTCCCACAAGTGCACCAGCACCCAGCTGAGCTGCCATGGAGGAGCCAGCATGGAGGAAAACCAAGCCAATCTCTTCCCCAAGAAACCTGTACAAAGCAGATTTGCCACTGTGAATGCACATAAATAATAGTAAACCAGCATGGGAAAAATATCCATGGTTGCCAGGCAAATTAATGTTCCAGCATAAACAGCAAATATAAATTAGGCTCATAACAGCCTTTGTGGGGGCACTGGATGCTTCAGAGCTAAACACTAGGCAAGGCAGCAATGCTTGTTGCTAGAAAAACGGGGCTGGGAAGGAGGGGTGCTGGCATGGGAGGAGTTTGGCAGTCCATGGCTCCCATTAAACCTTTCCCACACCTTTCCCAGTGTTTTGGGTGGAGCTGCAGCTAGCTGGGCTTCTCTGTACCTTTTTTCAAGCATGTAATGAGGTAATGGCTTGTAATTCCTCATGCACAGCTTTCCATATCTTCCAGGTCAATCCGGCGCTCCCATTTTGCTCTCCTGGAGCAGGCTCTGGCTGTGTCCCCTGCGGGGTTTTGAAGCCAGGCTGGTCCCATGAGGAGATGGTTAAAAAGCACCAGAAATAGCGGGGGCTGCTGAAAAGGCAGCTCTGTGCCGGGAAGGCTGCGGACGGACCTCGGGGAGGGAGGGAAAGCTGCATTACAATCCTGGCACTGATGGCCCCTCCTGCTGAGTGCGCCTTTCACCGCTGGCTGCAGCGAGGGCAGACAGGGAAGGGTTACTGAGCCATTCCTCGTCCCAGTCCCACCGGCTCCTGCGGCGCTGGTCTTCTTGTACCCCTGTCAGGTGGGGAGGAGAAGACAATTCTCCTTTTTTTCCCCCTTAGAAATACACACTTGTTGGACTCAGCGGCATGCTAGGGCTTCAGTGGAATATTTTCAGTGGCTGTGAGTTGTCCTGTGGTTAAATAACAAACACAGCAGTAAAACACCAGTACATTTTCCTAGTGCAGGAGACAGAGCATCTATTGTCATCAGTCCTTAAGAAATGCTATTCTTATTTGTGGTCCCTGACCTCCTTTTATATCCAATTGTCCCCAGATATTTTATTGGGAGCAGATGCCAAATATGTACCATGAATTCTTACCATATATTTCCCTTTTGATATTCTGCAGTTGCTGTCAATGAAATGAGAAGTGGAAATTAGATAACCAGTGCTATTCAGTTAAAGAGATTTAATTTCCTAATCCTCTGAAGAAGGTTATAAGCAGGCAATTGTACTCATATGAGTACACTTGGACTGAACCTGTAAAAGTTGATCCTTTGTAATTAATTCTGCTCCTAAGTGTTAACTGGCAAAATGCAAGGAAAAAATTGAACACCAGGAGGAATTTAAGTTTTAAAATGCTGTGATTATTAAAACTCTACATTGCCTCTCTGAATTGTACAGTCATAGAATATCCTGTGCTGGAAGGAACCCACAAGGATCATAGAGTCCAATGCTTCCTTCCAATAATTCTAACAGGAATTTTTCCTGTTAAATAATTTTTTTCCAAAACTGAGCTGTAAATTCAGACTTTAATAAGAGCCACTAAGAGATTCACCATTTTCATGGGAAAAAATGGGGCTAAGCATGTCTGGATTTTAAAGTACCCACAGAAAACTGCAAGGGACACTAACCAAAATCTGCTCCACAGGGGCTCACATCCAGCTGGTATTAAAGAACTGTGTGCTGCTACCAAGGGGCAGCAATTCCTGTCAAAGTAAATAGATCCATCTGTAGTGTCCTGAGTCCCAGTTCAATGACAGCACATGGGTTTGACTATGCAGAGACAGAATTTGGCCTTGCCCTACCACCACATGGAAAACGACTTCAGTATGATAAATGTGTTGTTGCCAAACCAGACAGAGGGTGACTTGTGCTTAATTTTGCCAGTATAACTCAGCAAACTTCTATCCACGAGGCTCCACATGACTTTTTTCATTAAGCTGTACAGCATGTACCAAGCCCCTTGTCTTTAAGGTGACATTTCAAACCCCTGTGGAGGAGGGACAGTTGTCAGGGCTGTGATTAAAATAGATCCTTGTTTGTTGGCGTGACTTTTCCTCAGCTCCCGGGAGATGTGGCAGTGAGCCCTGTCACCTCTCCCAAAATGAGAGATGACCCAGATGGAGGCACGTATAACACCCTGCTGGAGGCTGTCTTCCAACGTGCCCTTGTTTGCACTCACGGTTTGGGATGGCAATCCCCTGCAACCATCTTTCCACCTTTTCATTCCACAGGCTGCAGGCAGGAGTCTCCCATGGGTTGGCACGGCCCTTCCACCCTCTGGGGGCAAACCTAAAGAGCTGGTACCACCCAAGGCCAAGTGCAGTGGTTTTGTGGGAGCACCAAGAGCAATAGTTCGGGATCCTAAGGGTGCATTTTTTTGTGCTTACGCACTTCAACGTCTTTTGTGGGACTGCAAGGATTTGTGAGGAACCTCAGAGGATGACATCCACAGCGTGTCCATTACTTGGCACAGCCCTGGTGGTGAACTCAGCTATAAATAGAGCTGAGCCTCTGAGGCTGAGCCCACTTAAGCAGCTCTAATGCAACACCTGCTAATCACTGGCCCCGGGGTGAGACAGGCATGTGGAGCTGCTCTGCCAGAGTGGGTTCTCAGAGGTAATGCTGGAAGATGAACCATTTTCCAGCGTCACTTTTTCAAACGGAACAAACGGAATGAGGCGGAGCAGCTGTGGCATTTGTCGTGTGGGACATTGGGACCTTGAAGATGCTCACATGCTGGCAGAGGCAAGGCAGAGAGGACAGGAATTTTGCAGGGGAAAATGAGAGAAAATGATTTAGTGACTTGCCATCTTCTTGAAAAAGCTCTGTAAGAAACTTCAGCCATTTGCTGAATTAGAGATGGAAAAACAACATAGATTCCCTAAAAGCAACAATCCAGGATGTGTCCCACACTGTAGAGTGGGTTGTTCCTGGGCTGTAAATTTAAGACAGATTGCATTGCCACTCTTCTCCATAGATGCTTTTTTACCAAATCTCACTCTGATTTGGGTAGGCTCCTGACAGGGATGTGACATTTACCATTGTCCAGACCTCAGTGCCTGAAGTTGTCCAAGTGTCTCCAAACTCCTCTTTTTTTACCTCATCATGTATCCCTGTGCCGTATCCCTGGGCCAACAGCTTCCTTGGAGAAGAAGCTATAAAAATACCCTCTCCTTTCTAACGTTATGTCTTCCACCTGTCATCCACTCCTTCTCTAAATCCTTGGAAGTCAGGACCTGTATTTTTGGCTGTCGTGGCAGCAGACAAGACCCGTGACACCATCGCACGTCTCTCCTGAAGGTGAGAGCTGACGAGGGCTGGGAAAATGCCAGTGCTGGAAACCAAGGCTGGCTTGGCTCCAGCTGATCCGCCTCTCCCAGATGGCCATGGATGACCACGTCTGCCCATCACCTGGCAGCCCTGCAGAGTGGGAGACCAGGTTAAATAAACACAACACAGCTTAAATATTGCTTTAGAAATTCATTAGGTGGTTAGAAAGAGTGGGGTTTTTTTCTCTTTGTAACCAGGGAAATCCCTGGTTTTCCTTCAAATCCAGCTCATTATCAAGAGGGACAACTGCAGAGAAAGCAGAACTCACTTTTATTAGTGTTTTTTCTAGGAACAGCAGCTCCCAGGTCAACTGAGTTTCTCTTATCAAAGGGACTTTGAGAAGTTTAAGGTTTCATCCTCTGTGTCACCGGGGCAGTGTGAGTTCACTGTGAACAGAGGATGTGCTCCCCAGTTCCAGCTTCTGCCAGAGGGCTGGAAAACTCCTGGTGATTAAATATTAACAGTTATTGCAGTGCTTCCACTTTGTTCTGGATCTAACACATGCCCTTTCTCCCAGGAATGTGGCGGTTATGGTGAGCTGAGCAATGTGGGAGCTCAGTTTTTATGCACAGAACTGACCATGAATAAAGACTTCAGCAGAGCTGAATCCATCCTGCCATTTTGGGAAGGGTGAATAGCTACATAAATAACATAACAACATCTAATCTATCCTTCCAGCTCTGATTCAACCTTGAGATTGATTTGTAAGCTCTTTTTAATTACAGTTCTTTTCTGTCTGCTCTACGACT